>NC_141905.1:30019393-30322424 GCF_057802395.1 Ceratotherium simum simum
TCTCCTTCACTGCTGGTCACTGGAGACGGCCGTGGGCCCAGGAGCAAGTGACCCAGTTAATCTCATATTCTCGTCGATCTTCCCCAGTCATCTTTCATAGTTCCAGCTTTGCATAGTACGTCCAGCAAGGACTAGCCTCTTCTGAGTAACACGGGGAAGTGAGGCCCAGATAGGGAAATCGACTTGCCCAAGGTCGCACAGCTGAGTGGGAGCAGAGCCAGGCCTGGGACCCAGGCTCTGGTCCCAGTCCTGGGCCTGTGCTCTCAGACCAAGCTGTGCCGGCCACTCTCCCCTCTTCTTCCCCCAGCACCTCTCCAGTGTGCACCCTTAGTCACTGAGACCTTTCCAAGGTGACAGACTGAGGAAAGGCCCACACAATCCTGAGAGGCAGCACAGTGGGGTAGTAAGAGTGTGGACGTTGGAAACTGAACCCTTAGGATTCAAATCCTGACTTAGCTGTGGGAGCTTGGGTAGCTTACTTGACCTCTCTGAACCTGTAACATGGGGCTCATGAAAGAACAGACTCCCCATCATTACTGTCAAGGATTCAATGAGATCATGCAGGCAACCTAACTAGTAAAATGCAAGTACTAAATAATTACTATTATTATTTTTATTTTTAATCACAACAGCCTATTTATGCCATCCAAGACACAACACAAATTGCTTGCCCCACTGCTGGTTGGCCTGTTCCATCACCTTCTAAAATGCCCCTCCTGTGGCCTCAGCTGTCGAAATCCAGCCACTCGATGCCACCTCTACGATGAAGCCTCCCCTTCCCCATGCCCAGAACGAATTCCTCCTCCTCTGGGCATCAGTAGCACTCCTAGCTCACGCCTCCCACTTGCCTGGGGTGGGCTGGGCATTGATTGTCTTCTCCACTCCAAAGTAGGGCTCCTGAAAAGCAATGACCCACATACAGAATCCCAAAGTTGTGGTTAAGTGCACATGATTTGGGGTCAGGCAGCACTGGGGTCAAGTCCAATTTCCATCCTATACAAGATGTGTGACCCTGTGCAAGTTGCTCATCCTTTCTAAGCCTTTGCTTCCTCATTGTAAAATGGAGGATATAAGGCCCACTTCCTCGGTTTGCTATAAGGACTCCCTGAAGCAACGTGTATGAAGAGCTTACCTAGATGCAGGGTGAGTGCGTGATGAAGGACAGCTGCCATTTCCCAGTTATCTTGAATGTGCGAGTCCCTACCCCATCCCCAGCACAGCCTGGCACAGGTGTGCAGTGCAGGCCATTAACGGCCCGCCAGCACGACAGGTGGCACATCATCGTTATCATTAGTGTTATTATGGCTGCGTCCAAAATACCTGTTCCACCCGCCCCCCACCCACCCCACCATGTGTGAGGGGCAGTCCACAGCTGGGCTGCCACAGGCTCCAGATGTGCCCAGGCAGGAGCCTCTGGGGAGTGGCTGCAGTCCACAGGACCCCCAAGAGGGCACTAATCTGGCCTATCACCTCCTTTGGGGGCCTATGCTGCCCTGGAGAGAGACAGAGGAGGCCAGGCCACAGAAGCACCCAGGCCCTGCCAGGGGTCCTGGAGTCATCCCCCACCTCCCAGAAGGAACAGTCAAGTCCCTGCTCTGAGAAGACACTAAGAACCCAGGGCCCTGGGGCCGGCCCGGTGGTGCAGTGGTTAGGTGTGAGTGCTCCACTGCGGTGGCCCGAGGGTTCGCAGGTTCGAATCCCAGGCGCGCACCAAAACACCACTTGTTGAGCCATGCTGTGGCAGCGTCCCACATAAAGTAGAGGAAGATGGGCACAGATGTTAGCTCAGAGCCAATCTTCCTTGGCAAAAAGAGGAGGATTGGCATCGGATGTTAGCTCAGGGCTGATCTTCCTCACAAAAAAAAAAAAAAAAAAAAGGACCCAGGGCCCCAGGCCCCTTGGTCCCAGCATCTTATCATCTTATCATCTGGACAGATACTAGGTCACCTCCTTCCTCTAAAACCATGCCCCCCCACCCTGTCCCCAATGCCGATGCCAACAGCCCCTGGGAGCCTTGGGCTATCCTTACTGCCCCTCCTTAAGCTCTACTCCCAGACTGTGGGAGCTGTGAGGCACCTGGAGCCCTTTTTTCAAGCTTCAAGTCCCAAGCTCACAGGCCACCAACCCAGGAGGATGCCCTTCTTCCCCAGGCCCGGAGGCACCAGGTGCCTACACAGGCAGAGGCCCCCGAATTCCTTCTGCAGCTAGTGTGTGAGTCAGGGCAGCCTTCAGTGTGGAATCCAACAGTAATTCGCTGGAACCCTTGGGCAAGCTCCCCATTTCGGGCCTCAGTTTCTCCATCTGTAAAGTGGGAGTGTTTGACTAAGACACTGGTCATCAAATTGTCCTACAGGAGGTCCTAGTTGTCATCATAGGTCCTCTGAAGATCCTTCAGGTGGGGGTAAAAGTGAAGGTGGGGAAGACAGGCTATTACAGCCCCCACTGCCTACCTCTGACCTCAGCTCCAATCATAGGTGGTTATTCTCCTTAGTCTAAGGAATTCCATCGTTGTTTTGTTTTGTATTGTTATTAGCTACTGGGCTACACTGCCTCTGTACAGGCGGTCGGCAGAAAAGCCCAAGCCATGCTCAGAGCACAGGCCCAGCTGACGTTTGGGACCCGCTGGACTCCTCACACCTCCCTCCAGCCCCGCAGTTCCTGCAGCTTTGCCTCCAGCCCTTCCCGAGGAACCGCCCTGACCCCTCTCCCCTGCGTCAGCCCTAAGGGACCCTCTGGTTAAGAGAAAAAACATTGTCCCCCTGTGGTTCTCCATCCTCTCCGGAGAGATGATTTCTTCCCTTTCAGAGACAATGGGAGAGGGGCACAGCGGAGGAGGGACGGCCCCTTCTGGGACACTAGAGACTGAGACCAGTCCCAGGAAAGCCCCAAACTCCTCCCAGACTCCCCTCTCACCCACGCTCTCCACGTCTGCTCCAGAGCCCCAGGCCCAGACGTCTCGCCGGCCCTGAGTGTTTGCTGCCCACACAGCCAGCCATTCGTGTCAGCCTGCCCGCGTCTCCCCGTCTGCGCCCCGTGGGGGCCGCCCCTGCAGGCAGTTGTCCGCTGCTTACGGGCGCACGGCTCCTCCGTCTGCGGAGACCGCTGACGCGGGGTCAGCCCACCTGAAAATTGCTCTCCCTGGCTCCAGACGAAACAGCTGGGTATTGATGGAGTCTGCAGAGAAGTTAATCAGCGCCGACCGGCAGCGGTGCCAGGCGCCGCCCGGGCCCATCCATCCTAACGGGTCCTGAGCTGCTGCTTTAATGGCCCTGACAAGACTAATTGAGTGGTGTAGGTGATTAGCCTGGGCATTATCACCTGAATTGTGGCTCAAGATGCTTTGGGGGTGCTGGGGGGTCTGCCTAGGGAAGTGGGCTCCATGTGCACCAACCTCGGCGACGCACAGAGGGACCAGGAGCCAAAGGGAGGGGAATGGGTAAGACACTTAACATCCACTCGTCGTTTCCTTCTTCCCCCCAGCCCTCTGCTCATTCAGCCAGGATCTGTGGAGGCCCCTACGTGCTGGGCACTGTGCTTGGCACAGAGGACACACGGGCTCAGCTTGCTTGGCTGTGAAACAGAGACTATGGCCCCTCTGTCGGAGACTCCCTGTGAGGTCTACAGCAGGCCACGCGTTTAAAATGCTTAGAGGCTGGCAGTCAATAAACGCCAACTAATCTTATCACTCTACAGTCTTATACTACACATAAAGACTAAAATTATAATTAATTGTAACGTCGATATTAATAAAAGTAATAAGTAAAAATGAACAGCGATGGGGAGTTACCCACAAACAACCAGGACGGAACTCACTAGGGGCTTCCGCAGAGGCGAACACAAAGCAGACAGGGGTTGGGGTGGGGAGGCTGCGGGGCCTCGTGGAGCAGGTGACATCTGAGCTGCACCTTGAAAGATGAGTGGGCATTCACCAGGCAGGGAAGGGGAGAGGGGACACCCTGCCGAGGGGACAGCCAGGGCAAAGGCACAGTGGTGAGACAGCGTGAGGTGCCGGGTGCTAAGCAGGTCACCATGGCTGGAGAGCAGGGTGCCTGTGGGGGGTGGGGGGTGACAGGCTGTGATGAAGAGTTCTCGCTCCTTCCTCTAGGCACTTGGGAGGCTTCAGATGGGGCTCTTAGAATTGGGACAGAAGGAGTGACCTGGGTAGCCAGCCCTGAGGGACACCACCCCCTCGGGACCTCAGGTATAAGAGTCGGGTGGTGGCCAAGGGAGATGCCCTCTCAGAGCTCCTCAGTCAGTGTGCTGCCCCTAAGCCAGGCTTCATGCTGCTGCTCTGTGTCCCTCCCTGGGAGCCAGCCGGGGCTCGGCATTCTGAGGGTCCCCAGCAAATACGCCACATACAACCCCAGCAGGCAGCTGGGGAGATAAAACCTGGACCCCTGGCAGGACGCGGGCTCACCATTCACAAGTGCAGGCACGTACAGTGTCTGTGCCATCTCGGGGGACATGGTCTCCCGGGCCCACTCTCTGGGCAGCCATCCTGTCGTCACCAACACCTCGCTCCTGACACCAGTGGGAGGGGAGAGTCTGGCCTGAGACTCCAGGAGGGACGGTGAGTGGGCATGGAGCCAGCCCAAGCCCCTGCCTTGGAAGACTCGCCCACATGCTCACAAACTCCAGACTTCACTCCTTCCCCAAGGCAGCCCGAGCCCCAGGCAGAAGCTGGGCACACAGCTGAGCCCTGGGGACACAGAGACGGCCCAGGCCACCTGGAAGCATTCACAGGGCAACAGAGAGACAGGTGAGCAACCGAGTAACAACAACACCACAACTGGGACTAACAGAGAGGGAAGAAAGCAAAGGAAGCAGCACTTGAATCCTGCCTGGAGAAACCCAGGAAGGCCAGACGGAGGTGGCAGCATCTGAACCGACTTCACTGACCAACAGAGGCTCATCACATCCCATGCAGCAGGAGCAGCAACTGCACGGGCTGAGAGGTCAGAACTCGCCTTTCACGCTCAAGGAAACGGTGTGGCTGGAGCGGCGTGAGCTGGGGCAGAGGGAAGGACATGAGGTATGAGAGGCAGCAGGGCCTGGACTGCAAACAGCCCTTCGGCCATTTAAGAACACTGGCTTTCACCCCAAGAGGGATGGAGGGATTGAGTAGACCTTGTGACAGGCTCCATCTCAGGTTGAAAGGGACCACTTGACCACTCAGCTGCTAGGGTGAGAAGAGGCTGCAGCAGGACAAGGGGGAGCAGGGAGACCACCGAGACCATTAGGAAGCTGCTGGGAGGATCCAGGCTTGGCCCCTGGTGGTAGGAGTGGAGGGGTGAGAAGTGAGAAGATTCTGGAAATATTTTGAAGAGAGAGCCAACAGCACTTCCTGATGAATTGGATGTGAGGTGAGGGGGGAAAGGAAGAGTCAAGGATGACCCCCATGTCTGACGGGAAGGATGGAGTTGCAACTAGCTGAGATGAGAAAGGCTGGGGGGAAGATCAGGAATTTAGCTCCAGACATGCTGAGGCTGAAAGCCCTTCAAATGTCCAAGTGGAAATGCTGAGGGGAGAGGTGGATATACGAGTCTGGAGTCTCCTCTGTGAGGAGGCCCAGGCAGAAGGTAGAAATCTTGGAGTCGTCAGCATGCAGATGGTACCTAAAGCCGGGAGACTAGAGAAGACGGCCAGGGGAGTGAGAACATGGAGAAGAGACGCAGGAGCAGGGCCCCGGGGCCCTCCAGTGCTGAGACGTCCAGGGGACATGGAGGAACCGGCAAAGGAGACCGAGAAGGAACCTCAGCCATGGAGGTGATGTCCTGGAGGAGAGAAAGATCAACCGCTGAAAGGTCACAGGTCTGAGAATGAACCATTGGCTTTAGCCACACGGAGGTCATTGGTGATCTTGACACGAGCAATAACAGGAGAGAGTCTGGAGTGGATTTGGGACGTCAACTGGAGACAGCACCCTTGCAGAGCCTGTCCCTCATCCTAAAGGTGCCAGGTGGCCATTCACTGCTGGCAGGCAGGGCCAAGGTGTGGGCCGTGCCAACCAGCCTGACCAGGCATTGAGCCCTTGATCTGCCCTTGCTCAGCCCACCCAGGCCAGGATCTGCTGCCAATGACTGATGCTCACGTCTGGAGCAAGACACACAGGGACAGGGGGCTCTGAATGTTAACAGACGGGGGAAGGCAGAGCTACTTAACGACTTCATTCTGCTTCTGTCTTCTCTGGCTGGGAGATGGTCTTCAAAAAGAACATCACGCACAGGGAATTAGAACCTGCGATGGGTGAGGAGATAGTAACAGAACATGTAGCCTCCAAAGGGATTTCAGATGGCCATGCTGTGCCCTCCCATTCCGCTCCCAGTGAATGAAAGTCTCCGTCTCTCACCCCGGAGAGCACATCCACCGAAACCACATACTGATGGAGCCTGGAGCCAAACTCCACCTCTGGGTCTTAAAAGGAATTTAAAAACAAATTAATTAAACACTTAGGACACTACCTCGAGCGCTCAAACATTGTTATTATAATAACATGTATCATACATATATACATTGTTATTATAATAATATGTATCATACATATATACTGCATACCATATCATATGTTATATCATTACTATTATTCTGTAAGGCTCCAGTGGTCAGAATTAGGCTCAATGTTCCAGGGACAGATTTCGTACTAATATTAGGAAGAATTTTTCATTCCCGGAACTGTCCACAGCACAGAAATGAGCTGCCTTGTAAGATCATGAGCGCCCCATCGCTGGGCGTCCAAGCAGAGGCCAGATAGTCAGCCTGGAGCTGGAAGTTTGGTCTGCCCAGAGCTCTGACCGCCTCCTCCAGTGAGCTGACACTCAGACTGGGGTGGGCTCTACCTCCGGCCATTGGCACTGACCACCCCCAGGACCCAGCTCACCTATGTGCTTGTCTGTCCCCCCCTGCGGGGGGGGCAGCCCCACCAGCCATCCCAGCCATACACACGCTCTCCTTTCAGTAACAACAAAACATTCCCGGCTTGGAGGCTTCAGAGTTAATGGTACTGTATTTAAACATCCCAATGATCCAGAGAGGGGACTATCCCAACCCCATTTTACAGATTGAAACACTGAGATTCAGAGAGCAAAGGGTTAGTGAGAGCTGAGTCTCAAAATCAAGTCTCCAGGCCACCCCAGCCCACATGGCAGGCAAAGGGCCAGCCCCTGAACAAGCTGTTTCAGTCCTCACTCTCACCCTGGCCACTGCTGTCAGAGGCCTGCACCTTGCCACATCCACGTGAATCCACATCCACCCTCTGAATGGCCCAGAGCCACCTAGGTGACAGCACTCAGTGGAGGTCTCCAGGCCTGTGTCATCTGAGGGCCCGGAGACATCTAGGGCCAGCCGGTTACCCAAGCCGAAGCCCACTGGGCTCATCTTTGCAAGGCCCTCTCATTGGTGAGATGTGGTGGTAGAGGCCCAGAGAGGGGCGGCACTGTGCCCAATGCCACACAGCAAGGAATAGAAACTAGGCTCATGACTTTTAGGCCAGAGCTGTGCTGCCCCATCCTGATGCAAAAGGAAGGGAGGAGGCCAGGAGGGTATGGGCCAGCCCCAGCTCCTGCCCAGAGAGATGCGCAGAGCTGTCTTCCAGCTCACTGAGCCCTCTGTCGTTCCTACAGCCCCCCGGAGCCCGGGATCAAGCCCCACTGCCCCAGATGGATGCCCCCCTGTGACTGCTGAGTGCAGCTGTAATAGGGCCAAGTCCTAGAGTTGCTCCTGGAGGCCAGTCAATGCCGGCGTTTACAGAAGACGATCAAGAGCCAGAGCCAGAGGTGACTGGAACAGGGCCTTCTGGAGGGCTCACGGGGGCATCCAGCCCAGGGCTCGTCACTCTCAGCACTGGCCAAGCAATACCCACTCCACCCCACCCCCTTCCCTGCACCACAGGCCTCTGAGGACCCCACACTCAGGGCCGAACAGGGCAAGGCAGTGGCACAGATGGGGTGATGGAGCCAGCACCGCTCACCTGAGGGGCCTTCACCTCTCCCATCCAGCAGCTCTGGTCAGTTAGTGGCTGGCTGCACCTCTGCCTCGATGGCCCACTGTCCCAAATATATTCCCTCTACCACAAAGGAATTCCCGGGAGGATGAGGTTCAAATAGACACTTACAAAAATTAGCCACAGGAAGGAGTGTATGAAGGCCTGGGAAGGTACTCTCAGGACTCTGCTCAAGTGCCACCACCTCCAAACACCTCTCTTGCCTCTTCCCCTCTGCCCTGTTCCCAGAGGGACCACCCCTCCTCCTTCAAGCCCCCACTGGGACTTAACCAGACTTCCGGCTCAGCCCCATTACCCACCACACTGATTTCTTTATCCTTCTGTCAAATTCCTCTCTGGGTCCATGGCACCCAGGCCTGGCACAGAGGGGCACCCCATTGATATCTGATGAACTGAGGAACAAATCAAAAACAGTAGAGCCCCTGATGGTGACAAACACTGCTAGCATTCATTTGTTTACCCACCCACGGGCACTGGGCACCTACTCTGGGGGCTCCGCGCCAGCCCCACACCGGGTCTGGGTGTGGGGAGGAGCCACAGATGAATCTGGGAGCCCCCAGACAGCCCCCAACCCAACCCAGGGGGAGGAAACAACTCAGCAGGGTCCCCAAAGACTTGCAGTCACCCTCGCCACCCCCCACAAGGTGAGCTAAGTCTCTGCAAGGACATTCCAGAGAGGAAGGCCACCTCCTTCCTGAATGGCCCTTCAAACACCCAGATCCCCAAACCTCAACCCCCAAATCCAGCCTCACCCTCACGTGCTGATCTTTGAGGGCTGCCAGTCACCAAAGGAGTGGCCACTCTCCAGAGAGGCCCCCCACAATTCCTAGAAATAAAATGTTACCGGACAATCCCCATAATAGTCAGAAACACACCTGCTGTGCCCAACACCCACCTGCCAAAAAGCTTCCACCAGGAAGAGTGGAAGGAAAGAGCTCTTCATGGGCTGCTCACACGCCCCCACAAGCAGCAGGGGGAGAGTCTGGGGCCTGCCTAAGGCTCCCCTTTTCAAGCAGAGATTTTCTTTGACGACTTTTGCCTCTACTCTACCATGCATCTACATTTGGTTTTATATAAAAGAGTGTTTAAAATTACCTATTAGTTAAATATCTCAACACTCCTGCCCTCTCCAAACCATCCTGCTTCATTTCTAAGTACAAGTGATGCTCCAGGAAGATGCAGCATGCTGACCCCTGATGTATGCTGCTTCTGGTGCACAGCCCTGCCCTTGTACCCACAGAGCAGGCAGATCTGAGTTTAAGAAGCCCCAGATTACAGGCATTTTCTCCAAAATGACATTGACAAGAATGAGAGGACAGTGGAGGGAGTGTTGGCGGAGGTGGGACCCTTCCAGGCACTATTGTTCGCACGCATGCCCACAGGAACAAGGGCCTTCCCACCAGCACAGCTGCAAGACGGGTTGGTTCAGTTCAACCGCCATTTCCTGCGAAGTTTCGGGGTCCCTAGAGCTGAGCTACGGCCATGGGGCCATGTGCACAGATCTCCAGCTGCAGGTATAGGAGTCAGGCCGCCCCTGGGGAGGGGGCTCAAGAGGACAGGCCTGGGTGATGGGGTGACGAGCTGGGGGACGAGCGGCGGGCACCAGGATGCTCATGATCACCTCTTAAATAGTTAAGTTTTTTCTAATGACAAAAACAGGCAGAATCAATGCAGTAAACTCAGTCATCACAGAAAAGTACAAAAGGCTACAAGACAAACTCTCCGACAGCCTCCATCTTCAAATATTCCCAAGGAAGACCAACGAGCATTTTGTAGGACAAAACCAGTGCAGAAGTGAAAGTCAAGCAGTTTGGCCTCAACGTGATAAACTCTTTGACACTTAGAACTCCCCTCTGTTTGAATGGGCCACCATGGGAAGTACGGAGTGCCCCATCCCTGGAGGCAACCAAGCAGAGGCCGTGTGAACACCGATCCGGGATGCCATGGAAGAGATTCCACGATGGGGGGAAGATGAGCTCAGTCTCTAAGGTCCCCTTCACTCGTGGGAAAGCTCACTCCGTGCCACCCAGCATGCCCACCAGCCCTCAGGCCAACTCACCCACTGGCGTGTCCTCGCTGATCAGCAGATATGTGTCAAAGAAGTGGTTGGTGAAGAAGGGCAGTCGGTTCACCTGGCCTGGAAGTCAGAGGACAAGATCGTCAGGCAAGTTCATGCATCCTGCAAGGAGACGCAGAGCAGGGGCTGCAGTGGGCACTGAGGCTGTGTCCAGTGCCGCGGCCACCTTCCCGGGACCCCGGCAGGTCCTGTCCTGCCTCGAGGCAAATGGGTAATAATGTCAACATGCAGCAGACAGCTGTCAGGTCGCATGGTCAGCGAGGCCATTGAGCCGTGGTCCACACTGAGACACGCTGAAGTGTAAAATACACAAAGGATTTTGAAGATTTTGTACAAAAATGTAGGTGTAAAATATCTCTTTAATCTTTTATACTGACTACATGTTGGAATGATAATATGGTTGGATATATTGGGCTAAGTAAAATATACTATTAAAATGAATTTCACCTGTTTCTTTTCTAATGTGGCTCCCAGAAAATTTTAAAGCCCACATGTGGCTCACTCTGCATTTCTAGCAGGCAGCCTGGCTCCAGACAGAATGTGAGGTCAGCAACGACAGGGGCTGTCTGCTTTGTTGATTGCAGCAACCCTCGTGCCAGAACGGGGCTTGGGACTTAGCGCTCGATAGGTATTTGTCGTGTGAAACAATGGCCAGCTGATCCCATGGCATAAATAATAATAATAATAACAGGGGCCACCTGAGAAACCCTTCTCCATACCAGCCACTTAGACCATCGTCATCAACCCTCGGGACGGCAGGTGCTATCATATCCCCATTTTACTGTTGAGGAAAAGGAGGCTAAGAGGGGATAAGTGGTCACTTGCCCAGGGTCACACAGCTAGTAAGTGGCCGGCTCTGGAAGGGGCCAGGGTGATACCCACAAGAGCTGAGAAATTTCACGTCTAGGAAGAGCCCCCCATACTACAAGTCCCCCACAGGAAGCCTCCCTGAGGCTGCCCACACCTGTCCCCTGAGCCCTCTCCTAGTGGCCTTCAGTAGTGTGGTATAATAAGAAACACATTTGGTCTTTGTCCCCAGTTCCTGGCACAGAGCTCCAAAAGCCCTTGGAATTTCCAGAGCGACAAGTGTCTTTTTTTATTCATAAGGAGCCTCTTTTGACCACACCTCACCTGAGTTTGTGCCAGTGAGGTGACTTAGAGCAGGGGCATCTAGATAGCCTCAGGATGGGGCTGGTCATCAGAAAGACCAGGTGACCACACCCACGTGCTGAGAGGTGGTGCACCTGGAGAGGGCACGGACGCTCTGAACCCCTCTCCCCATACCTCACCCTGGGCATCTCTTCCGTCTGGCTGTTCCCGAGTGTATCCTTTATATTAGACCAGTAAATGTAAGTGAAGTGTTTGCAGAGTTCTGTGAGTCATTCTAGCTAACCGAACTGGAGGAAGGGGTCGTAGGAACCCCCAATTTATACAGACGGTTGGTCAGAAGTAGAGGTGGCCTGGGAGTCACCACTGGCGTCTAAAGTGGGGGCAGTCTTGTAGGACTGAGCCCTTAAATCTGTGGGATCTGACACTAACTTCGGGCAGTTAACGTCAGAATTGAACTGAATTGTTGGACACCCAGTTGTTGTCTGGAGACTTGGAGAACGGGTTGCTGGTGTTGGAAAACACCCCTGAAGTTGGCAGGTGCGGGCAGTTCTCCCTTGGCCCCTGACCACCAGGGAGTGGCCGGTCCGTCTCACGAGAGGCCGACACTGTGCAGCACACACATAAGCGGCTCCTGCTGGGTCCTCCGGGGCCCTGAACGTGGGCAGGGGTGCAGCCCCCGCCTTCCCTCATTTCTGCTGACCTGGGGCTCCCTCAGAGCTGTGCCAGGCTCAAGAACACAGAGGCCAGCTCTCAGAGGGCGAGAAGGCTGGAGTCTAGGAGGGGCACTTCCCCTCCCGCCTGAATGCCTCCTAGGGGGGAGGGGCAGAACTAGCAGCACATCCACCCCCACCCCCAATCTGCTCAGACAGCCAGGCTGATGCCATTTCTGGTTCCTCAAACATTCTGACCTCTCTCTCACTTCCTGGCCAAGACTGCTGGCCTTTCTGCCTTCACTTGCCAAATTCCTATTCATCATTTAAGTTTTACCTTAGTTGTCTCTTCTTCCAGGAAGCCCTCCCTGAGCACTGCAACTATGCATATGCACCCACACACACCCTCCACCCTCTCACACACAACAGCCTCAGAAAGTGGCTGGTGGTCCAGGGCCTCGCCTTTGTTTGGAAACTTCCTGTGCCTCTTTGTAGCCACAAGACCTTCCCATGCCTCAGTTTACTCATGTGTAAAATAGTGATAATAATAGGACTTACTTCACGGCTATCCCGAGGATTAAACGAGATTACATACATAAAGCACTTAGTGCCGTGCCCCCGGCACACAGCAAGCACTCGATAAATGGGAGCTATTATTAATACTGGTATTAATAACGGTGCCGCCTGCTCAGCCAGAGGAGAGAGCTTTTGATCCCTGCTGGGGGCCTTGGACTCTGGGATGGGGAAGGAGGCTGAGCCCAGGCACCAGGCTCAGGGGTGCCCAGGGAATCCAGCGTGGGCTCGGGCTGCTGGGGGAGGGAAACGGCAAGGAAAAAAATGGCCTGCAGCAGCATTGTTCGTTTTTAAATTTTATCTTGCAGGACCTGCCGATCATCAGCCATGGAGAGCTCTGCACGGGCAGCGCCTCGGGGACGTGCGTCGCCTGCCACATACCAAGCAGGCTCCGTGTCTCGGAACAGGCCCACCACGCTCGGAGGTCCTGGGGCCTCAGGCTGCCACTGCGGGCACCTGGGGACTGGGTGGGGGCTGGAGAAGGATGCGTGGACAGGTTACTTGTTCTCTTAAAAGATACTTTTAAGGCACGAAGGCTGTGACCTCCTGAGGCAAAAGCTAAGGAGACTTGAGGCCTCCTGCCAAGCAGGAACAGGAGTGGACGTACGTGGGGAGGGGACATGGGCCACTTCTGTGAAGGAAGGGGAGTGCCAGCTTCCCACGCCCACGACCCACCCCGTCCATGCCCCGCACATGCATGCGCATACACAGACACACACACATGCTCATTCCCTGAGCGCACCCACTGTTTGTTCCGCCCTGGACGCCTTCTCCCCCCTCCCCGGCCCACTCACACTGACTGTTCCCTACAAAGTAGATGGGAGTCCACCAGCCTTACATATTTCAAACATCGGAACAGGAATCAAGCTTTTAACCACCACAGGCCTGAGGGGAGAAGGGAGAGGGGGAGGCTCACAGAGAATGCAGCATCGGAGCTGCTCCTGCCGAATGACAAAGACTTTCACACGCAGGCGGGGTGTGGAAGGAAAAGATTCCGGGACAGGTGGGCGCAAAGCCGTGGAGGGGTGGAGAGGTCCATGGGACCTGATCTGGGAATGACCGGGCAGCAGGTGTGGTTGTGTGGGGACCGCCAGGCCAGGAGTCACAGACGTTACTCATGGGACCGGGGATTCCTCTTAGGGCTTGAAGGACATTGGCAAGTGGCAGAGCCTGGACTGGAACCCTGTCAGCCTGAATACAGCCCAGCCTGCCTCCCCAGGCCTCCGAGAGATGACGGAGTGCTGACGGCACTGTGGCTCTCACTGAGATCCCGGTCGGACAGAACCCCAAACCTCCCCCCAACCCGACCCACGACAAGGAACGTGCACTGGACAGGGAGTACAGAGCTGCGTTCTGAGAGTCAAGGCCTTGTGTCCTCTGCCACTCGCTGCTATGTGACCTTGGGCAAATCCCTCTACTTCTCTGGCCCCTTTTCCCAGCCTCAGGATGGGGACAAAAAGCCCTCGCTGCCCTCCCACATTGCCTCTCTGCCAGAGGTGTCCTGTGCATGGTGTCACTGTTACAGGGGCTGCAGCATGGCCCCCGGGAGCCCCAGATTGACAGCTGACATCGGGTGGGGAAGCCGGGCTGCGCATCGTCAGGGACCCCTCACAGCCAGTGCCTGGGGACTGCCTGCATGACCCAGCAGGATGCTCACGGGCAGCCCTGCTCAGGACTTCGCCTCCTGCCTTCCCAAAAGCCCACAGATGAAGAATGATAAATGCCAGGGAGCACATCGGGGTCAGAGGGGAGAAGAGCAGGAAGCTTCTGCAGAGAGATGCCAGGCTAACAAGCGGGTTTGACATCTATGGGGGGCTGTGCCTGAGCCTGAGCCATCTCTGACTGCCAGCAATGGGAGGAGAGATCACTTGGGCCATGGGGTCAGATGGAAACAAAGTGGGGAGGCACCGTGTGGTGTGGTCTGGGGGCCAAGGGAAGGGCTGGGGGTCAGGGGCAGGTGTCAGAAAGGCAGGGTGGGAAGATGGTGCCATTCAGTCCCTAAGGTCAGCTATGGCCCCACCAGGCCAAAGGAACAACATTGGGGACCAGGAAGAGGGGCCTGTGCCCAGCAATGAGAGAGAGAGGGACCCTCATGTATACATGCAAAGCAGGCTAGCCCACTAGGCAGGCTGGTTTTGCCACAGAATTGCTGGGTGACCTCGGGCAACTTGCTTAGCTTCTCTGTTTTCTGGGCCCCACTTTGTTCCCCCTAGAGAAAGATACAGTTGACGATAAAAGAGCTAACACTTATTTAGCACCTAATATGTGCCAGGCACTATTCTAAGTGCTTGACATACATATTAACTCATTCGATCATCTGACAACTTAAAAAGGAAAGTCCCATCGTCCTTCCTACTTTAGAGACAAGGACATTGAAGCATAGAGAGGCTAAGAAACTTGCCCAAGGGACCCCCTGGAGAAGTGGGGCGGGAACCCAGGAGTCCTGGCTCTATGCTGCTCCCTTGTGCCCACGGACACATGAGCCACCTTCCATCTGGAGAGCTCCAGGGGAGACTGCCACCTCCACTGAGGAAGGCAGCCGAGCTCTTCGCACCTGTTTTATTTTTACATCTGTATGTCTTTTTGACCGGGGGGTGGGGGGTGAGTGTCCAAGGTCGTAGAGTCCCTGGGGAGGCTGAGGATTGTCCTGACCTCCACCGTCCAGCAAACCCAGAGGGTCAGAGCTGGTCTCAGGGGTCCCGCACTGAGGCCTCCCCAAGTGGGGCAGAGAGGGGCCAGCAGGGGTGGGATCCTGACAGAAGCCCCCGTGGAGGATCAGAGACCCCTACTGAGGCTCAGCCAGGCCCTGCTTTGTACGATGTTGGGCCAGATGCTTCTCCAGGCCTCAGTTTCTCCTCTGCAGAGTGGGCCGGGAGCTGTGAGAGGGTCTGAGACCCCTTGCCGCTCTGCCCCTGAGAGCCTGTGAGACTGTGAGTGAGCTCCCCATCACAGGGGCATTCCAGCAGAGAGCCCTCCAAACATGGAGGCCAGAAGAGGGGATCCTCAAGGGACTCTCAGGCAGCAGGATGCCAGCGACACGCACGAGGCTGGCTTCCTCTAGAGGCTCCTGGCTCCCTGGAGTGGGAGAAGGAGCTGGCCCCCCTCAGGAAGGTGTTTGCCTGTGTCGCCAGGCACGTGTGCCCATGGCTCTTCCCCTGGGACACCCTGGCCCCGGCGGACACTGTGCCAGCTGTGCTGCTGTCATGGCCTTCCTTCTGCGCAGCCCGGAGCTGCATTGCTCCTCACCACCAGCTGTCCAGGGGCCAAGGGAGAGGCAAATGCCCAGGCCTTTCCGGGCCTCCTCGGTGGGCAGAGCTGGTGCTGATCTGGCTGCTGTCAGGACCAGGGGAAGGAGGGCCGGTCGTCCCTGCAGAGTGGAAAGGCTCCTGGCCACCACACCTTTGCTTAGGCTGTTCCCTCCTCCAGGACCCCCTCTTCTCGCTCTCCTTCTCTAAAACCACTTCTCAGGCTTCAAAGCCCAGATTAGCATCTCCCTTCGGGCTGGGTCTCTCTCGTCCCTGCAGGCCCTATTAATCTTCTCTTCTGATGGCTTCTCTGGAACCAGTACGGCCTCTATCACCACTCTATTCTCACTGCTTATAGTAAATCCTAGCTGTGTCTTTCTGCCCCACCAGACTCTGAACTCCTGAGCATGTCATTTCTTCCATACCCCCAGGGTTGGGCACAGGAGGCACACAGAGCGTCACACAGCAGGTGCTCAAAAGACAGCTGTGAAGCTGAATAGGACTGTGGCCAGCCCCTGCATCCCAGCAGAAGGACAGTTCACAGTCACAGAGGCCTCGTTCCCTCAGAGCTCAAGAATTTCTCAAGGCTCCTCCCTTCCCTCAGGTGTCCCAGGCCCTGGGGATGGCTGGTATTTTCAGCCCTGTGAGTGCCGCAGAAGCTACTAAGGCCCGGAGAGGGAAGTGTGTGCCCAGTCACACACACAGCAAGGCAGGGTCTCCGGAGTCCCAGAGCAGCCCCCTCCCAACCCCTGTCCCGGAGCAGACACCCCAAATGCGGCCCGCACACCCTGCAGCCCGGCCACCCATGCTGGCTGTAGGGGGAGAGGGCAGAGGGTTGGACTTACCCCAGCATCCAGAAATCAGCACAAAAAGCCAGACTACGTGGCAGCTGGTGACAACGCGGCCCCTCATGGCTCCTGGGGACACAAAGAAGGAGGGGGTGAGAAACTTCCTATTGGTGGGGTCTGCTCTTCAAGCCCCTCCAGCACTTCCCCCACTGCAGCTCCGGGGAGAACTGGGCCTGAGAAGGGAGGAGAGGGAATCAACCCAAACGGGGGGGAGGGTGGGGCCCAGGAGGGGACTGGGAAAGAAGCAAGGGTCTGTATCATTGATTATATTATCATCCAATGCTGGGTATAACACAGTGACCTGAGGGCAACTGGGCTGGGGGGCAATAGTGCCCTCTCTGCCCTCATGGGGGCTGGCTGCACAGCCCAGCGGGCACAGCTCAGCAGCGGGCACGACATATTCTGGGCTCAGTGGGTAGCAGGACAGGCTGCTGCCTCCATCCTCCAGGATGGCATCCCCCAAGAGTGATGGAGCCTGGTTAGACAGGGAACAGGGGTAGGAAATGGGTGCCGAGCAGGAAGACAGGGGTCTAAGAGTGGGCTGGGCAGGCCAGTACCCCTGATTCCCCAGCCTAAGTGCCCCACAAGTATGTGTTGTCCTGTTTCTATAGCCACCATATTCTCTCATAACCTTGGATATGAAAGGAGGAGCAGGCCACGGTGTGCAAGGAGGCACAGAAAGGGGAAGTGACTTGCCCAGGGCCCCACGGCAAGTCTGTGGAAAGCTAGAGTCAAATTCTGGGGGCTCAGAGCTAAGCTCTAGAGAGATCTGGGGCCCAACTGCCAGAGGCTCAGCAAGGCAAGATTCCATCTCTAAGGGTGGCAGGGAGGGCAGGCTGCTCCCTCCCACCATGGCAGTGGCCTGCCTGGCCTCACTACAGCAGGGCCATGGTCCTCTGCTTCCTTCTTACCCCGCAGTGGCTCAGGAGCAGGCCTCCCTGGAGACCAGCAGCAACACCAGGAGGGGCCACACTCCTCAGCCGGGAATCCCTGCCTCCCACTGAACTGTCAGCCGTGTCAGTGCAGGACACAGCCCCCTCACCTCCGTATCCCCACAGGGCCTAGGCCAGGGCTCGCACAGCATCCTTCAGTGAGCACCTACTGCGTACTTTGCCTGGGGGGCGTTATCCGCCCTGGTTCACAAGGTAGGGCCTGGAGGTTGAGAGCCAGGAAACAATTTGCTCAGAGCCCCCAGGTAGTGAATAGTGGGACAGCATCCGGACCCAAGTCGACATGCCACCTCCCTCGCCAATAAGTGGTCAGGAAAGACATGGGGAGGTGAAGGAAACTGAAGGAAAGGACTTTTTGGAGAGACTTCCACATCTCTGCAAGATCTAGCGGTGAGAGATTCAGAAAAGGCCGAGAGCTCAGATCCCTTAATTCCAGACCTGGAGTGGTCTCTCTCTCTCAGCCCCATGCTGAGTGGACAATGAAGTGACCCCACCGGGAGGTTCCTGACCACACAACACGCAATGGCTCACGGCGCCCTTTTGTCTTCCTTTTAATATGGTACTTAAAATGTCCTAATTACTATGTATGAAACAGTGATTTGAAGAACAAAAGATTCTAGGATGTTTTTAAATAACACAAGACGAACGTCCCCATCCTATCGCAGCATTCCTACCCCCTCGAGTTTCCCAGTGTTAATAGCCTATCACGGGGGTGCAAACTGAACTGCCTACAGGGGCCAGGCCAGGAATGAGGGAGCCGCCGGGTGGGTGCGGACGATGACCACTCGGAGGCCACACACTCTGTCCACAAGTGGCAGCTGCTGATGTGTTTCAGCCAAGAGGGAATGTGGGCCCAGGGTGGCCACAGCGTCTCATTTTTCTCAATGAAAAGCTAGAAATTTGGCTTTTTATATGAATTCAATTTTTAAATGTTGGCAAATCATTCAATTTTTGTGAGCCAAATATAGCCTCTGACAGCCAGAGTGGGCAGGCTGGGCCTGGTATGCGGCCTACCAGGGCTTTCTCTGCACCCAAGCAAACACATTCACATCACACACGCATGTGGAGCAGCGTGGCTACTGTTGATCCTTAGAATAACAGAGTCGCCCTCTACACAAAAGCAACTAGCTTTTCTCATGTCATATATTTCACAGATGACCCCTCAGGTCAACATTGCTACATCCACCAGCTTCTTTTTAAGAGCTAAATAACAGTTCATAGTATGGATGTTTCATAATAGAGACAAACATTCCCTACCATTGGGCATTTGGGTGCTTCCAGGTTCTTGCCACCACAGGCATTAGGAAACGGGGCAGTGGGAGTGGGGGAACACAGTGGACATCTCTCTGCATATAACTGAGTTGGGACTTTGATTGCTCTTGTACTTGGGACTCTGGCTTGAGTCAATTAAACAAAACACAGAGCATGCCTGTAAACTTTTACGAGACACTGCCATATTACCTTCTGAAAAGGTTGTGGCAATGCCCACTCCCTCCAGGAGTGAATGAGAGAGCCTCCATGCCCACCTGGAAGTGATCTCTCTTTTCAATGGCTGCCAATCGGATGCATGACAAATGGCATGGCATTGTTGCTTTAATTTGCATTTCTCTAACTACTAGTGAGGTTGAGCATGATGCCTTTTTCTAAATGTGCAAACCACTTTCCATCTGTTATCTTGTGCTATCCTACCACACTCTGCAAAGCTGGCCAGCATCACTAGCATTATCCCTGATTTACAAGTGGAGAAACCGAGGCACAGAGCAATTAAGTGACAACCTGACATCTCATAGTGAGTGCCTTAAAAAAAAATCTCCAGCCCTCTGCCTTTCCAAACCAGATGTTATGAGAATGAAACAACATCTGCTAAGAACATCATGCACAAATAGCTGGGGAGAGCACATATCCTGCCGGGTACTGCAGGAAGTCTGCAGCGGAAGGAAGGAAGGAAGGAAGGAAGGAAGGAAGGAAGGAAGGAAGGAAGGAAGGAAATGAACACTTATTAGAAAACTGCCACAGGCCAGGGATTTTCACATGTATTGTTTTTACTCAATGCTCCAAAGTATCTCTAGACGTAGACGTTATTGTCCCCATTTCACAGATGAGGAAATTAAGGCCTAGAGAAGTCACTCTAGGATTAGAACAGAGTCCTATGCTATTCCCATCACAACATGCTGCTGATCCCCCCACCTCCGCCGCCCCGTTTCCCAATCTGTAAAAGGGGAAGGCACAGCCCCTCCCTCCAGGAGCACAGTACACAACACAGTAGACACAGGACAAATGTCTGCAAAGAAGGCAGCACGTGCACGCAACACACACGTGCGTGATGCATCTCATTTCCACGATGCTGGCTCAGGCTCTGACACTGCCAGGCACACTGGGCCCCCCACCTCTCTCCTTAAATATCTGTTCATCTCCTTTCCCCTTAAGAGGCCATCATACTGCCTCGGCACCCCACATCTGTCAGTCAAGGGCAGCCAAACACAGCTCTAACTTTGCACGATTGGCAGGACCTCTCCTGGAGCTTCCAGAAGCAGGGACAATCTTTGCTCCATCCTGACTCTCCACCCTCACCTTGGGGCAAGGTGGCACAGACACTAAAATAGGTGGCACAGGCTTCAAAGGATGACACAAAATAGCCAAGCCAAAGTGGGTCCATCCTGCTGCTGGGTTTTCCCTGAGACCCCAGCTCTTGTTCTTCCTCTGGCCTTTGGCTATGGGGAGGAAAGCGAGGCCCAGAGAGAGCAGAGGCTGATGGCAGTGCGAAGAGGACCCTGGGGCCCAACCTCCAGCCCGGGCGTTGTGATGGATGCCGCTGGATGCTGCCTTTGGCGGCTGGCATTCCCTTGGCACCGGGACTCTAGCGAGCAATATGGGTCCCCCGGGAGAGCCTGACCTTGTCCTGCCTGTGCAACAGCTGTTCCTGCCTCCTGGCCCTCCCACCTCCTGCCCAGCAGAGCTGCATGGTCTCCCCATTGTGTGAGGCTGCACCACCCTCAGGATGGGGCCTGAGCTCCCACCAACCCTCAACTGTCCCCACCGGGCCAGGAAACACAGGCACACACCCTTCTGTGCTGGGCTTCCTGCCTGGGCCTGGGATAAGTGCCAGAGACCCACCCCAGAGGTACAAGGTGGGTCACAGCCGCTGCCCCCAAATCTTTCAGGTACTTAGCTTAGAGCCCACTCTTGCAGGAAGCCTTCCGGAAATCTCTCAGACATCCATACTGCCCAGAAGACAGAGCCAGGCCTCAAAGCCCTCAGGCTGCCAATTCCCAATATCCTTCTTCATGCTAAGCCTTGTACCAGGCACTCGGGGGGAAACAGGGCCATGAGAATGGCTGCAAATGTGTGCTAGGTGTCAAATATGCGATACAGGGCCATCAGAAGAGAGAGATCGTAGGCCTTCCAGAGGAGGTGAGATGTGAGCTGCACAGATTTCAAGGAATCACAATGGTAATGTTTACTGAGCACATGTTATATACCAGGCACTGTGATGTACAGTGTGCTCTACATGCTGGGGCTCAGAGAGGTTAAATAACTTGCCCAAGGTCACACAGCTAGTAAGTGGTCAAGTCTGGATCTGAACCCCATTCTGATGGCTGTCAAACGCCAGTATCCCAGCCTCAGCCCTAACCTTTGCTGAGCTCAGACATGTGCCCCAGGGCAAGGCCCAGGCCAAGGCCTTGGTGGGGAGGCCCTGGGCAGGACCCTACCTCTACTCAGAGGCCAGTGAACGAGACCTGGGTGAGGATTCCAACATGCCTCACAGCCACAGTATGCAGGGGCCAGCAGGGAGGCCAAGCTGCATGTGCCAGGAAGAAGGCATGAGGCTGGGATGGTGGGTGGGTTCCTGCTTAGTGTGCCCTCCCAGGCTGTTGGCATCTCATAGGCATTGCTTCCAGAGCCAGTACCAAGAAGACAATGCACGCCCACCAGGGGAGACCACGCCTCCCTCCAGCACCATCCCCAAGAGGTTAACACCTGTGTCCCTGGTGGGAGCAGACCATAACCTTTCCCAGATCTGGGCAGCAACCCTACCCACACTGGCCTCCCCCTTCTCCTGCCATCAACCCACGGAGACCTGCTGCTCAGGCAGGCCGGGCCTGAGGGCCAGCAGGGGAGGCTCTGGCGGGGGGCACCGTTACAGCATCCCAGGAGTCGCCCCACATGGGAATCACTGGCCCCCAAATCAAATCAAAGCCTCCACCTACACCCCAGAGAGCCAGTGAGCTGCAGGGGGAGGCTTCCAAGCCAGGTGTGGCCACACTGTACATGTCTACCCCGACCTGACCTGCAGAGTGCCAGGGCCTAGACACCGGCACACGGAAGAGGACAAGCTGAAGACCTTGCCGCGGGGGGAGCTGACACTCCCGGGGAGATCAATACAGACAGCGCAGGTGAGCAAGTTATACAGCATGTCGGGGATGCTGAGTGCTAAGGAAAGGGGAAAAGAGCAGGGCAAGGGCGCTCTGAGCACCACTGGAAGGTGACATATGAATAAACACCTGAAGAAGCAGGAGGGTGAGCCATGTGGATATCTGGGAGGAACGCCACCCAAGCAGAGGGAACAGCCGTGCAAAGGCCCTGAGGCAAGAGTGTGCTGGCATGCTTGAGGAACAGCAAGGAGGCCAGTAGGGGTGGAACAGGGTGCACGGTGGGGAGAGTTGCAGGAGATGAGGCCAGAGACAATGGGCCCATCCCAGGCACCTTGTAAACCCCTGATGTGAGTAAACTGGGAGTCATGGTCTTCAGACAGCCAAGGAGTGACAAGAATGACTCAAGTTTTAAAGGAGCACTCTGGCTGCTGTGTTGAGGACTCACTGTAGGGGGCAACGGCAGAAACGGGTAGACAGGTGCAGAGGCTACCACAGCGATGTAGGCCTGAGATAACTGGGGGCTCTGGCCAGGGACGCTGGCAGGGGGTGTGGGATCTGGCAGATTCCAGGTGTATTTCAAGGTAGAGCTGAGTTTCCTGTTGAAGAGGATGTCGCTATGCCAGGAAGAACCGAGCCTGAGGATTTGGGCCCAAGCACCTGGAAGAATGGAGTTGCCATTAACCAAGACGGGAGAAGGGTGCGGGTGGAGGTGGCTGAGGAGCCAGATCAGAAGTTCAGTTTGACACGGTGAGTGTGGAATGGCTGTTGGCAACCAGGTACCCTCAACTAGAGTTCAGGCCTGAGGTGGGGCTGGAGAGGTAACTGTGGGAGTCACCAGCACAGAGGTGCTACCTGAAGCCACCAGAGGACACGGTCACCAAGGCTGAGTCACCCCCAAGCTCAGACAACTTGGCTGAGAATCAACCAATATTTGAAAATTGTATGAAGAGCCTGAAAACATGTACACCTTGTGGCCCACCAATTCCACTTCCAGAACTTTCGCTGAGGAAATCACCACACCGTGCATGGACACTAAACCACAGAGATGTTCACTGCTGCAGTGAACAGGGGAACAGCTCAGACACCAACAGGGGACTGGTTCAATTGTGGGACGCCCACAGGAAGCAAATCGAGGATCATGTATGGATGTGTACGTGTGTGAATGTGTGTGCACCTATAGGACTGTTATGCGAAACAATGGTTTTATCTAAGTGGTGAGGGAATGGCTGATTTTATTTTCTTCTACAAACTTTTTGCATTTTCCAAATTTTCTATAATAAACACCCAATGTTTTTACAATCAGAGACCTAGCTTATGTCTACCCTACCAAAATGTTGCCAGCAGCCTGTGAACAGAAAGACAACTCTGATTAGAACGTTCTTTCCTATACTCTGCTGAGCCTCCCTGAAGCCCACAGTCCCAGGTCTGAATACCAGAGGAGACCCTGGGAGCTGGGAGGGTCCTCAATGGTCCTCTGGCTAACCGCACCCCTCTGCTGCTACTCAGGCCCCTCCAAGGACAGGGAGCTCCCTCCTCCCAGGCAGTGGGGCCCAGCCCAGAGGCCCCTGCCTCTCTGCCTGTCAGCCCCGCTGTGCTGCCTTCCCACACTGAGGCGAGGAGGTCTGATAATGCCCATCATCAGGAGGACTTCCCAGCCCTCCACCTGTGTGGATCCATGAGCAGCAGAACGGGCCAGGAGACGAGGCCCAGGTCTGAAGCTTGGCCCTGCACTGAGGGCTCTCCTTTCCCCAAGGAGGAGGGGACTAACAGTTTAAAAGAAAGGCCTGGGCCCAAATGTACTCACACACATTCTCGCACACACACATTCTCGCACACACACACAAACCGGGCTCTGCGAACCCCTGCAGGGGTTCTGCAAACCCACAAGATGCCCACTGCCCAGCTGGGGCCATCAGCCCAACCCTGGAGGGCCCTTCCTTCCGCCAGGTTCCCTGCAAAGCTCCTCCTGATCTGCAGGAGTTTCACCAAACACCTCCAGATTGAAGCCAAGATGAAGCCCACGGTGGCCTGGTCCCCCGGACAGAGGCTGGAAAGCGTGTTCCTTTTGCTACCAGAGCAAAGCACACTCCCTCTTCTGGGAAACCAGCCCGTTCTGGGCCCAGCTCCCGGGGCAGGGCCCTCACGGCCACCGTCTCCCACCCCTCCCTGTAGCCCAGTCAGGAGATGCAGGGGTAGGGGTGCACTCTGCATGGCGAGAGGCAGTGCCTTGGTCCCAGCAAGCAAGGGGACAGGAAGGAACACAGCGGGGGGAGGAGGGCAGGACTGGACATTTGAGCGGCGTTTCAGTTTCTCAGGAGCGAACGATTTTCACAGCAGGGTGCCACGATTTAGTTTGAACTGTTATGAATTCCCATAAAATCAGATGCACTCACCTTTGACTAGAAATACAGAAACACACTGCAGAAATCAAATACAATTTGGGGATTATTCACCACCACTACACACAGAGAAGTTCGTGCATGCAAGGAGGTGCCTGCAGACGACACCGTTAGGGCCACTAATGGACAAGCCACTGCCAGCCACCAATGGCCACGCTTCAAAGCCCACACTATCCAGGCCGCTGGCTGGGGAGGCTGCTGTGATGGCTGGTCACTAAGAAGGATCCTAGTTGGAAGAAAGGAAAAACTATCTTGTGGCCATTCTCTTCCTGAGCCCTCCTCTGGATCCCTCCCTGACACTCCCATTGAGTAATGCCAGGGGTGGGCAAGGGAGCCAGGCAGGGTACAAACTGAGACCCCCCAGGATGGAGTGCCACAGTGGTCCAGCATCCTCTACATGGGGCCTGGTGTCTCTGAGTCCCCTAGGTCTATACTTTTTAAAAAATTCATTCAGCAGGGGATATATCTTATTTTACTCTATTCTTTTTAGAGGTAATACACGGACATGGTACATAACTGTACAATAGGGTGTACAGCAGGAAGTAAGTCTCCCTTCTACCAAGCCCCAGAAGGGAGTAAGTCTCCTTTCCACCCAAGCCCCACACCTCCTTCCCAGAGGCAATCCTTGTGGTGTCATTCCTGAGGTACTGTATGTACATATAAGAATATAGCATACAGGTCTCTCCTTCTCTTTAAAAAACATCCAAATGGTATTCACGCTATCCTACTCCTAGCTTTTCCACATGACAATATATCCTGAAGATTGTCCTGTTTCAGTACATACAGAGCTGCCTCGCTCTTTTTAGCAGCTGCAGCGTGTTCTACAACATGCGGGGACATAATTTAACCAGTCCTCTGTTGATGGACAATTAGGTTGTTTTTAACCCTTTGCTTTGACAAATGAAGCCACAATGAATATCCTTTCTTCCTACGTCTACACACACATATGAGTACATCTAGAAGGAGGAAATTTTCATATTTTTATAGCTGTTGACAAACTCCAGAGAGTGTGCACCAAGTTGCACTCCCCCCAACAACTAGGAAAGGGCTGGTTTCCTCATACTTTTGCCAGCACTGGGCACTCACTGTTTTTTCAAGTTCCAGAAAAGGCAGCTGAGGCTCCTGATCGTCAGACCCCCAGCCCCATCAGGGCACAGAGGAAGAATGGAGTTAAGATCAGCTTTCTCCTACCCGCTGACTCACCAGCAGGGCAACAGCCAACAGAACTTTGCGGAGCTCTGGCACATGCTGAAATCTGCACCCTCCCCCTCACTGGGGTCACTGACAGTCACCACACCGTGTTCTCCCTCTGTGCTTTGCCAGGCTGTTCTCTCCATTTGGAGCACCACTTGGCTCCATCTTGCATGTCCAGCCCCACCTTCAAGGCATAGCTCTAATGCCACTTCTTCCAGGAAGCCATCCTGGACCCCAGCTGGAAGCAGGATCTTCAGCTCCCCTCAACCTTCCTGGATTTTTAGAGGCAGCTATCCCTGCTGAGGGTGGGTAGTTAGACATGCACACGTCCTCCTTTTCCCAGAAGACCCTCAGCTCCTTGCAAGTGATGGGGAAGAGGGAGAATCCACCCCTCTTTCCCTTAAGGTTCTATGGCTAGCCAAGTAATTAAAACAGTAGGTTAGCAGGAGAAAATAAAACCAAGTGTAATAACATGTATACATGGGAGAGACTCAGAAAGAGAACTGAGCAACTTGGCCATTCTAACTAAGCTGCTCACTTAAGTATATTCAGCTAAAGACAAGGAAGGTGTTGGGGGAGTGGTTTGGGATTTCAGAGGGGAGGAAGACAATTTACATAGAGACAGAAATGCAAATTTTTGTCAGATGACTCTTTACTGGGCCACCTATAAAGGATGTGGCCCCAGAGACAGAATTTAGACAAGATGGGCGTGTTGGTGCCTTTCTTATCACACTTATTTTACATTATACTACAGCTATCATATGGTATTGGCTCCTTCCTGGAACAGGCCTTCTATGTTAAAGTCTTTTAGGCAGTTTAGGGGGAAGGTCAAAGTTTCTTTCAGAGTCTTTTGTTCTTGAAAACAATCAAGGTAAAGAGACATATTTTGAGGTGGCCAATTCTGATGCCCCACACAAGCAAAGTCTACTCCATCCCTTATAGCCATTTGCCCATTTAACATCTCCTCTCGGATGTGTCTCTAACATTTAACATATCCAGACGTGATCTGATTTCTTCTCCAAATAGATTCCCATCCTCACCTTTCTCAGCTCAGTAAATTCACCTCGACTGATACGTTCTTTTGACTAATTCAGTTAACAAATATCTTTGACGTATCCAATAAGTGGCACTTCCCACCTTGATCACCATATTTCAGGCACCCAGCCCTCTCCCAAGCTCGAACCTGCCAAGTTCATTCCCACCCCTTGGCCGTCACTGTGGTTGATGGAATCATTGGTCCCAACCCTTCACTCTGCACAGGATGATGCATCTATGGGGGTCTCACGGTGGGCAGAGTATGCTGTCCCACCCCTTACACTGGGCTTAGCCATGTGACTTGCCTTGACTAACGGATGCTTTGGTCAACCTCCACACTAGCAGGGAGTGACCCTGGTGCCAAGGGGCTGGCTTCTTGAGCTCCTGCCTTTCAGCCTGAGAACAACATGCCCCAGGCAGAGCGAGCAGACTGAACCCACACGTGGCCCAGAATCAAGCTCAGTCACGTCCAGCCTGGATTTGCTGACCCTCCGGCTGACCCACACAAGTGAGAATAAGTGATTGTTGTAGTGTTTTTTTATGCAGCTTTATTGAGGCAATAAGTGACTGATACCAACACTATGAAATATATATAGCCATATGAGAAAACCTAGAGGGAAATCTCCATGACATGAGATTTGGCAATGATTTCTTGGATATAACACCAGGAGCAAAGGCAATAAAAGAAAAGATACAGAAACTAGACTTCATCAAAATGAAAAACTTTTGTGCATCAAAGGACACAATCAACACAGTAAAAAGGCAACCCACAGAAAACGTTTGTAAATCACTTTTCTGATAAGGGATTATCATCTAAAGTATATAAAGAACTCCTAAAACTCAACAGCAAAAAATCCGATTCAAAAATGAGCAAAGGACTTGAATAAACATTTCTCCAAAGAAGATATACAAACGGCCAATACACACGCGAAACGATGCTCAACATCACTAGTTATTAGAGAAATGCAAATCAAGGAGATGCCACTTCACACTCATTAGGATGGCTATTATAAAAAAAAGAAAACCTAAAACAAGTGTTGGCAAGAATGTGGAAAAATTGGATCCCTTGTGCATTGCTGGTGGGAACATAAAATGGTATAGCTGTGAAAAATAGTATGGTGGTTCCTCAAGAAATTAAGCATAGAATTACCATTTGATCACTTCTAGCATATATGCAAAAGAACTGAAAGCAGGGACTTGAAGAGAGATCTGTACACCAATGTGCACAGCAGCCAAGAGGTGGAAACAGCCCAAATGTCCATCAATGGAGGAATGGATAAGCAAATTGTGGTATATACATACAACGGACTATTATTTAGCCTTAAAAGGGATTGAAATTCCAACACATGTCACAACACGGATGAACTTTGAGAACATTATGCTAAGTGAAATAAGCCAGTCACAAAAGGACAAATACCATACCTAGAATAGTCAAATTCATAGAGAATGCAAAATAGAGGTTACCAGGGGCTGTGGGTAGGGAGGAATGGGGAGTTATTATTTAATGGGTACAGAATTTCAGTTTGGGAAGATGAAAAAGTTCTGGAAATGGATGGTGGTGATGGTTGCACAACAATGTAAATGTACCAAATGCCACTGAACTGTACTCTTAAAAATGGTTAAAATCGTAAACTTTGTTATGTATATTTTACGACAATAAAAAAATGGTTAAAATAGTATATTTTATGTTTTGTACATTTTGCCATAATAAAAATTAAAATAAATTAATAATAACAAAATAAAATAAAATAAAAGTTACTGCTCATGTTACTACTCAAAAAAAAACAAAAAAACGAAAAAAAAACGGACAAGCCGTACGTAGAACAGGCACATGGATCACAGTGGGGCCAGCCCACTCAGAATGGACTTCCGGGGGCCACCAGCTGGAGATCAGCCCCACCACCACACGTGCAGCTCCCTCAGGGACCACACTCTAACCCCAACCTTGTCATATTTCAGCTTAATTGTCCCCTCCTCAGGAAGGTCTTCCTTAATCACCCTTATCTTGTTCTCACTGTACCCCATTCTTGCCCTCCAAAGCGCGCAACACACTTTTTAGGTGCATAGAAACCTTTTGGTTGGTTGTCTGTCCCCCCACAGTTAGTTTAAGTTACAGGGGGTGGGGGACCCGGACCCCCAGCGAGGTGCTGACCAAGAGGAGGGGTGTATGGGGAGGTTCTAGCAGGGAGGGCTCCCTTTGACAACCTCTGCACATCTCTCAAGCTTTTTTTCCCACTGTCTCCTCTAACAGAAGGACTGGAACATGACAACAGGAGGAGACCCTAAAAGGTCCAACAATCAGTGTTCCGGCTTTTGATTCATACTATTCCACACAGTAATTTTTTTGTGAAAATCTCCTCCAGCATAAAGGGTACAACTTTCTGGAGGCCACTTGGCACAATAAAACTGTAGCCTTAAAAACATTCACCCTTTTTGACTTAGCAATTCCATTGCTAGGAATCGTCCCCATGGAAATCTTTAGAATCATGACACAGAGATTTGTTGTGAGGATGTTTGCGGCTGCACTGTTTACACCAGTAAAAGCAGGCAACTCGATAATCAACGACAGAAGTTTACATGAGTAAATTACGGCACATTCATACAGCAGACCAAGAGGCAGCCATGGAAAATCATGTTTTCGGAGCACAATTATTGACAAGGAAAAATGTTCATGACAAATTGTTAAATAGAAAACTCAAGCTACAAGACGATGTGGCATGTGTTCCCATGCTGGAAAAAAACATAAATTGTACATCAGTATAGAAAACATGTAGCAACACATTTGTATCTTTACTATATCTTTGAATAGTGAGATTACAGGTGATTTTTTTCAATCCTTAGTGTTTTTCTGTATTTTCTAAGCTATCTGCATTGGGTTACTAATAGCATTTAAGTAGCAAATATCCCATTTAAAAACAAACTAGTAATCAAGACAGCATGGTTCTGGCATACAGATTGACATATAGATCAGTGGAATAAAACCGAGAGTCCAGAAATAAAATCTTGTGTCTATATGGTCAACCGATTTTCAACAAGGATGCCAAGACCATTCAACTGAGAAAAAGTAGTCTTTTCAACAAAGGGTACTGTGACAACTAGAAGCAAAAAATGAAGGTGGACCCTACCTAACTCCATATACAAAAATTAATTCAAAATGGACCAGAGACCTAAATGGAGGAGCTAAAACTATAAAACTCTCAGAAGAAAAATAGTTGTAAATCTTTATGACCTTGGATTAGGCAATGGTTTCTTAGATACTACACCAAAAGCATAAGCAACAAAAGAAAAAACAGTGAAATTGGACTTCATCACAATTAAAAACTTTTGTGCTTCAAAGGACACTATCAAGAAAGTGAAAAGAGGGCCGGCCCAGTGGTGCAAGCGGTTAGATGCGCGCACTCCGCTGCGGTGGCCCGGGGTTCGCCGGTTCCGATCCCGGGCACGCACCAACGCACCGCTTGTCAAGCCATGTTGTGGCAGAGTCCCATATAAAGTAGAGGAAGATGGGCACGGATGTTAGCCCAGGGCCAGTCTTCCTCAGCAAAAAGAGGAGGGTTGGCAGATGTTAGCTCAGGGCTGATCTTCCTCACAAAAAAAAAAAGAAGAAAAGAAAGTGAAAAGATAACCCACAGAAAACATTTGCAAATCATACATCGGATAAGGGACTTATCTAGAATATATAAAGAACTCTTACAACTCGATACTAAAAAGACAGCTCAATTACAAAATGTGCCAAGGATCTGAATGGACATTTCTCCAAGGAAGATGTACAAACGGCCAATAAGCACAAGTAAAGATGCTCCTCATCATTAGTCATCAGGGAAATGCAAATCAAAACCACAATGAGATACCCGTTCACACTCACCGGTATAGCTATACTCAAAAAGACAGATAATAACAGTGTTGGGAGGATGTGGAGGAATCAAACCCTCCTACACTGCTGATGGGAATGGAAAATGGTGTAGCCACTTTAAAACAGTCTGGCTGTTCCTCAAATGATTAGACAGAGTTGCCATATGACCCAGCAATTCCACTCCTAGGCATATACCTAAGAGAAGTGAAGGCATATGTCCACACAGAAACTTGCACATGAACATTCAGAGCAGCATTATTCATAATAGCCAAAAGGTGGAAACAACTCAAATGTCCATCAACAGACAAATGGGTAAACAAAACGTTGTACATCCGTACAATGGGATATTATTCAGACATAAAAATGAATGAAGTACTGATACATGATACAACATGGATGAACCTTAAAAACATCATGCTCAGGGCCTGCCTGGTGGTGTAGTGGTTAAGTTCGTATGCTCCCCGTCAACTGAGGGGTGGGAGGGAGCCAGGACACCCTTTCTTACTCCCCTTTCTCCCCAGACAGAGGGAGGGGTTCCCATCTGTCCCAAGGCCCCACCTCCTTGTCTCCTTTGCAATCTCCACTCTCACCCCCTGCACCCCAAAGGAGCCCACCATGCGGGCAGCCTTCACCCATCAGTTTCCAACTGCGTCCTGAGGCATAACCCCCGACTCCGGGCAGCTGCCAGGAGAACATCTCTCTGCTGACTTGAACTCTGCAAAGGCTTCCATAAATGTGACTGCAAATCAAGACAGGAAGATGGTACGCCATTTCACAGATGAGGAAACTGAGCACAGAGAGGACCAATGTGATGCTGAGGATGGGCCAGAGGGTCAGCGGCAGAGTCCAGGCCTCTCACCTGAGCAGAGAGCTTCCTCCTTGGCACAGGACTCCAGGGGGCTGCAGGGAGTAAAGGAGAGAGAGAGCACAAAGGAGCCCACTTTCTGCTGTGGTCTCACCCACACAGGAGCTCTAAAGCCCGGCCAGGGCAGGTGCTGCCCGGGCAGATGGGCAGGGTGGGCTCCAAGCCAGCCATACTCCTGGGCAAAGGCCCCTCCCAGGCTTCTGGTCCCCATGCCTGGGATTTAATGATCCAAGGGCCCATTCTCTCTCTGTCTCTCTGTCTCTCCGTCTCTCTCTCTCTCTCCAAATCTCTCTCTCTCTCCCACTGTGATTTTAGCCAAACCAGTTCCCTTCCCTTCCATGACAGTCTCCAGTCTCTCACAGACACCCCTTCAGCCTCTCCTCCTTCCCCTCAGGCAAACGGGAGTTCTCGACCACAGCACAGCCATGAATTGCTGCGAGACCCTGGACAAGGTGTCCAGTCTCTCCAGGTCTCAGTGTCCTTGTCGGCAAAACTCTACTTAGGACATCACAGCCCCATGCATTTGCCTGGGCCATAAGGGGCTCACCTGTCACCTCCCTCGAGCCCCTCCCAACCCCCCAGGCAGAAGCAGTCCCTCCATCCTCTGTCTGGCGTCCCTAACATGTGACTCATGCTGATTTAAAGCACTGGACAAAGGGCAGTGGGACCTCTCGTTTATGTGCTGGTTTCGCTGACTCTGCTGAGAGCTCCTCCCAGCCAGCCCAGAGCCTGCACACAGTAGGTGCGCAGTGAACATTCGAGAATGAATGATTGAACGACTAACTGGAGGGGGTCCATTCTAGCTTGAATAGCCTGAGGCTGTGGTGCAGGGAAGGCCCAGGCCCGAGCCCCACCAGCCAGCAGGAGAAGATGCTCTCGACCAAGGGTGGGCAGGGGATCCCCATGGGGAGGCTGTGTCCCCACCCCAGGGAACAGGGAGGAGGGAGGGCCAGGCGCGCGCTCTCTAATAGTAAGCTGATAGTTCTCTCTGTAAGTTAAGTGATAAATCTTTTTCAGATTGCTTGTGATAGCCGCTTCCTCTCCACATAATTGTGTGAGATGCTGTTCGATTGTTTTTAAGCTTATTAATGTCACAGCTCCTGGAGGGAGAAAGAAGGACCCAGCAGCGTCTAGGTGGGGAAGGAGCTCTGGACCCGCCACTAAGAGCTCAGTGAGGACCTGGGTCCCACCAGGCTATCTTACCATGGGCTGGGGAGAAGGGGACAACTCCACACGGGAACCATCAGGAAGCTGGAACGAGAGATCTGGGTTCAAATCCCTGCTCAGCCTAAGTTTCCCCCCTGTACAAACCGAGAGAATAGCACCTACTCAGCGGGATGTTGGGAGGACTAAATGAGAGAGCCCCCAGCACGCCAGCACGTGTGAGCACCCAGTGGAGTCAATGTCCCCCTGCCCTGCCCCATTCTCAGACCTGTCTCTTCCGCCCAATTCACAAAACACTGACGACAGCAGTAGCCACAGCAACGCCCCATTACACTTGTAGGGCACGTCACTTGTCATTCCCATCACAGCCCCCACCCCCACACCTGGACTGCATGCTCTGGAAGACCAGGCGGCGTGGACCCCACACTGCACCTGGCGGTCTCAGAGTAGAACAGAGAGCGCCGGCCGTCCTGCCCCGCCCAGCTGAGTGCTCTCCTGCCTTTTGGGGCCTATGGCTCTCCCAGTACCTTAGAGGAGGAACGTCACCCCGTTTTCCAGATGGTGAAACCGAATCTCAGGGAGGATAAGAGGCATGACTCCCAAACCCTGAAGTGCTTGGACCTCGCTACGACTGACTGAACTAGGAATCTGGAGTTTAGGTGAGCCCCAAAGCTGTCACCTCCTGCCACAGCCCTCGTGCCCCGCCCCCCGCTGGATCCCACTCCCCAGCAAACAGACCCACCCACAGAGGCCCGATAGCCCACGTGGAGCTGCTGGCCGGCTCTGTCTCTGCCCGTCGATTGCTAACTCTGCCCAGATGTGCTCCTCACCGGGGCCTAGCCAAGGAGGGCCTTCCTGCTCCACCCTCCTCCTCCGGAGGCAAAGGACTTGCCCAGAGCCTGGGGCAGGGAGTGACATCAAACCTGGCCCCAGTTGCAATGCACAGTTGGCCATCTGGTTGTCACTGAGCTCTGTAGGGGCACAAAATCCACAGCAAGTTCCTCCTCCACTTTCTACAGGTAGCTTTGCCATCACCTCCTCTGGGAAGTCTTCTCTGATTTCACCAGCTGGGCTTGGGCATGCCTTCCTCCACCCCACCGTGGCCCTGACAGACTCCCCCATTCGAGCACTCTCTACACTCTGTGTGTGTGTGTGTACACACATGCACATGCTTGTGTTACACGTCTGTCCTTCCCTGGACTCTGAACTCCCCTATAATCAGGGCCAGGCCTTACTCACCTCGGTTGCTCCAGAGCCTCACACAGGGGTTGTCACAGCACAGGAGGTGTTCAATATTGGGTGTAGAAAATGCAAAAGAATACATGGAAGGGAGGGAGGGAGAGAGGGAGAGGGAAACCAGAACACAACTCTTCTCCCAGAGGACCACAATGAGTGTGTCCCGATGCCGAACACCCCCAAGAATTCTGGAGGCTTTCCCCTCTGCCCTCGCCACACACGGAGTGCCCGGGAAGCGGTGTAAAGAGGAGGGGACCTGAGGCTATGGGGAGGCAGGTGAGCATACGAGTCCTCTCTGGGCCTCACTTTCCATCTATGAAATGGGGATCCAGTTTCCCAAAGGCACAACAGCACATGGAGAACTTATAGCAGATCCTGACCAGGAAAGCCACCCACCCCAGGGCAGGTAGCCAGGGAGGGGGGACAGGTGCCAGGAGCTGCTGGACAGGCCTGTGGAGGCCTGGAGACCGGGGTCTAACTCCTCACCCCACCCACCTCCTTCCTCACACAAGGAACACCGAAAGCCTGGGACAGGAATCTAGAGCCAGAAGAAACCCCAAGATCCTCAGCAGGCTGGCCATTTTGCAGATGGGAAAACTGAGATGGGAGGGAGGCAGGAAGGGCGTTAACATGTGTTCAGTGTGCCTACCACGCGCTAGACTTTCTACAGAACTTCATAAATCCTCACCACTACTGCGAGGGGATCTGACCGACCTAGTCAGCAGAGGAAGGAACCGCGGCTCAGGGAGAGTCCACAACTGGACTGGGCTCTCACAGCAGAAAGTAGCGGCAGCAGGATTTGAACCCAGGAGGTACTGCCTCCAGGACCCGAGCTCTTTCTGTGGCACCACATGGCAGGGCTGGCCTGGAGCCGGGAGCACCACAGCCAACGAATTCATGATGGAGGTTCATTGACTCCCAATCCAGTGCTCTCTCTCCTACATGCTACAGGGCTGCCCCACTGTCCTGCCTTCCAGACCCAGTGTGTGAGATTCAGAGAATCACTGAACATGAGGACTAGAGAGGACTATAGTTGGCTCCTCATCGGATTGCTGGACTCTACAGCATCCTTCCTCATAGACCTTCACCCTGAACTTGTACACCTCCAGTGACGGAAAACTCACTACCTACACAGGACACACTCCATCTTTTGGACCCCTTGGTTAATTAGGATGTCCTTCCTCTTAATGAATCAAAAGCCTCTTTTAAAGACCCAAAGGCCTCAGGCGACTTCGGGTTCACTCTATCCACATCTGCTGCCACTCAGCCCCTCACACACTCACTTCCTCAGCATCCCCCAGTTCAGCCTCCTTCAGTTTATCTCCTGACCCTTCCCCCTTCCCCTCCCCAATAACCACTTTCTAACCTTTACTAAGCACAAGGATATCTTTTTTAAAATACCCAATTTATGAAAAAATATTTCACATCTGTATGAGCAATACACAAATCATAATTCTTAAAAATAACAAATTGCAGGCCAGAGTAATCATAAGTAAATTGAGATTGATAAATAAGCTTTTCTCCAGAGCAGTAGGTGGTTTATTTTAATCTAATGAGTTTTGTATTTTCTCAGCTTTCAGATTCCATGATGAAGGGCTATCTGCAATAGAATTACGACGCTCTCCACAATATTGTAATTTAATGCCTCATTTTGTCAAGACTTTCTTGAAAATGAGATTTGTTCCTAGTGAGGAATTTTACTCAGCTCTTTCCCATACGCCCCCACCCACCTCCCCAGGCACACAGGTTCTCATCAGGCCGGGCCTGGGTGGGGGGTGGGAAGGGAGGAGAAGTCAGGTTAACCATGGGGGCAGGCAGGGCCCAGGAAAGGAGCGCAGAGGACCGCTCCTGGCATTCACAGCCTCGCTTTGTGGCTGAGCAGCGACCACCGCTCACCTGTGCTCACCACTGCCTCCTGCTAACAGGCTGGGGAGGGAAGACTTCATCCTTCCTTACAAGATGCTGAAAGGGATCCTCTCTGAGGGTTCAAGGGAGCGGGATAAGGACCTGAGACCCCTACAGATAGGAGAGAAGACTGACAGCCACGCAGGCGGGGGACCAGCAGAAACCAAAGCTGGGGAAAAACTAACAAAGCTCTTTGTGAAGAAGCCTTTGGGGGTCATTCGGTTGAATGCCCCCCAGGAATGGGGAGCTCACCACCTCCTCAGCCAGCCTCGTGCACTGTTAAGTGCGCTATCTCCAGGCCACTGAAGGGACCTTTAGATGGAGCTGGTTCTGAGAAACACTGAAGGAGTAGAACAAGAGGCCAAGAGAGCAGCCAGACCAGCTGGATTCACATCCTGACTGCCCACTTAGGGGTGTGAGCTGCCTGAGCCACTTCACCTCTCTGGGGCTCAGTTTCCTGCAGCTCTGAAATAGAGATAACAGTAATACCTACCTCACAGGGTTGCACAAAGAGAAAATGAGGTAATGCATGTAAAATACTTGGAATACAAGCTCACATACAGTAAGCACTCAATAAGTGTTATTACAGTCACGTGTTGCTTAACGACGGGGATACATTCTGAGAAATGCGTCGTTAGGCGATTTTATCGTTGTGCAAACATCACAGAGTGTACTTAGACAAACCTAGATGCTGTAGCCTACTACACACCTAGGCTGTACGGGACCACCGTCGTATATGCGGTCTGTTGTTGACCGAAACGTCATTTTACAGCGTATGACTGTAGTATCGTCATCATCATCATCATCATTATCATCGTTATCATTATGTGTGTGCAGAAACTATTTGAGAGGACACTAAGAAACCAGAAACTGACGCCTCTGGGAGGGAAACCTGGGTGGCTGGAGGAGAGAGGTAGGAGAGTTGTTTCACTCTATTCCATTTTGGGCCTCTTGAATTTTCTACATGTGCTATATTACCTACCCAAACATAAATTTGAAAAAACAAAATAAAAGATAATTTGGTATTTCAAAAAAAGGAAAGAAAGAAGACAAATTTCTTCTTTTAATGGACTCCAAGTTGCCTTCCACAAACTTCCGCTTTCTGTTTGGGCTTCTGGCCTCCAGGTCACACAGTCAACTCCCTCCCTTTGGAGCATGTCATTCATTCACTCAACAAACCCATCCTGAGCACCAGTCCTGAGCTGCTGGATGCAAAGTGTTCAACAGAGGCCTGCAGCCTGGCAGGTAAGAGGGACTCTCAGCCTCACCATCACCATTCCGGGTCTCCCAAGTGACCTCTTCTGGTGACATCATCTTCTTCCCTTCTTGACCCACTCTCCTTAAGGAGCTGTCCTCGTGCCTGAATTGTTTCAGGTCTCCACTTTTGATTTTAAAATTAGGTGAGTTGACCAACTACGATACACATGCTGAGGTGTTCAGAGGTGAAGCGAACTAATGTTACACAACTAACTTTGAAATGCAGCCCCAAAGAAATGGTTTGATGGATGGATATATGATAAAGGAAATGCAACAAAATGTAACCTTTGGGATCCCAGGGGTGGGTATATGAGTGTTCACTGTACAAGTCTTTCAACCCTTCTGCATGTTTGAAAATTTTTACAATAAAATGTTGGGAAAAAATTAGGAGAATTAAAAACCACACAAAATTTCAAGCAGCTTTCTACATCTGGGTGGCCCTTCAACGCCCCTTCCCCATGGGTTGGGGACTTTCAATTGGAAAAACTAGAAAGAGAAATGGACAAATCCACAAGCATCGTGGAAGACTTCAACACACCTTTCTCAAACACTGACTGAAAAAGTGGAAAACAAATCAGTAAGAACACCCACATCTGATCAACACGATTTACATGTCTGACCTCACTGACAAAACTGAACACTGCATACAACAACAGAACAAATATTCTTCTTGTGAGGCAATGGGTAATTTACCAAAATCCACCATGTTGGGTCATAAAGTAACTTTCAAAACATTTCAAAGAATTGAAGTCATTCAAAGTATATTCCCTGATCATAGCAGATTAAGCGGAAAAACCACCACAAAAAAAATGAGGAAATCCCCAAATGTTTGGAAATGAAGAAATGCACTTCTAAAAAACCCATAAATCAAAGAAGAAACAATAGAAAATAGAAAATATTTTGAACCATACAATAATGAAACTACGACATCAAAACTTGTGACATACAAATTTTGTACTTAAAGGAAAATTTATACCCTTAAATTTAGATTTTAGAAAAGAAGAAAATCTAAAAAACAATGATCTGTGTATCCATCTCAAAAAGTGTTTTAAGAAGTAAATTAAACTCAAAGAAAGCAGAAAGAAATAAAAAAAAAATTCCTAATAAGAAAAGAAATTAATGAAATACAAAACAAAATTAGACAAAAATCAGCAAACTAAAAGTTGGTTCTTTGAAAAGACTAACAAAATTGATAAATCCAGTGATCAGCAAGACAATGAAGAAAATGAGAGAAAAGGCACATACTAGCAACATCATGAATGAAAAAGGAAGTATTACTGTAGATTCTACAGAGTATAAAGATTATAAGAGGACAATAAAGGAGATATTATGAATATCTTCATGTCAATTCATTTAAAAATCTATACAAAATGGATTAAGTCCTCCAAAAATACAACTTACCAAAACTGACACACAAAAACACAGAAATATAAATAATCCCATTTCTACTAAAGAAATTGAAATTGTAATCAAAAACCTTCCCACTAAGAAATATAAGTTCACAGGGCTTCTCCATTGAATTCTCCTAACCATTTAAGGAAAAAAATAACACAAATCTTATCCAAACTCCTGCAGAGACACAGAAAAAGAAGGAACAGTTCCTAATTTACATTATGAAGCCAGCACAACTTGATGCTATAATCTGACAAGCATATCACAAGAAAGGCAAATCACAGGTTGATCTCTTTCATTGACACAAATGAAAAAAATCTTAAACAGAATATTAATAATTCACATATACCACACAAAATACTGTGAAAGGAAAGCTGTTGTAGCTATTCCAATAGCAGCCAAGGGATTATGAAAAGAATAATACATCATGACAAAGTTGGATTTATTCCAGGAATGCAAGGTTAGTAAACTTTTGAAATCAATCAATGTAATTCACCACCTTAACAGAAGAAAGAAGAAAAATTACATGATCATCTCAACAGATGAAAAAAATGCATTTGATTCAACACACATTTATGATAAAAACTCTTAGCATAAAGGAACAAAAGAGGCCATATATGCAAAGTCCACAGCTAACATCACACTCAATGGCTAAAGTCTTCCTTAAGATCAGGAACAAAACAAGGATGCCCACTATCACCACTTCCATTCAGATAGTATTGAAAGTTCTAGCCAGAGTAATTAGGCAATAAATTTCCAATTCCAAATTGGAAAAGAAGAAGCAAAATTATCTCCATTCACAGACGACATGATCTTATATGTAGAAAACTCTAAAGATTCCATTAAAAAGCTGTTAGAGCTAATAAATAAATCCAGTAAAGTTGCAGGATAAAAATCAACATGCAAAAAATAAGTTGCCTTTATATACACTAGCAACGAATAATCTGAAGAGAAAAATCAAGAAACCAATTCCATTTACAAAAGCATCAAAAAGAATAAAATACTTAGGAATAAATTTAACCAAGGAGGCAAATGACTTGTACACTGAAAACTACAAAACATTGCTGAAAGAAATTAAAGGAGACCTAAATAAGTGCAAAGACATCTGTGTTCATGGATTGGAGGACTTAACATTGCTAAGATACTATACTTAATATTGTTAAGATACAGTACTACCCAAAGCAATCTACAGGTGTAATGCAATCTCTATCAAAATACCAATGGCATTTTTTGCATAAATAGAAAAACCCACCCTATGATTTATATGGAATTTCAAGGGACCCTGAATAGCCAAAACAATTTTGAAAAAGAACAAAGTTGGAGGACTCACGCTTCCTGATTCCAAAACTTGCTACGACGCTACAGTAATCAAAACAGTGTGGTACTGATATAAAGACAGGAATATAGACCAATGGCATAAAATAGAGAGCACCGAAATAAACCATTGCATATATGATATATTTTGGCAAAAGTGACAAAAGTGCCAAGACCATTCAATGGGGAAAGGACAGTCTTTTCAACAAATGGTGCTAGGAAAATTGGATATCCACAAGCGAAAGAATCAAGTTGACTCTTACCTTACACCATATACAAAAATTAACTAAAAATCAATCAAAAATCTAAAAGTAAGAACTAAAACTATAAACTTCCTATAAACTTCTAAAACTATAAACTAAAACTATAAACTTCTATAAACAGGCAACAACCATAATAAAAAAGATAAATTGGATTTCATCAAAATTAGAAACCTGTGTGCATCAAAGGACACTATCAATAGAGTGAAATGTAAACATATGGAACGGGAGAAAATATTTGTAAATCATATATCTGATAAGAGATTAATATCTAGAACATATAAAGAACTCTTACAACTCAACAACAAAAAAACAAGCAGCCCAATTCAAAAATAGACAAAGGACTTGAAGAGACATTTCTTCATAGAAGATATACAAATTGCCAATAAGCACATGAGAAGATACTCAACATCACTAGCCACTGGGGAAATGCAAATCAAAATAACAATGGGATACCACTTCATATCCATTAGGATGGCTATTATAAAAAAGAAAAATAACAAGTGTTGGTGAATATGTGGAGAAATTATAACTCTTATGCATTTTTGGTGGGAATATATAATCAAGCAGCCACTGTGGAAAACAGTATGGCCGTTCCTCAAAAAGCTAAATGTAGAATTACCATCTGATCCAGGAATTCCATTCCTAGATATATACTCAAAAGAACTGATAGCAAAGCTCAAACAAATACTTGTACACAATGCTCATAGCAGCATTATTCACAATAGCCAGAAGGTGGAAACAACCCAATAGTCCATCAACAGACGAATGGATAAACACAGCATGGTACATACATACGACTGAATATTACTCAGCCTTAAAAAGGAATGAAATTCTGATACATGCTAAACGTTGTTGAACCCTGAAAACACACTAAATGAAATAAGCCAGACACAAAAGGACAAATATTGTATGATTCCACTTATACAAGATACCTAGAATAGACAAATTCATAGAGATGGAAAATAGAATAGAAGTTACTAGAGGCTGGGAGGAAAGGATGGGGAGTTATTGTTTAATGGGTACAGAGTTTACAGAGTTTCTGTTTGAGATGATTAAGAGTTCAGAAATGGATAGTGGTGATGGTTGCACGATATTGTGAATGTACTTAATGCCACTGAATTGCTACTTAAAAATGGTTAAACAGTAAATTTTATGTTATGTATATTTTACCACAACTTTGAAAAAAGTAATAGAAGAAAATTTCCCTAATTTGATAAATGACATCTACAAAAAACCTACAGCAAACATTATACTTAATGGTGAAACATTGAAATCTTTCTCCTCAATTCCAGAATCAAACTAAGGATGCCCACTATCACCACTTCTACATAATATTACGCTGGAAGTCCTAGCCATTGCAATAAGGCAAGAAAAAAGATGTAAGTATTGGAAAGGAAGATATAAAATTATTATTTATAGAAAACATAATTGTGTATGTTAAAAAATCAAAAAATTCTATAGATAAACTATTAGAAGTAATAAGTAAATTTAACAAAGTTTGCTGGATACAGATCAATATTTAAAAAATCAATTGTACTTCTATATGCCAGAAACAAATAACTAGAAATGAAAAAAACTTCAAATATTATCTATAATAGTATTAAAAACATAAAACACATAGAAACCAATCTAATCAAAGAAGCGTAAGACATCTACACAGACAAAGGAAAATCATTCTTGAAAGAAATTTATTAAGACCTAGGTAAATGGAGGAGTTCATATCTTGTTCATGGATTGGAAAATTCAATATTGTAAAAATGTCAGATTTCCTCAAATTGACCCACATATTTTTGATGTAGTCTCAATCAAATCTCAGCAGTGTTTTTGTGGAATTTCAAAAGCTGATTCTAAAATTTATGTGCACGGATGAATGGATAAAGAAAATGCAGTACACACACACACACACACACACACACACACACACAGGAATATTATTCAGCCATAAAAAAGAAGAAAATCTTGTCATTTGCGACAACATGGATAGACCTTGAGGGCATTAAGCTAAGTGAAATAAGTCAGACAGAGAAAGACAAATACTGTATGATCTCACTTATATGTGGAATCTAAAAAAACTGAACTCATAGAAACAGAGAACAGATTCGGGGAGTGGGTAGTGGGCTAAATGGCTGAAGGTGGTCAAAGGTACAAACTTCCAGTTATAAAATAATTAAGTCCTGGAGACATAATGTACAGCATGGCGACTATAGTTAATAACACTGTATTGTATATTTAAAAGTTGCTAAGAAAGTAGATCTTAAAAGTTCTCATCACAATAAAAACAAAATTCTGTAACTATGTATGATGACAGATGTTAACCAGACTTATCATGGTGATCATTTTGTAATATATACAAATATCAAATCATTATGTTGTACACCTGAAACTAATATAATGTATATCAATTATACCTCAATTAAAAAAATTTTTTTGAAAACAAAAATTTGACTAAAAAGGTCCCAGCTGCCTTGGCACCAACATCAGTGCTACTAACCACTGTATTGCCCTGCCTCTCTTCCTGCCCTCCTACCATGGGAGCACAGTGCCAGTAGGCACAGAGAGAAGCCACAGCCCCTGGGCAAGCAGGCCTCTTCCTCCGTGAAGCCTTCCAAGACTGCCCACCACCCCCCACTTCCTTTGAACCTACATAGCCTTTCTCACAGGGATGATAGTTACTCATGTCACCTCCAGGCAGCCTGCAAGACTGTGAGCCCCCACAACGCAGGAGCTGACAATAACAGTAACATAATAATAACTAATAGCTGAGAAGAACAGTAACATAATAATAACCAATAGCTGAGAAGAACAGTAACATAATAATAACTAACAGCAGCATTGTCGAGCATTTTCTATATGGCAGGCGTGTCTCTAAGCATTTTACATGCAATAACTCATTTAATCCTCCCAATAACCCTTTGAGGTAGGTACTGTTATTATCCTGATTTTCCAGATGAGAAAACTAAAGAACAGAATGATTAATTAAATTGCCTAAGGTCACACAGGTAATAATTGGAAGAGTTAGGATTTGAACCTGGATGGTCCGGCTCAGAGGTAGAAACCTCTCCTGTTTAGTGATAGGCCCACAGATGAGGCCTGGTGCCTGGGGCCCCGGCTACACACACCCAGACCAGGCACAAAGGAGGAGATGCTCCCCTCTCTTCCAGGCATGAAATGTGCCTACGTGTCCGCGGACGGGGATGTGCGCGTATGGAGGTGAAACTCCCCGTGAAGGCCTGGTTCTGAGACTGGAGGGCAGCAGGCAGGCCGGGGCTGATAGGCCTGGCTCCTAAGCCTGGCGACGTCCCTTTCCAATCTTGGGGAGGAAGGGCTGGGACCTCCTCAGGGGTCAGGCCCCTGCTGACAGCACTCAAGACAAAGGAGGAGGTAGAGGCCAGGGCCCTTGTTCCCCTTCCAGGCACTGGCCAGGGGCTCTCTGTTTCCCACCTCCAGGCCAGCGATCTGGAAACAGCTCCTTAGAAGGTAAAGCCAGCCTCCCCTGGGAATGAATTCTAGCATCTCACCACCCTCCACCCCTCACCCAACACGTCAACACATCCTATAACAAGCTTCTCCTTGGGTCTGCCTTTAAGCTCTCCTGCTGCAGTTTAAACTCATCTTCCTTTGCTCTGTCCCAAAGAGGCTCTCATCTCTGCCCAGAGACTTTCTTTGCTTTCCTAGGAGCTATGGAGGCTATGGGGGCTCCTTTGTGCCAGGTCTGGTGGCTGCAGTGACAAACACAGACAATGATAACATGGATGGTCCTGTGGGCTCCAGTGACAAACACTTAAAATGATAGACCTGACGGCATTAGAGGAGGAAGTCAGGGTTACCCGGCCCCCACTTACACCAGGTGGTACGCCCCTTGTCAGAGGCCAAGGGTATGGGGGACAAAACAGTCCTGCCCAAGAGCCTGCACTGTCCATGGTAGCCAGAAGCAGCCCAGAGAGGGGCCACCTTGACAAAGGTGACACAGCACAGAGTGCCAGAGCCCGGGGCAGGCCTGACACCCAGTTCAGCAAACAGACCGGGAAATCAGGCCCAGGGGACAGGGCACAGAGAAGGCCCCCCCTCACATTCCGCCACTGGGGAGGAGCATCCAGGTGCATGGGCTCCAGCACACCTGTGCGTGAGTGCACACATGCACACACAAGTGCCCAGATGCACGCGCACACAGAGCCACAGGCAGCTGGGTCAAAGGGAGAGGGAGAGTGAGCTGTTAGTACCAAGAACTTCCGAGCCGGACAGTCACAAGGGAAGCGGGAAGGAAGAGGCAGAAGCTGTGTCTCGCTGCCTTTCCCATTCCCCTCTGCCCTCGCCAACACCCGCCCTGCACAGCGGCTCCCAAGGAAGCTGTGAAACACGCAGGTGCAACCAGGTCACCTAGTTAACAGCCTCCCTCCCGCTGTATTATTCATGGGCTCCCTTCTTCCGGCCCGAGCTCCAGTTTCCAAGAGCCCTCAGGCTGGGCTTGGCAGGTCAGCCCACAGCAACCCCCACTCTTTGCACCCATGCCCTTCCGGTCCCCTTCCTAGGAGGCAGCCATCCCTGTGCCAACTCAGCCCCCAGCCGTCACATGGCACTTCAGGTGAAGGGGAGAGCTTTGGGGTCAGCGAGGAAAAGCCAAGAAGGAAAATGCTGGCAGAGTTAGGCATGAGACGCTGAAATTCCCAAAGGGAGTTGCAGGCCCCCCACCCCCCTGCACACGCGCACACACACACATACTCCGAATCGACTGTCCCAAATGTGGTACTCTGAATAAGTGTCAGAGCCCATGGAGAACAAGGGCCATGGCTTGTCTATTTCCGTACCTTAGTGTGCCTTGCACAGTGGCCTGCAAACGGTAGGTGCTTAATAAATATTTGTTGACTTGCACACTTTCCCCAAAAGATGGGTGTCAAATTGACAGAGTGGGCATAAGTCATAAAGCCATTCAAAGACACTGCTGTTGGGGTTAGAGATTTTCATGTTATTTAAATATCTATCAACGTATCTTGTAAATCCTGCATAGTTCAAGTCATTAATACATAGTGATAACTAATAAATAAATATGTATGTACTGCGATTTCTATATATCACAATTCATTCTGCTAAACACTGTCCTCTATCTCAGGAGAGCCCCCTACTCCCTGAATCAAGTGGCCTGGCCAGAAGGGTTTTCCCCCCTAGTTCACAGAGGAGCAAACCGTGGCTCAGAGACTTAAAGCACTTGAGTCGACACAAGGATTGTACCTGGAGTCTTCGAAGGCCTGTCAGGGAGTCTTTCTTCACCGTTCACACATATTCCCCTGCCTCACGGTTACCATGCACAGACCAACATGAGAAAACTACAAGATGAATCCGCGGTCCTCTGCCGAGGTTACTCAGGCCAGGCCCCTGAGTCCAGGCCAAGGTCAGTTCGGGACCAACACTTGGTCAGAAATACTGAGGGCAGCTCATCGGCCAGACTGACCAACAGCAGAGGGAAAGGGGCGGGCTGGGATTAAATCACAGGCGTCAGTGCGTTCCACCCTTGTTTTTACAGGCGGGAAGGGCTGGGGTCTGGCTGGGGGCTCGGGGTCCAGGCAAGAGCAGAGAGCACTGACGTACACAGCCTTTCCAGATGGGGCAGCCTGGTCAGGGTAGATGACTGTGGCTCCCAAGCTGCTGAGGAGTCCCCCTTGTTCACTCTCATGGATGCTGAAACCACTGCCTAGCCTTACTCCCTAAATGCCGGGGTGCTATCAGCCCTGAATGTCCAACCCCCCAGGGTCATTCACAGGGGACGTCCCAACAGCACTAAACACACCTGTCGGCCTGGACTGAAAGTCCAGCCCCATCACTGCCTCCATGCAGACCTGAGCTGGGTCCCTTGTCCTTTCTGGGCTCAGTTTCCATCTGCAGCATCAGGGATTGGCTCTGGCCTCCTTTAAGTGCAGTACAGGGTGAAGAACAGGGTGAAGATTAAGGAGTCAGACTGCCTTGACTCGAATTCCACCCCACCACCTGCTAGCTGTGTGACTTTGGATAAACTGCTTACCCTCTCTGTGCCTCGGATTTCTCATCTGTAAAATACAAGTAACAGCAGTCTCTATCTCACAGGGTTGTTGTCAGGGCTAAGTGCGGGATTTTATGTCAAGTCTTAGCCCAGGGCCTGGCACACAGTAAGTGCTTGATAAATGTTCTCGTTCTTATTGTCTGCCCTGACACTAAGTCTACGACAGAGGCCATACATAAACTGGCCCTCCACAGGCCACACACAGCCTGCTGAAGGGTTATCCCTACAATACACGTTCCACAAGGCGGGAGCCAGTGATGGGCCCCAGGGGCCTGGAACTGTGCCTGCCACACAGCCAGGGCTCCACAAACATTTGATAAATGAATGGATGGCCTCACGGTGTTTTTAAATAGCTGAATCATAGTTTCTAACATTTAAAATAAGAAAATTTTGTATTTTTTTAAATCTGGATTTCTAGATAATTTTGCAAAGTCAAAGTGTCTGGCCACACTTGTCCTGCACGCCTGCTCAGCAACCACAGGCAAGAACGGTAGCAGTGGCACCCCCTTCAGACGGGGCGAGCATGTGCAGTGTGCCACAGGGCCTGCCCGCCCGGCTGCACTCTCTTACATCAGCTGCTCAGATGTGTGGGCCCCTGCATGTTCACCCTGGCCTGGGGCAAACACAGGTGAGGTCAAGACAGCAGGGAAGGTTTGCATTTACCCAGCCCCAGAGCACTCTGCTCCCACGCACTTCTCTGAGCCCCAAGATCCCCTCCCCGTCCTCCTCCCACCCTAAGTCCAGGAGAGGAGACGGGCTTCCAGGTCTGCTAAGCACCCCGAGACCCTTGGCATCCAGGCCCCTCTACTTTGGACAGGCCAGACCCTCTCCCCCAGAGGACATGACCCCAAACACTCCATGTTGCCCCAACCTCCTCGGCGTTCCAGGCCCACTTCCTCCCGGCTTGGAAAGCTCCCAAGTGTAAAAGCAACAGGAAGATGAACTTAAATCCTTATCTTTCTCATGAAAAGTGTGCAGAGAAGATGGGGAAACACACACACAAACACACACACGCACCCCAGAGATAAAGCGCTTTTCTAAAATACTGTTATCCACACCAGGCCTCACTCCACTGGGGTCTTCTATGGAGAGGCAACATGGCATCCCATGCTCGTAAGCACGGTGTCTGGAGTGCTGTGGGTACTGGGGGAGGCTGCCTGTGGACACATGAGCCCCTCCCCCTCCCACCAGTCCCCTCCCCAGCCCTGCCAGGGCTCAGGCCCATGGGGATGGACCACATCTTCCCATCTTCCAAGAGGCCTCCCCTCACTGCCCTATTTTCTGCCTTTAGCATGTCAATTACCCCGTTTTCTCTGTTGCACCCATGACCATCTGTAATTGCTCTGTGTGTGTATTTATTGTCCGACTGTCTCTCCCAGTTCAATACAGTAGCCACCAGCCACATGTAGCCATTGAACACCGGAAACATACCTAGTCCAAATTGAGATGTGCTGTACGTGCAAAATACACACCAGATTATGAAGACTTAGTACAAAAAAAGACTATGAAAGATCCCATTGATAATTTGTTATACTGATTACATGTGGAAAGGATAATACTTTGGCTATACAAGGTTAAATAAAATAGATTATCAAAAATGATTTCAACTATTTCTTTTAACTTTTTCAAAGTGGCTACTAGAAAATTTAAAATTACGCAGGTGGCTTGCATTTGTGGCTTGCATTATATTTCTATTGGAGAGCACTGCTGTATACTCACAGCATGAATCCCCAGCAACTAGACAGAGCCTGGTACACAAGTGATGCTCAATACTGGTTGACTGAATGGCTGAATGAAAGGCCTCCCCAACGGTGGATGTGGGACCCTAAAACATAAAGGAGGATGGGTCTGGAAGGACCTCCCACCCCACCGCCCTGTATGTGCTGGTTTTCCAGTGGCAGTCCACCCATGCATCTCTCTCTAAAACAAGCCTCAGGCCTCCGCAGAAGGGGCAGAGAGAGGCCTGGCTTAGAGTTCTGTCTCTACCGGTTCCCTGGAGATGATATCAGCTCTCCTGGCCTCAGGAGAAAAGGTCAAGATCAGCCCCCTCCTGGGGCAAGGGCAGATCAGAGCAGGGAGGCAGAGGGCTACAGGAGAATGAAGCCCTGGGTAAGCCTGGGGCAGGATGACGAGGCTCCCATCTCTGCAGGCAGCGAACAGAAGAGAAGTGGGGCAGAGCTAAAGGGAGCCCCTTGGAGAGACCCAGTCCGCCCCAACCCGAGCCCTGGGGAAGCCAGGAAAAGCCAGCATCCCTTGGGGACAGGACCAGTGATACAAATGGATACCCAGACGTGGTCCCAGCCACCCTTTTGTTTTCTCTTCCTTCCTTTCCTCTTTCTCTCTTGCTGTCTCCTCTACTTCCCTCCCTCACTCGCTTTCACTGGCTCCCAAATTACAGCCTGCTTTCTGAAACAGACACAATCAAGGTGGCGCGCGGGGCCCTTGTCACAAATGGCATCTTAAGGTCCTCTCCAAACGGAGCATGGCCTTTAAAGAGGAAGGCAGTGCTGCTAACAGCCTGCCTAGGGGAAGATGCATCTCCAGGAAGGAGTGGGCCAGACAGACTCCCTCCCTCATAGGCTGATCAGCCTGCAGAGGCTCTGGGCGACTGTGATTGCAGGGCCAGGCCCTGGGCTGCTGTGGTCCAGGAGATGAAGGCCTGCCTGGCCTCCTCGACACACCTCCTGCTGGGGCGGAAGGAGCAGGGCTCTGCCCTTGACTGGCCGCCACCCAGAGCCACCTCACCCAGGGAGAGGGCCCAGAACAAGACCACTCCCCAACTCTGGGCCTCAGTTTTTCCAGCTGTAAAATGGTAGGTCTATACAGTCTCTAAGGACCCTTCTAGCCCTTGGAGTAGAGGTCACAAACTCAAATGGCTAAAGGGGCCAGGACGTAGTGTAAATGAGTCAAGTGGGGTCAAACAGGAGACAACAGGGAATGATGGGGACTGTGGAGAACTGAAGGCTATAGGCTCACTTAAATCTAAAAGGACGACTGCAGGCAAAACTCATATGTGTGACAGAAGTCAGAGTGGAGTCAGAACAGTGGCTGCTTCTGGTGTGGGCTAACACTGCCTGGGAGGGGGCGTGAGGGAGGCTGCCAAGGCACTGGGAATGTATCTCGATCCAGGTGGTGGTTACACAGGTGTATACATATGTCAAAATTCACCACTTTCATTTAAGATCTGTTTACCTTATTGTATGTACGTAATCCTCAAATGAAGAATTTTTAAAATAAAAATACAAATAAATAAAAAGGGCAGCTGCAATTCAGCCCCAACCAACAACTGCCAATTGGGAACATAGACCCAATATTGCCAGTTCTAGTCAGAGATGCCAGAAATCTAGACTTTTAAGTGAAAATGCTGTTTTTTTGTTAATGTTGTTAGTAACTAATTTAAAATGAAAAACCACAACCATACACACACATAGACACACACATCTTCAGACAGAATTCAATTTATGAACTTACATGTTGTCAAGCTCTCAAAATAAGATGAGGTTTCGCCTATTCGCTAGAACACAATGTACCTACCACGTGACTAAATCGAGAGGGATAATAATAAAAGCTACACATTCCGCATGTGTGCTGTGTGCCAGGTACCCACAAAAGGCTTTCTGTTCAGTTTTTTCCATATTTACACTCATAACAAGCCCACAATGTAATTGAAAATTATTCCCATTTAACAGATGAGAAACCTAAGGCCTGGACAAGGTTATGCGCCAGACCAAGGCCTCAGAATTCAGGAGCAAAGAACTGGTGTTCAGTCCCAGCTCTGTCTGCCTCCTCGCAGTCTTACAAACATCATGAAGGGAGTGGGTTTACAATCATAATAATAACCAGCACTTGCATGGGGTTTTAGACTCTGCAAAGGAAATGTAAAAAACAGGAACGCTAAACCTGACACAGCCTGAGGACCCCAAGGCTGACAACAATACATTCGTTCCCCTTGGCGACACACTGAGCCCCGAGGACTTTTACTGCAAGGGGAGACAGCCCCAAGAGCACAAATCCTGAGACCCAAACATACCCACCAGCAAGTAGCAGCCGTCGCTGCCCCACTCCCTGTGACAGATCCAGATTAAATTTCACAGTGAAAGGCTAGAAAGCTGTCTCCATGTGGCTACTTCTTAAATATGCCAAGTCTCTCACTGACACCCTTCTAGTCAACAAAGGTGGTAAGAATAGGCATCTTTTCCCCTATGGGATTCAATAAAGCTATTTTCATATTGAACCAAAATAAATATGGTCCATAAATGCTCTAATTTTTCTGAATTGACTCTTCTGCACAAATGATCACTCACCACTGTTGCAGATATTCAGATCAAGACAGAAACTTCCAGCACTCCAGAAGCACCCCTTGTGCCCTAGTCATTATACCTGGGGTTACCATTATTCTGACTTCTGTCACACAGATGGTTTTGCCCACAGTTGCCCCTTTTATACACTGTAGAGGGGCCTGCACTCTTCAGTTCTCCACAGTCCCCACCACTCCCTACTGTCTTACATTTGGCCCTGCTTTATTCTTTGGTCAGCCTCCTGGCCCCTTTGGGCATGCGAGTTTGAGACCTCTACTCTATGCCTAGACCAGAATATGGCAATATGGGCAATAGCCACCTCTTGAAAGTAACCAACATGAATAGTTAAAACTAGTTATAGGCACCAAACGCCTGGTGTGTTAATGATCAGTTAACGATGAGGCTAGAGAAGGTAGTGAAACAATCACCTGGCAATAGCACCTCCAGTTACTGAGCACAGTGTGGTGGGCCCTGAGGGCATAAAGAGGAATAAGACACAGCCCGTGCTGGAGGAGCTCACCATCTAGTGAGGGGCCAGACCACTGCAGAGCAGCAAAGAGCGCCATGGAAGGGCTGTGATGGGGGGAGGCACTGGCTGGAGAGGCAGCCACTCCACCCACCCACCCCCAGAGTCAGTGAAGGCTTCCCGGGGCTGGTGACCCCCATGCAGCATCAGTATTATCCACACACGTGCACAGGGCTGGAGCCCAGAAGGACCCGTTCCGATCCCCATTTCTCTTCGACTGGAGGCAAAATACTCCCACCCTGAAATAACCCATCCAGGAGGGTCCGACTCATGAACGACCTTGCTCACCTAGTAATGGACAAACAGGACTGCTCCAGTGCCCAGAAAAACTCAAATCGAAGCTCAAAATACAAAGGAATGAATTTTTTAAAAAACAACACTATAATTGACTTTGAAACCAATGAGTTCAAAGGCAATTAAGTTCATTGTAAAAACCATCTTTACATTTTAAAACATTGAATTTTTTTTTTTTAAAGTGAAGGTTTAAGAAAATAGTAAGAGATTTATTAACCTAGTGATTTTGAACCCATTGATGAAGGAATGCTTTCACATTAGCCACCCTGTTTGTAAGGTCCACGACCAGGCTGACCCCTGTCCTCCCACAGCTCCCCCTTGCCACCTGCACCCTGGAGGGGTTGACCCTCTTCCTGGCAGAGGCAGCCTAGAAAAAGACAGCCTTCTTTTGGCAGGGCTGGGGTGCATGAGTCACGCCATGACCTTTCCCCTGTGACACCACTGGCCCCACTAGGCCTCTGATCCAAATCCCTCCAAAGTCCTTCAGACCCCCACTCTCAGGCCAGCCTTGATGGCTTCAGGGTCGCCATTATCCCTCTAGAGGACCACGGAGGTGACCTGCCACCACGTGTTGGCATCATTCCTCATGTTTTGGGGATAGGGGCCTCCTAAGGCCCCAGGGCAGCAGAATTGGAATGTCCAGCCCGGGCTGGGGGCTAAGAGCGGACCTTGGTCAGTATCCTCCCCTCTGTGGGCTATCCCAAATTAGCATTTATGCAGCTTCCTCTGCACAAGTCCTGTGGTCGCAGAGAAGTGTGATCAATGGGTCATTCCACCCATCTGAGAGAGACAGACTAAGTAAAGGACAGTTACTCAATTCCTTCGCCTTGAGGGACAGCATCCTCCCAGCCCCTGGCCTCCTAGAGACAGAGCAGCATATCCAGCTTCCAGAAGCTCTGCCCCCGCTGCCCACCTCCTACTGGCCCATATGCAGCACACACAGCAATGTTTTAATTGCACAGAAAGCTGAGCTGCTACTCAAATTTGCTTAAAGGTCCCCAAAACAGACACCCTCCTGGCATTAGCAGGGAATAGCCCAAAGGGGCCGGCGGTGGACTGCTAACCCAACCTTAGCATAACTGTCCAGGAAAGGAAGTTCCAGTCTCACTCTCACACCTACATTCTTATCCACTGCCCTACTGGACATTCTTTCTGCACCAAGAGGCTGTGAAATGTTCATTCCCTAGAAGGTACTATGGACCAGGGCTTCCAAAACTTTACCAAGCAAACAAATCACTCAAGGGTCTTGTAAAAGGCAGATTCTGAATCAAGAGGTCTGCGGTGGGGTGCAAGGGTCTGTCTTTCCAACAAGCTCTCAGGTGATGCTGATGCCGCATGTCCACAGGCCATGCTCGGTGTAGCAAGGCTCCACCAGACCTCACGTCCCCAAAGTATGTCCACTTTGAATTAGGACTTCAGAAACGTGCCCCTTAAAATATTAAGCTCAAAGAAATGAACGTCAAATGGTGAAATTGCGGGTAAGGTAGCTTGTTGGGTGGGGGAGCTATTCGGGAGGTAACCAGGATCATCTGCCATCATAACCCTCGAATCAAGCCCTTTGGTAGGCAGATGTGAGGAGCCCAGCTGTTTGGGGGTCAGGAAGGTGGAGACAGACATGTGCATGCAGGCCCAGCCCAGACAAGGCCAAGATGCCAGCTCTGGGCCTCCTACCCTCACTGCCCTCCTCCACCACCCAGAGCAGAGCCTCCCGGTCACACCAGTCACTTCTGTAGTGCCACCTTTCCAGCTCACAGGATACGCTCGCTCTCTGCCATGCAGGCACTCTGCTTTCCCACCCTCCCCAGCCCTGGGGAAACACACAGCGCCCAGCATTCCTATTCCCCAGCTAAGGGTCCCCTCCCAGGCCCTCCTCAACAGAATGACATCTGGTCCCCACCTTCCCAGGTGCCGACCGCAGTGCGCCTACCCCTGCACCACGAACCAAACATTAACTCCCAGCCAGCTCCGCCTCACCACGGGCTGATTCATCAGCACCTCGCACCTGGCCCCAACCAGGCTCTCCAAGCCCACCCCAACCCAAGCGGCCTAATTCTCCCCTGAGCAAGGGTGACTCAACCCAACACACACGCACAATCCTCATGTGCCTCTCCAGCTTATTTCAAAATCCAAATTGGGGTAGGGGTACTTGTTAAGCGCTAAAAGGCAAGCGGCTCCGGTCCGAGAGGGCAAAGTACGTAGAAGAGGCAGGCGCTGCCTTCTGAATCACTAGTAGGGTGGGGGCGTGTTACTACCCAGGAAAGGCTAATTTTCCCCCAGTGGGCTGCTGACAGCACCAGGGCTGGGGCTGGAGACGCAATGGGGCGGCGGCCGGCGCGAGGGCACCGGATCTCCGGATCTCCGCTCGCGGCACGGAGGCAGCGGCTCTAGATGCCCGCTCCGGGAAAGCAAGGCACGGAGTGCCCTCCGGCTAACGCCGCCACCACCTTGGCACGAGCGGGCTCTGCACGCGTCCCGGGCTGACCTGCAGGGGGGACGAGGGGCAGCGCTCCGGAGCGCAGGCCCCGGGGGACAACGAGCACAGCCCGGGGCGGGCCTGCCGGGGCTGAGGAGGCGAAGCGCGACCCGCACAAGGCTCTCGGCTCCGCGAGGGGCGCGTCTTCCCGTAGCCGGATCGGACTGGGGAGGTAGCAGGAGTCCTCGGGGGTCTCTCGCAGGCACCGGAGAGGTTACGAGGGTAGGAGAGAGCTACGTGACTTTAGGTCCCTCCAGTGCCGTTGCCTACCCCGCGGTGGGGGTGTGCCCCACCCCATCTCCACTGTTTAAATGGGGACCCAGAGCGCAGAAGGGGACGGGATTGGATCCCAACGCCCTCTTTACCCCGAAATTCTCCCCACCGCAGACCCAGACCCTCTCTGAGGCGCGGAGAGCAGAGTGCCCGAAAGGTCACGGGCCCAGGAATCGGGGTGGGGAGTGGAGTGCCTGGCCTCCCAAAGCCAACACCGAGGGAATTCGAGTTCCCGGGTATCAAAGTTGCCGCGCGTCCGGCCGCGGGCTCGGAGCGGGGCGCAGGATCCCGGCCAGGGGCCCGGGATGGAAGGAGGCCCCGGGCGCCCGCCGCGGGCTATGGCCGCGCTGGGAACAAGTGGCTCAGCGGCTGCGGTCGCGACCCCACGACTCCAACTTTCCCGCCGCGTGGCGGGCGAACGCGCGGAGAAGGCGAGGGAAGCGGGGAGGGAAGGGGCGGTGCGCGGCTCTTGGTACCGTGTGCGTGTGCGGAGCGGCGCCGCGCCGCGCCTCGGGCTCTGCTCTCCGCCGGATGGGCCCCCGCCGGCCGCCTGCTCCGGTGCTGGTCACCGCCGCGTCTCGCCGCCGGCGCGAAGGCTCATCCGCGGCGCGCCGGCCTCTCCAGTGTCCCCTTGGGCCGTCCGCTAGCCTCTGGCCGCTTGCCGGCCGCAAGTTCAGGCGCGCCGCGGGCTCTGACGAGACGCGCCCCAAACGTCCCGAGGCTCGGCACCGCCGCGCTCCATGCCCGGGGCCGGGCCGCCCCGCCCCACCCAGCTCAGCGCCCGGCCGCCGTCGGACGCGTCTTCTCGCCGAGCATCGCGCCCGCAGCCCGCGCCCCTCTCTCCAGAGCCGCCGCCGCCGCTCAAGTCCGCGATCAACTTTCCCTCGCTTCCTCCGCCCCGCTCGGCCCCCGCCACCCAGACCCCGCCTCCTGACGCTCCCTCCCTCACCTCCCGCCTCGCCCGGCCCCCGCCTGCCCGGCCGCGCCTCGCCGCCCACCCCCTGCCCGAGGGGCCGCTAGGATCCCTGCGCCCCCCGCCCCGGCTCCGCTCGGACCCCCGGGAGCGACGGGGAGCCCAGCCAGGCGCTCGGGGCATGAATATTTCAGTGCTGGCGGAGCTGCCCTCTGCCGATGTCATGGCACCGGCTGCTGTGGCAACTCGACGAATCCCCCAAAGGGGCAAGGAGGAAGCCCGCGGAAGCAGCCCCAGGTGCGCGCTGGCGCCGTGCCCCGCAGGGCCGCCCGCCGTCCCGCCGAGGGGCACGCAGAAGGGGTCGGGGTGGGGGGACCGCCAGCCTCCCGCCGGCCCGGCGCCTCCGGCCGAACGGGGACACGCTCCCTGGAAGCTTGAGCCGGCGAGCGGGCGCACGGCCTAGGTGAGCCTGCGCCATCTGTTGGCTTCAAGCGCCCCCTCTCTGCTCCCAGAGTCGCTGAGTGTAGAGTGGGCTTCGGTCCCACTAGTCCGTGGGGCCTCTTGGCCGTGCTTCGCTCAACCAGCTGCCTTTGCCCATCCCCACTCGTGCGCTCCCATCTGCGCCCTCTGCCTCAATCGAGCTCACAGTGCCCCAGTGCTTACAAATGAGGGACCCTGGGTTGGCAGAGACCCTCTAGGTCACCTGGGCACCCTCGCCCATGCAGGAGGCCCTTCTGCAGTGCCCCTGAGTATTGGTCTCCCAGCTTCACACCTACGGGAATGGAGACTTCCTGACTTTTCTAGACAGCTGATGCAGGAGGAGCCCGTATTCAGGTAGTTGAAGAGGGTCATTCCCTGACCTTGATCTTGACTTCCCCGGGCTAAATATTCTGAATTCTTCTAACTATTTCTCATAGGACAGGGTTTCTGGACCCGTCACTATGGCAGTCAGCATGTTGACAGTAGCTGCCTGGAGCCAGGCTCTGGGCTGGGACTTCCCAGCCTTGACTCATTCTGTCCTCAACACAGCCTTCCTGGTAGGCCCTGCCATTATCCCGGTTTTACAATATGAATAAGAGGCTCAGGGAGGTGAGTTGCCTGAGTGGTGGAGTCAGGGATTGAACCCAGAGTCTGCCTGACCCCAGAGCTCCAGTTCCTCACCGTTCATTCACTCTTGCTATGTTCTAGCTAACTGACATAGGTCTGGGAATGTGATGGGGAGCAAAACAGGCTTGGTCCTTGTGCCTCGTGGAGCTCCTCTAATGGGGAAACCAGACATTAGTCAATGAAACACACAAACAGGTAAAATGACAGCCAGAATCAGTGTGTGCTAGGAAGAAGAGTGCCCTAATGGCACCTGGCCTAGGAGATCAGGGAAGACTCCTTGGAGGAGGTAACACTGAACTGAGATCTGAAGGATGAGCAATGGAGAGAGAGAGTGGATTTTAGGCAGGAGAAACAGCATGTGCAAAGGCCCTGGGGTGAAAGGAACTGGCATACATAATGAAGTGAAGGAAGGCCAGAGAGGCTGGAGCACTGAGAGGGTGGAGAGGACAGTGAGTATAAAGCCAGAGTGGAAACAGGGGCCAGGCTGTGCAGGGCATGTTGGCCTTAACCAGGGTTTGATCTTCATCCTAAGAGTGGAGGCTTTGAAGCAGGTGGTTGGGGTGGAGGTTGAGGGGTGGGAGTGTCATGATCTGATTTGTAGCTGGAAAAATGGAGAAAAATGACTGGGAGGCAATAGATGATAAGAGGAGATCGCGTCAATTAAAAATATTTACTTATCATCCACTATGTGCCAGGAACTGCTCTAGACCAGGGGTCAGCAAACTGTGGCCTCCAGGTCAAATCTACCTTGCCCCCATTTTTGTAAATAAAGTTTTCGTGGAACACAGACATGCCGATCCAGTTATGGCTCCTTTCACATTACAACTGCAGAGTTAAGGAGTTACCACAGAGACTGTACGGCCCGCAAAACCTAAAATATTTACTGTCTGGCCCTTTACAGAAACAGTTGGCTGACCCTGTGGATCTGGACACTTGGGATACATCCGTGAACACACACATGCACAGGCACGCACATGAGTCCCTCTCTCAGAGCTCACATCTCTGCAGGCTATTGCGGCTGAGCAGGTGGGCTGGAGGTGGGAGAAGTGGAGAGAGGTGATGTTTGAGAGGTAAAAATCTACAGGACAAGGAGAGGGGGTGATTAGGGGTGGGATAGAGGTGAGTGTCGAGGAGCCCCCCTGGTCTCTGGCTTGTGTAAGTAGGCAGACAGGGTGCTGTTCCCTGAGATGGGGAGGAGGGCCACCGTGGGGACATGTTGAGTGTGTGATGATGAGTGCAGGTGTCACATAGGCCACTGGACACATGAGTGTGGGGCTGGAGGAGCAAGGGCAGAGTGGAGACAGGTCTGACAGGTCTCAGGCAGTCACAGTTTTGGACAGGGTGCTGGAGCCAGGAGTGGGAGATCTGTGTTCTGAACACTAGACTGCTCTCCAGCTGAATGGTTTCGGGCTGGACACGACCTCTCTTAGCCTCATGTTCCTCATTCACAGAACGAAAGTACTAGAAGAGGTGTTCTTCAAAGTTTCTCCAATCCTAAAACCTTCGTTCTTTCTAGTTTGCCTCCATCTCTCTTAAACTGTGACCCCCTCAAACTGTCTGCAGTCATTTTACACATGAATAAAACAGCACTGAGCTCAAGGAGACCATCACCTCCTCCAATGTGGGCACTGTACTTCTGTTCATACGACCTCTTTGGCAGCCACTTTTATTCCACAAGCATTTGTCTAGGGCCCACTCTGTGCCAAACACTGTGCTAGGAACTGGAGGGTCTGCCAGAGTGCAACCAGCCCACAGAACCACCGGGTATAACAGGAAATTCAAAGCAAATGTGGTCATATAGTGATGGAAGAGCTGAGAAGTCAAACAGGGGATGGCAAGGTCACCCAGAGTTCAGCAACAGCAGGAAGTTTCTACCACCTCTAGGCCAGAGGGACAAAGGGAGGAAGCAGAGTTACCGGCATCAGAGTATGCCGTGGGAGATGGAACCACAGTGGACCTGTCTGCTGGGAGCTGGGGATACAGCTGCTGCCAGAGACCCAGCGTAGGGCCGAGTGTGAAGAAGAGACACGCTGGTTCTCTTCCCCAGCCCTCTGGCCTCCCACCAGGGCCTCCCGTTGGCTGACTCCAGCCAGAAGCTGCAGACCCGGGAGGGAGCTTGGGGACCGCAGCCTGCAGGGTCGGACCTGCTGTGCTACGGAGCACAGCCGAGGAGAGTGAGGAGTGGATCAGAGGGGAACAAGCCAGCACCGCACACTGGGGACACAGACCTGAATGACATCCAGCCCCAGTCTTTGAGGCACCCCCAGTCCAAGAAGAAGGCAGACATAAGTCAGGTAGAGTCTAGCAAGGTAAGTGTGGCAAAGTAGAGAGGCAGCCCAAAGGAGAGGGGGTGAGGGCTTCAGAGAGTTGAGTCCGGAACGGCTGCCTGGACAAGGGGCCCCCGGAGCTGAGTTTTGTTGGAATAATCAGGAGTTCCACGGGCAGAAAAAGCAGAAAGGCATTCCAGGTGGAGGGAACAGCATGAGCAAAGGTCTGGAGGCATGCGTATGGACTCTCCCCAGGGGAGCCGTGGGAGATTTGTGATCCTGGAGGTGAAGAGCAGTCCTGCTGTTCAGCACATGAAGCAGCCAAAGGCAGGATGATGGCGTTTGCAGGAGACTTGGAGCTGGGAAAAGAACTCAGCCTCTCTCTTCTGAACCAGCACCTTCTCATCTCCAGAGGATTAATCCCCAGAATTTTGGCCCTTCTCCCTGGCTGGGGTTTCCATCCCTCAAACCATTTCAGGGTTGTCCTCCAACAGCTCTCCAAGTTCTCTCTGCCTCCCTTTCCTTAGAGCGCGTTTGCCCCTCCCCTAGACCCCTAGGGCATCTCTAACTACCCTATGTGGTTTTGGACAAGCCCCTTAACCTCTCTGAGCTTTGATTTCCACTTCTGTAATTGAGATCAGGCAGCCTGCCTAGTTTTCCTCCCAGCCTTTGACCACCCACAGAGATGTTAACCGCCCAGAGCCCAGCATCATGCAAACTCCCCTCCTACCTGGGGTAGCTCCCCACTGTGTGAGGTAAGAGGAAGGACCAGGCCCGCTTTAATTAAACAAAAAGGGAAGGTCCTCCATCATCCCACCTCCTGGACACAGGGCACAGCGCACGGCCCAGGCCAGCCAATCAGAAGCTCCACTCTCAACTTTGAACCTGGAGGAGAGTCACAAAGTTTAGAACTAGTTTAGAATAGTTTTGAAATTATGGAAAGCACCGAACCCTGACCGACAGCTCCTGAGGCCTGACCTGGTCTGCGTTCTTGGCTGCATTCTTGGCCGTCAGCCTCCTTTGGTTCCTGTTTTCTGGGCCTGTCCTCCAGCTTCTTGGTTGATTCCACAAGCCCCCTCCCCGCCCCCCCCCACCCCATCTAACTAGTAAATTCATTTTCTAGATCAATTAGCCAGAGTGCATTTCTGTTGCTGGCAACCATGAGAACCCTGCCTGGTATGGACCATATGATGATTCTCCTGGTGATTGTAGGGGCTCGCAGTGCAACATGGGATCAGCTTTGGAGAGGACCTCTATCTCCCCTTTTCCAAAATTGAAGGAAGGAAGGCAGGAAGAGAGGAAGGAAAGCAGGGAGGGAGGGAGGGAGGGAGGAAGAAAGGAAGGAGGGGAGGAAAGAAGGGAGGAAGGAAGGAAGGAGGGGAGGAAAGAAGGGAGGGAGGAAGGAAGGAAGGAAGGAAGAAAGGAAGGAAGGAAGGAAGGAAGGAAGGAAGAAAGAAGAATTGATATACTGGCTCCTTCCATATCAGAACACCCTGTCCAGGTCTTTCCACAAGTGGCCATATCTCTGCAGTGGGTTCAAGTTCGTCTTTAGCCCAGAGATACAAGCAATTTTAGGATCCTCAAAGGCAGGACCACGTCTCTGTTTGTTCATCTGACAAGCATTCCTGGAGGGGCCACAGCGTACCAGGCTCTGGGCTGGGTGCTGAGGACACAGAGAAGCAGGTGACATCATTCTGATCCTCAGAGAGGCTACAGTCCAGTTGGAGAGCTAGATACAGAAACAAAGAAGTGGGAAGCAAGAGGTGATGCCATTCTTGAGGCCGGGACCAGCTTCAACACTGACAGAGGGACCCCAAGAAGGGTGCAGTCCACCCTAACCGAGGAGACTGGGGAAGACTTCCAACGGGGGAGCCACTTAAGCAGAGCCTTGAAAGATGGGTGTGCTTGGCAAGAGAAGGCCAGCAAGGCCATCTGAGGTGGAGGAGGCTGAGTGTGTGCAAAGTCACAGGGGCGTCAAACAGTTTAGAGACGTCAGGTAGCATGGCGCTAGGGCTGGACCAAGGCACGCTGGGCTGAGGTGAGAGATGCATCTCAGGAGATGAGCAAGGGCTGGACCATGAAGGGCCTGGTGTGCCATGCCAGAGCCTCCAGGTCACTTAGCAAGCGATGCTGGAGGTGGAGGGGGCATGCGCCTAAAGGTGAAGATGACAGTAACAGCGGAAGCATGATGAGCTGAAGGATGGAGGGGAAGAGACAGTGCATTGTCCCAGGTGGCCCTGGGCTAGCATCTTGGAGGAAGGGGCATCTCCCCTTCACTATCTTTGTATCCCCAACACCAAATAACCAGCTGGTTCACTGGCACTCTCAATGAAGGAGGAAGAAAAGGAGGGAGAGAAGGAAAGAAGGAAAGAAGAAAAGAAGGAGGGTTTAATCTAAATCTGCTGTTTTAAACCTGTCCAGCCTATTCAATCCCCTGGGTTGGATTCCACCTGGGCCCCCAGCCCCGACCCAGGAACTTTTTGGCCCTGTTCCTTCCCTAGGAATGGAGGTGAGGCAGTGAGGTATAATGTGGAGCTCACTAGACTAGAATGCAGTGGACCTGGGTCTTAGCCAACTTGTCTGAGCCTCAGTTTCCTTAGCTGTAAATGGGCAGGATAGCCCCCCGCCTCCCTGAACACCTCCCAAGGTTGCCGTTCAGGTAGAAGGAGAAAACACACACATTCAAGAGCTTTATAAACTGTGAAAACAGAACAACACTCACATCCAAGTCTCTCCTCCCCATGAGGGTGGACTATTATTTTTAAAGCCCATAAACGCCCCTCCTCTGGGTGTCCTTCATAGCAGCGGCCCTTTCCCACCTCACAATGAAGCGCCGTTTCCTACTCGCCTTTATTCCCATCCCTGAGCTGGTGAAATGCTGTTTGTTGCTTCCTGTTGGCGTCCCCAGCCCTCTCGCGCTCTCCCGGGGCCGCGCCTGCCACCATAAACCAAACATGTGTGCTCCTGAGTTTGGTTTGTGGGCCCTTGGAGCCTGGCACAGCTGTGGCAGCTCCACGCAGCTTGTGACAGAACAAGGCTGGAAGGCGAACAAGGTGGCTGGGGCCACCCCCCTGCAGAGTCGAGGGACCCCCGGAACCCCCGAGGGGCATGGCTTCCTTGGGCCCCCGCCGCGGTGGAAACTTACCCCTCCCCCACGTGGCCTAAGGAGCCAGGCTCCTTCCCTCACGTTGCTGCCCCACTCCCCGCTCCCCTCTCCCATCACTTATTTATAAGGTGTTCATAGCAAAATGAATGACAAAAAGTTGGAAGCTAATTAAAGCTGGCACAGATTGGCACACGGGGGCATGAATTATGCATTGGTGCAGAATGGCACTTGGTGGCAAGGACTGGCACCAGTGCCCTGGGCACTGTTAGGAAGTGGGCACAGGGCCCCTAGCTCTGACAGGGCCCCCCACCCTGCCTCTCCGAAGGACTCTCCATCCAGAGCCCTCTGTCTTTCTCTGGGGGCAGCTGGAGCCTTGTCAGCCACCACCCCACAATGGGCCATTTCCCTCTGCACAGCCCAGCCCCTCCTGGCTGTGAGAGGCATCAACAGCATGATCAGGGGCTGGACTCATCCCACAGAGCACGGCCCTGGTTCTCCAAGCATGTGCCTGCCACAGCCTCCGCACAAAAGGGGCAGGACTGGGCTTCTAAAAGGGTGCGGGCAGGCAGAGAAGGCTTGAGATCCAGCCAGCTAATCACTGACATGAGCACATCAGGGCTGGAAGACATCTTTCAAGACCATGTGGCCCATACCTCATGATGTCTTCACAGATGGAGAACTTGAAGCCCAGAGAGGGATAGGCTCTCTACGAAGCTACACAGCAAAAAAAAATAATAATAATAGCAATCATACGGCTAGTGTTTATTTAAAGCTGATTTTGTGCAAGACACTGTTCCAAGTGCTTTGCATGGGTTCTCTCATTTGATCCTCACATGAGGAAGACACTACAATGATCCAATTTGACAGATGAGGAAACTGAGGCAGCATGGAAATGTAAAAACAGCTTGCCCACGGTCGCTGGGGCAAAGTCTGCATTAAACTAAGCCCAGGCAGTCAGACTCCAGGCCACCCTTGTGGGCCAGGGCAGTGGTTCTCAACCCTGGCTACACTTTAGAGGCTCCTGGGAGGTGGTGGGTGTGTACAAATAGGATCAGAGATTCAGATCTGATTGCTCCGGGCCAGCATCTGGACGCAGCATTTTGAAAGCTCCCCAGGTGATTCTAATGTGCAGAGGACAACCACCAGTCTGGGGGTAGGGGTGGGCGGCGGGGATTTTGACCCCAAAAGTCACAGATGTGAGTTCTTGCTCTGCCACCACTGACTGTGTGAGTTTGAGCATATGGCTTGACCTTTTTGGGCCTCAGTTTCCTCACCTGTAAGTTGGGGTTAGTTAGCCTGGGCGCTGGAGCAGGACTGTTTGGGTTTGGTTGGAATCCTGGCTCTGCCTCTTGGGCAGGTTCTCTAACTTCTCTTTGCCTCAGTTTGCTCATCTATAAAACGGTGACAATACTAGTCGAGTGGTTGTGAGGACTGAATGAGCTGAAGAAAATAAAGTGGTACCCGGGAGCCACGGTCATCAGCTGTCCCGGGAATGGGGAACCTTGCCCCTCCTGGCCCATGGGGCTGAGCCTGGGATCAAATGAGGATGTGGACAACACAGAGAGGCTGTGTGCTCTGTGGGACACAGTGAGAGGCTGTCAGTCGGAAAAGACTGGGCCTCCTCCTGGCTGCCCGTCCTGTGCCCCTGCTGTCCCTTTCTTTGCGCACAGGAGACAGGAATAGATTATCATCACCCACGTTTCAGACCACATACACAAACCGCTGTTCTCAATTTGGTGTATATCCTTCCACGTAATGTTCTATGTACATATGGAAATCTATGGTTTTTGGCTGAGGGCAGGGGTGGGAGAGAGACACATCTATCACGGCACACTTCTGTACTCTTGAATTTTGAACCATATGAATAGCTCAAATATAAAAATAAATATAAAGGGTATGCTTCAGGCAGAAGGAAAGTGGTCCCAGATGGAAGCTTGGCTTTTCGGGAAGGAGAGAAGAGCAATAGAAAAAAGGGAAATTCGGGTAAATACAAATGAATCTCGGTTGTGTGAACAATAAAACGAACGTTTAAAACAGAGGCAGAGAATTAAAATACACGACACCATAGCACATGAGTCGGGGGGGGGAAATGGAGTTAGAATTTTCTAAAGTCCTTGCATTGTCCCGAAAGTGGGTACAAATGTGAATGCGTGGTAAACGTTAATAAATCAAGGATGCTTGGTCTATCTCTGGGCTAACCCTGGAAGAATGGTGAATGGATGTAAAACTAACCAGCCAACAGCGGGGAAAATGGAATAATAAAGTTATGCTTGTGTGTGTATTTAAAGAATTATTAGTTGTTTATAAATAGAGTCATACTTCACTTATTGTTCTATAACTCAACTTTTTCTCTGAAAATATGTCCTGGAGCTCTTTCCACGTTGGTACACAGGGGGTCTGCCTCCTCTTTTTAATCTGCCAGCACGCATTCCATAGAATGATGGTGATGATAGAGCATGAAACTGAGCATTGGGCCCTTCCAAACGGGGCCCGGGGCACAGTCACACGCCCACAGAGCCAGCCCTGAGAGCAGACGATGGTGCAGAGAGAAGGCCGTGCCCACGGGTGTGTCCACAGCCTGGACTTCGGGGCAGTAAGCAAGACCTGCTCTCTCCAGGCTCTGAGCCCCCACCGTGGCCCCATTAGTCAGACACCAGAAAACCTAATGTCCAGTAAGGAGAGAGGCAGCCGGTGATCAGCTCGTCCAGTCTCCCAGTCTCGACCCTACTGCAGTCAATCCACCCCAGAAAAGAACTTGTTCCCATTTTGGCAACAGTCTTCAGAGGACGGGGCTCCCCTTTGGTATCGTCTGCAAGTCCCTTCCTGCTAGAGGCAAGCCTTCTCTGAATCACGTAGAGAGAAAGTGATTCCATTTTCAATTCTGTTGTAGTCTCTATAAGCACGCACAGAAGCAAGCCTCAGTTTGCGTGATTATGTCTAAACATTTGATCATCCCTCTTTCTTGAGCCGGAAGGGAGCTGGCCTTCTCAGCCTCTGGCAGGCAAGGCCACCTGGCTGTATTTGATAACATAGTATTGTTATTGTTGTGCTTATTTTGATAGTTAGCTTTCATTTATTGGAATTGGTACTGTTTTCTCATTTATGGTGGTGATATGTTTTAAAAAATAAATAGAAGAGTTTAAAAGTGAGGGATTAAAATTTAAATTGAGTCAACAGCAGTGTAGTTGGCATACAAATAGGCCACAGTTAGTAAACGTGGTAAGTCAATGGCTGATATTGGAGGTCCTGACCTGAATGAAGTGTCAGTGTAGCATTCAAAGCCCTGAACCCTCTCACCCTAAGAAATCAGGCCACCCGTACCTTTCCGGCCTCCCCCAAACCTCTCTTCCCTACAAAGCCTCTATCTCAGCTGGCAAAATACACAGCTGCACAGAGGTTGGTACAAGGATGTCTAGTGCAGTGCCCTTTATAATGGGGGGGTGGGAGGGGGAGAGAAACCTACATGTCCCTCAGTAGGGGACTGGATAAACAGACTACGCCTTGACTCATCTGTTCTATGGGCCACTCTGCTGTTTGACCCTCCCTATCCCCTGGCCTAGGCTTACGCTGTCCTCCCTCCTGCCACTGCCAGCTGCCCTCCCTGCTCTCTGCTGAAACCCATTCTTCAAGTCCTATCACCTCTTGGAGCTTTTCTTGCCCACCTCCCAGACCCCCAGGTCCTCCTCTGACCCTCGGAACCCTCACTATCTGGACGACTCCCCACACCTCTACATAGCATGGAATCTTTAGTGATCTTTTTGCCTTATGTCTGTCTGCCCTGTTTCCAATCAAATCATAAGCTCCCAGAGAGCAGGGACCAAGGTGCATCTGAAGGACCTCTAGACAGAGGTCAGAAGACCCAGGATTCAGCCCTGGCTCTGCCACTCCCTGCCTGAATGACCTTGAACAAGGCATTTCTCCCCCTGGGCCTCCATCTCCTCATCTAGCTGTGAGGAGTGAGTTCAAGGTCCCCCGGGGCCCTCTGGCTCTGAGAGTCTAAGGTCATTTTATGCTTTTCTGTACCTTCCTAAGAAGTAATAAAAACTAAGATTTTACATCTTTAGAGGGTTGCATCCACCAGCTCATTTAATCCTCACAATGACTTATGACAGTGGCACTATTATTATCCCCATTTCACTGATGAGAAAATTGAGGTGCAGGAAGGCCATATCAGTGAAGTTACACTAGGTTATTGTGCGATATAAACAAACCCTGAAATCCCAGTGGCAATAAAAGTTTCCTTCTTGTTCACACATAGTGCAATGCTGGTAGGATGGCTTTCCTCCGAGGGTGACTTGGGGACCCAGGGTGCTTCCATCTTAGAGCTGTACTATCTGAAACACACGTCCCTGTGGTCGCACAGCTCACCGTGGCAGGACAAGGAAGGGATGGAGGAGATCCACAGGCTCTTAACTGCCTTGGTCTGGAGTGACACACACGTCACCCTGCTCCCATTTCCCTGGCCAGCACTATCTAGTCACATGGCTCCAACTTAACCTCCAGGGAGGCTGGAATTTGTAGGGGAAGCGCCAAGAATCTGCAGCACAGAAGCTAAGGAACTTGACCAAGGCCACACAGGAGGTGGCAGAGGCAAGGATCTGAACCCAGATAGTGAGACTTCAGAGTCTTCTGCTTGTTCTATATTGTGTCCAAGAGGGTGCCAGGTCCACAGGGTTGGGTAACAGACGTTGGTAGTGATGGGTGGGGCATAGTGTGACGGACTGGCATCGCACGGTGAACAAGACTAAGAAGAAACAGCAGCCAGGCAGAGGTAACGTCAGGCAGCCACCATCCACGGGAACAATCCTAAAGGTTCCCATCTGTTAAGCACCTGCAGCAGGCCATACAATGTTCCATCTGACCATTTCAGTATCCTGGAAATAAAACCCACTTCCACTCTACAGATGGGGAAAGGGAGGCTCAAAGGGGTTGAGCAAACTGCTCAGGGTCAAGCAGATGGGAAGCATCCGGATGACCCCCCAGTCCCTCTGGGGGTCTCACCAGCGGGCCTGCAAGGGAGGCGGAGTTGAGCCGTGAGCTCCCAGTCTGGGCCCCACCAACCCTTCTGTACTGAAGCGGGGCCAGAGGCGGCCTGGGGGGAAAGGGGAGCTCTTGTCCGGGGGCATCCTGAAAACGCTGAGGAGAGACCAACGCCAAGGGACAGACCAATTCCCGCCAGCTCGGCTTCCCGAGGGAGTCCAGATCTGCGGTGCGGGCGCCACCTAGAGGCCAAGCGCTGCGCGGCACCTTCCACCCTTCCCGGACCCCACCACCAGCCCTGCTGTGAAGAAAATGGGGGCTCCTCTTACAGAGAGCACAGGGCAAAAATGCGGAGGATTGGTGCCTGTCCTTCACCATCTGCTCCACCTACCCCCAGCCATCCTAGGTCTCTCCGTAGACTTGTTTCTATCACAAATATTAACTGAAGGGCCAGGTACCCTTATGGGCTCATTTGAGGACTGAGATCCTAAATTCTTGGGTTCAGTATCTGCTCGGCCACTAGCTGGCTGTGTGACCCTGGGCAAGGCATTGCTCATCTCTGGGCCTCAGCGACATCCCTTGTAAACTGCAGGTTACAACTAGAGGTAACATAGTGGGACCCAGAGTCAGGCAGGCCTGAGTTTGAATCCCAACCATACCATTTCCTTGCTTTGTGACCCTTTGGGCAAGTGAACTAACTTCTATGTGCCCCAGTTAACTCATCTGTAAAATGGGTTGATGATGCCCCTCCAAAAAGCTTTATTATCAAGATTAAATTATTCCTTGTATATGTAACATAGTACCTAAAGTACCTGGCTCAGTGTCTTGTGCCCTTTCCTCAACTTCCTCAAGTTTTAAAACTAGGATTCATTTCCCAGAGCTTTCCTACCCTTCTCCGTAAGAAGGGTGATCAGCCTCTGGATGCTCACACTTTGAATGTGATCCTGCCCATCTGCACCAGACGAGGGAGTGCCCAGGAGCGCTGGTGCCTGGAGCGGTGCTCCTGAGCCAAGTCCAGCCAGTACATGGGGAGGGCCCCCACCTCCTCCTAGAGTCACCTCCAACTTCACAGTGAGACTGCCTCTTGGTGATTCATTGCTGTCATGGCAAATGGTATCTGTCTCCTGGAGTTGCACAGTGCACAACCTCAGTGGCTATTCATGGCAGACCTGATATTGAAATTCTCAGTAATTAAAAACAAGTACACTGGGATACAGCCCCATACCAGGCGCAGTGGGGGGAAGAAAGAGTGGCAGGCAGAGTCCCTGCAGGTTTAGAAGATCTCAAGAAGACCTGTAACTCCAGCTGAGATAGAAGTCCAGCTCTTCCAGAGGGCAATGCCAAGCATACTCCTCCTGACACACCCAAATTGGGGGGGGAGTGGCTCTAGCTGTTAACATTTACAGGCCTAGTGTTTGTCTCCCTGAGCCTCAGTTTCTTCATCTGGGACATGTGGGGTATAATCTCTGGCCTGGTTACTTTCTCCGGTTATAAGACAAAGAAAGACCTTGAACGTCCTCTATAAACTGTCCAGTCCTGTTCAGATACATTATTCCCATCCCCACCTCACCACATTCATTCATTCACTTATTTATCGAGCACATAGCGAGGCAAGGGCTGGGGATATAAGGGTGAGCACAATGGGCATCTTCCATCGACATGTACACCCCGAGGGAACAGAGGAGAAAAGATGGAGCTGGCACCTCCCAGAGGGTACCCAAACCTCCTGTCCTTCCCCTGCCTCCATCTCCTGGGATACAATAACCACAGCACCGGCTCAGCACTTCCTCAATGCCCAGCATCCGCCCAGTGCATCACATACCTGTATCAGATGGGTAATCCTTTCAGCAGACTCTCAAAGGTAGGCACCATCATCCCCATCTTAGAGAGGAGCAAACTGAGGCTCAGAAACGTTCACTTTAAATGGAGGAAGCTGGATTCAAAACTGGATTTAAAATCTGTTTGGATCTCCCATGAGAGCTAATCCTCGAGTTATACTGGGAACAGGTAATCATTCCTGAGTGTCTGGTGTCAGGGGACCAGCGCTTTACGTACTTCATTGTACTGAATCCCTACACTGACTGTGCCAGTTAGGTATATTATCCTAATTTTACAGATGAGGAAACTGAGGCTCTGAGAGGACAAGGGAAGCCCCAGTCCTTCTCCTGACATCCTGGTTGAGGCCTTGGGAGTCGGACAGATTACAGTAATCAGCTAATGCCTGAGCGGGGCTCTGAAAATAAAGCCCTCATTGAAAGCGCTAAGCATGATGATTAAGTCGGAAGGTGGAATTAGCTGCGCAGGGGGAGCGGGCTGCAGCCATCAGGAGAGGATTAGTGGCTTGCTGCCAGATTAAGCTGAAGGCAGGTTGGGAGGGAAAGAAACTGAGAGGTTTATGGCTCCACAGTGCTGCTCACATCAGAGAGGGTAAGTGGCTGTGGTTCTACAAGGCAGCGATTGCGCCCCAGCGTTGAAGGGACGGGGGCAGCACCCCTAGAAAGCATGGTGGGTCCCAGCATCGTCTTTCTCCCACTCATTCATTCATGCATCCATCCAACACACACTCACCAGCCGTCTGCTAGGTCTCAGGCACTGTGGACACAGCCAAGAATAAGACAGAGAGCTCTCATGCAGCTCCCAGCCTAGTGGAGGGAGACAGACATTTAACAATAATCACGTAACAAGGAATTGTGGTCCATCCGTTTAAGTGTAATAATAAATTTGTGGCTATATTTTATAAAAGAGCCCTAATCGTTAGGAGATACATACCAAAATATTTACAGATGAAATGATATAATGCCTCAAATTAATACAAGGAGGGGGAGTGAGTGGGGATAGAGGTGAAAAAGATTGGCCCTGGGCTGGTCATTTTTGAAGCTGAGTGATGGGAACACAGGGCCATGTACTATTCTGTTTTCTTCTGTAAATGTTTACAATTTTCCATTTTAAAAAAAGTGTTTAAAAAACACATAGGCAGATAAATAATTACAACACATGATGAGTGCCACGAAGGAAAAGAAAATGATGTGGTGAGAAATTATCGTATTGAAATGAGCGTCCACTGCTTGACTCATTAAGAACACAGACCATCTGGGTTCAAAACCACCCAGATTTCAACTGAGGAATCGGGGGTTCAGTTTTTGTCAGGGTGAGGCATTGGGGCATCCTTAAGCCTAGTGGTCAGCAAAGTAATCCTTTCTATCTCTTCCCACGCTTAAGGCGGGGCAGGCAGTGTCCTGGGCATCACCAGCAACCTTCTGGCAGACCAGGGTCCTGGAGGGCCCAAGGCCAGCCCCTAAGTTCCCTTGTCATTGTGATGGGGGGAACAGAGGGAGGTCCCAGTTGCAAACCTGCGCCATCACTGCTCATCCTGTGTCATGTATGTACACTGTGTGTCTGCCACGAGCACCGCATCGTTAGAACAACCTTGGGGGAGCAGAGTAGGACTCTCCACTTTACAGATGAGAAAAGCAAGGCTCTGAAGGGTCGAAAAAAGACTCACCCAAAGTCAGCAGCAGAGCCAAAGACTGAGCCCTGTGCTCTTGTCAGTGTCGCCCCATCTACCCCTACCTGTTAACATGGGCATCATTCCTGGATCACAGAGAGGAGGAGAGGGGAGAAACTCTTGACAAGAAAGACAGCTGGGACTTCAAGCCACAGGTGCTGTGGGCCCAGAGAAGGCAAGGTCTTTCCTCTGGAGGGTACAAGCCTAGAGAGGGAGGGAAGGCAGGTGACAAGGGAGTGAGAGCTGTGTTTCCTGGAAATGTACACAACCAAGGGGCCTAGGGCCTCTAAACAACAGGGAAAGCACAGTTCAGGGGGGAGCACCCCCAAGCAGCGCCCTCAGCTGCAGAGCTGGCTCAATTGCCAGTATCTGTGACAGAAAAGGCTCTATCTCCGGGTTAAGGGCACATGCTTGGGCCCAGCTGTGGGCTGGACGGCGTAGGGACTGGCCTGGAGAATGCTGGAGAGAAGGGACCTCAGGCAGTGGGAGTGAGGGAGCCTCTAGAGCTGTGCCCTCCGTGAGCCAGTGCACCCCACCATTTCAGGCCGGCAGCACCCCACAGTGGGCACTCTGGATTTGTCCAAAGTGCACAGGCTGTAGTTCCTCTCACAACACAATTGGGTTCCTGCCTGCCGTGAGAAGAACAGCAAGGACAAGTGAACATAACGCAGGCTGGCCCTCTGCCCTCACTGGTATGGAGCTCGCCCGTGGGACTCAGGCAGACTTGGGTTCAAAGCCACTCAAATCCTCCAAATCCCAATTTCCTCATGGCGGGGGGAATGAGACAATGAAAGCAAAGCATTTAGCAGTACATTCAGCCTCCAGTGGGTGCCAGCCACCATCCTCCTCCTCACCAAGCAATGACACCTCCTGTTCTCATCTGAGGTGGTGTTCCCCTAGAAGAGACTCGAGACAAGGATTCAAGAGCAGGTAATCTATTGCAGATGATCCAGGAAGCCCCAGATGAAGAGTGAGGAAGTGAGACAAGCAAAGGAAGGAGACCAAAAAAAAAGGTGTGTTATCGAGTAGGCTACCGTTGTAGACAGTGGGAGCTCCAGCCCACAGGGAACTCTGGGAAACAGCGTGGTAGAACAGTGGTTCTCAAACTTGAGTGTGCATCAGACTCACTAGGAGGGCTTGTTAAACCACCAGTTGCTGCCCCCACCAACCCCGCACCACCCCCCACCCTGCCCTGAAGTTTCTGACTCAGTAGGTGAAGGGTGGGATCTGAGAATGTGCATCTAACAAGCTCCTCGGTGCTGCACGACCACACCCTAGGAACCACTAGCGTAGAAGATGTCTCAGCATGCTCCTACTTGATGGTTGATGGCCACCAACTCTGTGTCCATCAGTGTTTGAGAACTGCTTCCAACCAAGGGCATTAACACTCTGGCCCTTCAGCTTACTCACTTGGCAGGTCAAGCTTGCTGCCACAGCCAGAAAAGCCCCACTAAAGCCATGGCTAGGACCCTCCCAGGGGAGGGCCTGTGGCTGGGATGCAGGGTGGGGAGGGGACTAGCAGAGAAGCCTGCAAGGTAGTTTGATGTCTGGTGGGAGGACTTCAGTGGGGCTAAGAGTCAAGGATGCCTTTGTGTAGGGCTCCAGCAATGTGTTCACATGGTCACATGTTTTATAAAATTAGTAAAAGTGTTTGCTTGTGATATTTTTACATTCTAAACAAGTATTCTTTTTTGTACCTAGTTTTATATTTGCAATTTGTTATTCTTTTTCCTAAAGAGGGCCCCCCAAATTGTCTAAGCTGCAGGCCCCATAAAGCCTGAATCGGCCCCTGCAGGTAGGCCTAGTAGGAACACAGACTTAGGTTTACTGAATTGAAATGAGCGTCCACCGCTTGACTCAGTAAGAACACAGACCACCTGGGTTCAAGCCCACTCAGATTCAAATTCCAGCTCCGCTCCTCTCCCGCTGAGTTACCTTGGGCAGGGTCCCTAATCTGTCTAAACCTTCGTTTACTCATTTACAAGACGGGAACAGTAATCATATTTTCTTTACAAGATCAAATGAGGATCAAATGAAATAATCCCTGTAAAAAGCCAGGCCCACAGTAAGTGCTCAATAAATATGAATATCTTTATTATTATTATTAGTTCCCATCGTTAATTCTTATTTCTTATCATTTGTCTTGATGATCTTCTCTTTCCTTCAAGTCCAGGTAGGAGTGAAGGAACTGGGGACAGGAAAAGTAGCCTCCTCCGCGATGGCAGACCGCCTACCTCTCCAGCTTCCTCACCTGCTCGCCCTGCCCTACTGGCCTCACCCCCTTACCTGGGCGGCCGCCCCGTTGCCTGGCAACCACTGCCCGCCCTCGCGCGGGGATTGGCTGTGCCGCCGGCTCCCGGCGTGCCCCGGGGCTCCCGGAAGCCGCGCTCCGGCATCGGTTTCGCTGCGGGTGGCCCATGTGGCTCCAGAGAGGCCGGCGTGGGCTGCAGGTCGCCGTGTCGGGAGCCGCTCCCGGCCGAGTTGAGCGCCGCAGGTCCGGCATCGCCGCATGTCACCGGGCGGGACGGCCTCGCGGGGCTGAGGATCCGCCGCATCCCGCGTGGCCTGTCACAGCAGTGTGAGTCTCCGGCCAGTCCGAGCCCCGGGAACATGGGGCTGAGTCCCAGAGGCAGCATAGAGCGTCCGCCGGGCGGCCTGGGCTCCTCTCCAGTAGCCCCTGCCGCGCCACCCCAGCTCTGGGCCCGAGGCCCGGAGGTCCGAAGGTCCGAACACTCCTGGACTTACCCCACCAGTTTAGCCAACCTGGTTCTGCTCTGTGACCTTGGGCAGAATGACCTCCAGAAGCTTCTTTGCCTTCCTGGTACTGAGAACATAAATGGTGATTAATAATAAGTGACATTATTATTGATTGCTTACTTTCTACCCTTGATAAGCACTTTATTATAGAAGCTTTCTGATCCTAAGAGACAGGTATTATATTATGCCCATTTTAGAGACATGAGGAAACTGAGGCTCAGGGAAGGAGCTCCACAGGGCCAGATTGCCAACCCCAGGTAGTGCAACTCCAAAGCCGGAGATCTTAAAGGCTTCTTGTGAGGCTTAATGAGAGGATGTCGTCAGCCTAGTGCCAGGCACCTGCTAAGTGCTCAGGCAAGGTTAGTGGGCAAACCATCAGAGTCATGGTAGCAAGTAATAATAGTCACATCAGCACTAAAGAGGGACTTTGCCCAGAGCTTTGTCAGAGACAAAAGACAGGGACAGTCTGGGAGATGTAACTGCCCCACTCCAGAGTTTCAAGTCCTTAAAAATGTTGAAGCTGCTGTGGCTTCTGCTTCCTACTTACACTTCTCCTGGCTTCTATTTTTACCGCTTCCTCTCCTCTCTACCAGTTACTCCTAGCTCCAGGGATGAGGCCCTTTGCCTCTGAAAATGGCCAGGTTTGTGCCCCGAGTTTAAAGAGAACAATCAGGAATGTCAGAAGTTCTCACTTTTATTGGCTAAAATGAAAATAGTGAAAACACCAGCCACGGAAAGAGTGTTAATAGGGCCTGAAGTTGCAAGAGGGCCCTTACCTAGCCCATGACCTTCAAGCAGAACACTGTGGTCTTCAGGGCAGATAGATGTCTGTGTTCTTCCTAAATGTCCGAGACTCTTACCCATCCTGGGATCTGGGGACTCCTGCCTGCGTCCCAGTTTCCCTGCCTTGAAATGATAAACTTGAATGATATTTGCCATATCCAAGTGCTACCTGTATCTTTTAAATTTAATATTCTTTAACTCAGTTGCTTTACTTAAATTTACTTTAAAAAGCAAACTGTATATCATTACTTTAATGGAAAACCAATATCAGGCAAGAAATCAGCAAAGGAAATACAAATAAAAACAAAACATTCTTCTCAATTCTAGTAGGCAAGACCTTGAACTGAGTCCTGATCTCATTTTGTTAAAACCCGAGAATAGCACATTTTAGTGAGGTGTTGAAGACGCTCAAACACTCAACTGGAAGTTTCTCCTGTGGTTAATCAGAACTGAAAAGGGAAGGACTTCCACATGCTGAGATTTCTGTGTTGCTTAACACCGTGCCGGGTAGCACCTAATTCACCCAGCACAGTCCCAGGAGTTCACTTTCAACACTTGGAGAAACAGTGGCCGAGACAGTCCATGGAGTGGTCGCATATCCAGCATTTGCTCTGATTCTCTCAGGGTCTGTGGGGCAGGTGGGGAGCAAGAGATAGCCACTAGTGGGTCCACCACAAGCCTTTCCCCCAGACCCTTCCTGCTCTACGTAGACCCATCTCAGGCACAGGTGAGGTGAACAGCTGTTCAGCAGAATTTGACATGCACCAAAGGGTTCAGCTGCTGCTGCTGCATCTTCCCAGGACCGCAGGAGCCAAGGGAGAGGGGGCAGCGATTCCTGTCTTAACTGCTGGGGCAGGGGAGCCTTAACTCACAGAGGCAAGCAACCCACTTCCGGATCAGAGTCTCTGCACTGCCAAAGGGTGTCTGAATAGGAAGGGACATGGGGAAAGGGTTTTTTATGGAGCAAAATGTGGATGATGACACCGTCTGCAGTGAGCCAAGGAAGGGTCAGGGGAGTCTGAAGGGGCCTCAACTCATGGCGTGAAGTTGGCGGCTACCTCTCCCAGCTGAGGGCCTGCACCCCTCCAGGGTGGAGATTGGGAGGACCAGGCAGCAACACTCTTGGTATAGTTGTTCCCTGTACAAAATGCTAGGTTTCTAGGGCCTCCCAGCCCCCAGGATGGAGCCTGTGGCTTTTCTTAGGATCATCTAGTCCCCATGGCATAGGGGTTACCGCAGTGGCAGCAGCGTGGAGCTCTGTCTTCTTACCCTGAAGTAGCACAGACACTCACGGCCTGGAAACTGCTTAGGAGGCAAAAAGACCAGCCATCGACCAGGGAGGCCCCGTCGTCCCTGCCCGTGGTTTGTCCTGTGTCTCTAGGGGTGAGAAGTGCTTTAAGGGAGAGAAGAAAGGGAGCACTGAAATCTCTCTGAGTTTTACTAATCCTGGCTACATTTCCAAATAAGGAACAGCTTTCAATATTTACGAAGATAGAAGGAATTAGAAGGAAAGGCACAGATAAAGAGGATGATAAGAGGTTTGCCTGGCTCAAAGGAAGTGGAATTCAAACTTCTAGTAATAAAAATAAGCCAGCTGTGGGGGTCTAGTGGTTAAAATTCGGTGCTCTCACTGCCACACCCGGGTTCTCCCGGTCAGGGAACCACACCAACCGTCTGTCGGTTGTCATACCGTGGCAGCTGAGTGTAGATGTGATACTGAAAGCTATGCCACCGGTATTTCAAATACCAGTAGGGTCACCATGGTGAACAGGTTTCAGCGGAGCTTCCATACTAGGCAGACAGACTACCTGGCTACCCACTTAATGACAGGGACATGTTCTGAGAAATGTGTCCTTGGGTCATTTCATCATTGTGTGAACATTATAGAGTATACTTACACAAACCTAGATGGTATAGCCTCCTACACCCTAGGCTATGGTACTAATCTGATGGGACCACCGTCCTGTATGTGGTCTGTCATTGACTGAAACATCAACAGGTCATTTGTGGACCCAGGGCAAGAGTACAGAGGCCCATATACCATGTGTCTCAATATGTAAGATATAAAGCAAGTAACAAACTTAAATAAAACATGTTCTTCCTTCTACCTTGACACATATACGTTTCTAACAATCTGGAAAGTCAAGTTTGAATCTGGAATTCTCTGACTTCTTAGAGTTCTGCCCTGGAATGGGATGGCTCAGCCCACATCTAGAGAGGTCTCCTGTGCATACATGTGGATACCCCAACCCATATGTCCCAAATCAGCACCACTTCCCTTGAGCCCAGAAGTGCCTTGAGCAGTCCACCCTCGGGGGATGGCCCTAGGAAAGAGCCTGCCCAGGCCCTGGCTGCAGTTTTGAGCCCATTTAGGCAAGGGCTCAGAAGTCCCAAGTACCCAGAGCATGGTCCAGAGGGGGAAAGGGTGTGAGCTCCAGGCTGTCATGTCCCTTGGTTCTACGGACCCCTTGTCCCATAGCATTGGGTACAAATGGATCTACAGGTAGTTTAATAATAATAACTAGAGCTAATATCTGGTCTGCCATTTTCAGTTTACAGGGCGCTCTGACTTGATCAGAATTTTGAGGTGTGCAAGATTAATATCCCAGTTGCAGGTGAGGACACTGAGGCTCAGGGAGGTTAGCAGCTGGCCCAAAGTCCCCTGAATGTAAGCCCTGTACCCCGGCTCTCCCCTATTTCCAGAATTGAGGTGGCTAGTCCTTACCCAACAGGGCAGAGCCTGAGGGTCTTAAGCAGCAAAAAGCAACAAAAGGGAAATTTCCTGACGTCTTCACAACAGGCCACGGGCCAGCCATTAAATACCAGCTGGCGTGGCACTAACAGGCCTGGCACATTTTGGCATTTGAGTCCCCGTCCCTTCTCACAGAGCTTTGTGAGCAGAAGGCAGGCCGGAGACAACTCTGTTCTGAAAGATGGCTTTGACAAAGGCCAGACTTCTGCATTCTTAGCTCGCAAAATGTTATTAGAAAATGCAGTCAATTCAGTTTCTGTTTCAAAAAGTGTTGCTGTTTGGTAATGGCTCGTTTCCCTTTTTGAGTCTCAGCAAAGACTCAGCAAAAAGGAAAACAGTTAACACCACCTCAGCAGCTAATGAGCTCCAGAGAACAGGTAGGAAGTGTGACACCCCGTCCTGGCAGGAGGCGGCCCTGCACCCCAGCCTGCTGCTCCCCAGTGGCAGGGATGCCTGCGAGGGCGTGAAACCACAGCTCCTTCCAACTTGTCAACTGCAGACTGTGGGCTAGGGCGGGCTTGGCCCTCAGGCCTCCCCCTTTCTCACTCCCTCCTTTCTCTTCCCTCTTCCCTCCTGAATATTTATGGTGAAGGGAGCAGGTGGGAAAGATGCAACTGAGGAGTAAAGCCACTGGGTGCCAACCTTGGGGGCTGGTGGTGAAGATGAGCTTGGCCCTTAAAATGCAAAGGCTCCGCCCCGAATGTGTGACCGTGTGTAAGGAATGATGAATGAGTGTCCACATGCATTAGCACCTTTAAAGACTTTCCAGGCCCGACCCCTCTGGAACAGGAACAGACGGAGCCCTGGCTCTCTCCCCGGGCCAGATGTGAGCTCCTGACAAGCCCTCATCAGTCTTTGGTGGGCTAGCGCAGTGGTTCTCCAAGTGGGGTTCCTGGACCAGTCGCATCAGCATCACCTGGTGCTTTGTTAACGAAGGCACATTCTCAGGCGCCACCCCAGAGGTATGGAATCAGAAACTCTGGGGCTGGGTACAGCAGTCTGCAGTCTGTCAAGCGCTCCCAGTGATTCTGATGAGGACGACTGCTGTCGTCATCTTTAGGAGCTGGAGGCCTGGAGTCAGACAGACCTGGCTTTGAATCTCAGCTCTGCCACTTAGCAGCTGTGTGTCTGAGTCTTAGTTTGTACCTTGGAAATGGGGACGATAGTACTTCCTCACAGTGTGATGGAATGGGTTAAGGCAGATTATGCATTACCATGCTTGGTTCATAGTGCTCAGTAAGCTGTAGCTCCTCCACTTCTCTGGAAATCAGATGAGTCAGGGTGACCTCAAGAAGGCCACCGCAGAGAGGCTCACAGGCCAGTGTGTCAGCCCCTTTCAGATATGTGGCTTCTGACTCATGCCTAAAGCCACCTCCAGCATCCCGTGTCCTGTGACTGGTGCTCAGTCCTTGACCAGGACAGAAACTGTCGGCAGATCTGGTTTATTCGCCAGCTTCTCTAAAGGGAACCCTCCCACCTCTGAGAGCAGCATGCAGGCTTCCTCTCTGTAGTGGTCTCACTGGATAGTCTGCGGGCTGTGCTGTGTTTGCAGGCAGAGGGTCTGCTCTGTAACTGAGTTATGGTCTCCACCATTCTTCCTCACCCAAAAAGGGGTGAGGGGGGCCGGCTCAGTGGTATAGTGGTGAAGTTCACATGCTCCGCTTCAGCGGCCCAGGTTTGTGGGTTCAGATCCTGGGCGTGGACCTACACACTGCTCATCAAGCCGTGCTGTGGCAGTGTCCCACATACAAAATGGAGGAAGATTGGCACAGATGTTAGCTCAGTGACAATCTTCCTCACCAAAAAAAAAAAGAGGGGTGATGGGGGCTGGCCCTATGGCCTAGTGGTTAGTTCAGTGCGCTCTGCTTTGGCAGCCTGGGTTTGGATCTTAGGCGTGGACCTACACCACTCGAGGGCAGCCATGATGTGGCGGCGACCCATATACAAAATTGAGGAAGACTGGCACAGATGTTAGCTCAGGGTGAATCTTCTTCAGCAAAAAAAAAAAAAAAAAGGGTGGGGGTGAGGATAACCTCTGACCTGCCAACCTCACAAGGCGATGGGGAGGAGCAGTCATAATTTAGCAGGGATGAAGAGCTTTACATGGATTAACTCATTTAATCTTCACAACAACTTCATGAGGGTAGGACTCAGTCAACCCCTTTTACAGATAAGGAAACTGAGTCACAGAGAGTTTAAGAAACCTGCCCAAAGTCACTAATAAGAGATAGAGTCAAGATTCAAGATTGGGCAGCCTGGCTCCAGTCCTGCTCTTTAGACTGTGCTCTGCACAGAGACACCATCTAAATGGGACAAGTCATTGTAGCTTGGCCCCAGGGGCTCTGAAACCTTAGAACGTGGACCCCTTTGACAATGCAATCAAAGCTATGGCTCCTTTGCCCAGGGAAGCACATAAACTTCTACATATGATCTCAGGGTTCCATGAACCTCTCATTCCTGCCAGGGGTCCCTGATCAAGACCTGTGTGAGGGTCTTAGAAGGAAGCAGGAAGGATGTAAGAAGTCCAGGGGCTTTAGAACATTCTGCCCTCCTTAAACTCCAGGGAGAGGACTGGGGCTGGAGCAGCAGCGCTGGAGGCTGCCGGGTGAGATAGATTGCTGGGGAAAGGGTCTCACATCCTTCCGTCTAGAGTGAAGAGTGTGAGAAGTGGGCTGGGAATGTGGGGCTGTTTCCAGAACAAGAGCAGGACTGAGGATGCTCAATCTCCTAGGGCCTCTGAGACTCACTCTGGAAGGATCTGCTGGCTGGCACAGCCTTGTTCCAGCTGGACCAGAGCAACCCAGGCATTGTCCTGACAAGAGGCAGGGGTTGGACTTGGACCTCAGGGCCCCTTCCAGCTCTGGCCGTGTGGTTAAGTCAAGATAGGCGGTGTGGTCATCCCAGGGTTTCACACTTTGCTCCACCCCGTGTCTGGCAAGGTGGGCCCTCCTGGTTCCCCGGCCCCCAGGAGAGGATACACTGGAGGCGTCTGACACATAAGCTCCTCGCCGTGAAGCTCCTGCCTGTATCACATGCTCTGTAGCCTTGGCGAGGTGATGTTTTAAGTGCCTATAGAGCCTGCAGCCTCAGTTACCGGAGAGCAGTGCGCCCACTCCAAACACTGCAGAGGTATGAGGCAGGCTGAGTGACTGCTGTCACTCACACGGACCAGGGACCAGTTAATCCAGCCTCCTGAAGGCTATATGCTTCAGACCTCACCCTGCCCACCCAGCAGGCAGCTGGGGCTCCTCAGACCAGCAAACCACTTAAATGGGAAGTGCCCTCTCAGTCTTCTAAGGCAGGAGGGGGAGAGGCGAGAAGACGCTTCGGAGCCTCACAGCCCTGGTCTGAATTCCAATTCAGCCTCATACTGACTTAACCCTTCTGAGCCTCAGTGTCTTCCTCTGTGAAATGGGGATAATGGCCTCACCTGGCAGGGTTATCAACGTGGGCACAGCCGGGCCATGGCAGGCGCTCTGTAATCGGCACCCCTTTTACTGTGACGTAGACTGTGCCCTAGACCTGCTACAGGAGCCCAGCCAGCACCCTGCAGAGCCTCCGTTAGAACTGTAGTCCTTGACTTCTCAGCCCAGTGGGCAAGCAGAGAAGCACTTCATCCTCTGAGTGCTCTTCCAAGGTTAAAGGCACCAAACCCTGCCTGGGGATAACAAGGCACAAGTGTCATCCTGTGGGCAAGAAATACCTTTCCAGCTGCCTCCATCAGAAGCCGGGTCCAGGAAGCAGGAGGGTGAGGACAGAAGGCAAGGAAAGCCCCTGTACCTTAAAGACAGACCAGCGTCTCCAGCTGGCATCTTTACAGGACTCTGCACTTGCGAGACTTACGATACCCTCTCACTCCCATTCATGAGCCCATCTGCCTCCTAGAGCTGTGCGGGAGCAGGGAGAAGACCCCGGACTCCCGCCTGCCCTCGTCTCCTCTTTGCTTGTCCTTCTTCCTTCCTCCCTTTCTTTCTCTTCTCTTCTTTCTTTTTCTTAAACTACTGGGTGCACGGCATGATCAAGCCACATTCCCCGGGAAGCTCGTCCGAGCAGCCTCTGTTGGCCCCAGTAGTGGGCAGCACTTGGAGATGTGGCTTTGCAGGGTGGCAGGGGAGGGCCAGGCAGCCGGATCAGGGGACAAGCCTGAAACCTCGTGAGGGGGAGAAACAGGGGCAGTGGGTTAGTACTGACGGTTTGCAGTCGGGTACGCTGGAAAGGTCTGAAGACACAGCCTTCCAGGAGCTGGTGATTAGTGCTGATCACGCCCCAGGCTCGATTCTCAATGTTTTATATGCATCACCAGTCTACCATTTAATGTACACGACAACCAGATCCAGGCCGGTACTATAATCGCCCCCATTGTCAGACGAGAAAACGGAGTCAGTTGAGCTTCCCATGGTCGTGCAGCTGGGAAGTGGTGAAGACTCAAGCCTAGGCAGTCTAGCTCCAGAGCAAGCGCTTGGAACCATTTTGGGACACGACCAATGTTCTAAAGGACATCTGTGTACCTGGCCACATGTTCACGATGGAGGCAGGATAGGTGTTGGGGGGTCCATTTTTCCAGCTGAGGCTTAGAAAAAAAGTGAAGTGGCTTGCCCAGAAGTTGAAGTGAGGGGCAAAGCTTAGTCTGGGGTCTCAGATTTCCAGCTTTCTGCCCCGTGCACCCTGCCCTAGGTCAGGCGTTTCTGGGCAGGACCCAGATGGGGGGCCTGGGCATCAAACAGCAGGCATCAGAATTGGAGGTGCTGGCCCAGACGGGCACTGGGCCCGGGTGTACTGAGCAGTGGGTGCAGAGTCCGATCTGCCATGGGGAAGGAGTTGGGCATTGCAACAGACTGCCCAGGTGGTAGCAAAAAGTGGGAAGAAAACATGTTTGTTGAGGATCTGCTATATGCCAGACACTTTTACCTTTTGTGTAATCCTTACAGCAGCCCCGAGAGGCTTCTCATTCCAGATGTGAGAGGTTACCCAACTAGGGGTGGAGGAGCCAGATTCCAGCCTTGGTCCGGGCTCCTGAAGCCCGTGACTCTCTACTTCTCGACCCCATGCTGCAGCCCGAGCTCCCTCTCACCTCCAGCCAAGTGAGGTGCACGGGGCCAACGCATCAGCTGGCTGGAGCCTTGTGGGGCCGAGAGCATGACCGTCTTCCTCACTCTCCTTTAGGGACAAGCCCACAGCAGCCTGAAGTTGAGTCACCTCCCAGGCTGAGGCTGCCTTTGCACTTCTCAAGTGGCCGAAGCGTGGGTGGGAGCAGAGGGCGAGCACTGTGCCCTCAAGTCACCCTGCGGCACACACGTGAGCCCTGGGGCAGCTCTGCCTCTGTGGGCTGGGGAGCAGGCGTGACTGGGTGTGCCGGGTTGGCTCACAGGCACAGCAGTCACAACTCCGAGACTTGTTATCATCCCCTTTGCAGGTGAGGAAATGAGGCTCGGAAAGGCTACTCGACTCACACAGCCGGTGCCCAGTGGGGCTGGGAGCAAGGCTTCCTCACCCCTAGACTTCGTCCTGTGTCCTACAATCCTGGGCCCAAAGACAGGTCCAGCAGCAGCAGCCATGCTGGGGTGACCTCATCTACAGGGGCTGGCATAGGGGAGATGGGGATGAGGGACCAGGAGGGCAGGGCCTGGAAGCGACCCAAGATCCTGTGCCCAACAAGGTGGGTGATAGTGGTGACCCTGCTGTGGGCCCAGGATCCGGATCCACGGGGCCCAGTCCAGCAGGGCCTCTCACCAGCTGCACCAGTCAGATCAACCAGTCCAGGGCCAGTGCCAGGGTTCTGGGCTATATGTCCACTTGGAACAACACTCCAGCCAGGCCATGAGTGACGAATAGGGGCGACAGGTGTCAAAAACAAAGCAGAAAGTCAAGGTTCAACAGGGGAGAAAGAGGATAGGGTGGGCAAGGACCTCTGAGTTTAGGAAGACCTACGTTTCCTTTCTAAGCCACTTAGTAGCTGAGCGACCTTGGGTAAGTTACTTCACCTCTCTGTGTTCATCTACAGATGGGAGGATAATGCAGATAAAGCACCCAGCACAGGGAGCACTGGGCGAGGAGTCTGGGCAACTGGTGGGAAGGCTGCCCTGGACCCTGGGTCTGTGGCCACGTGACTCCTCCCAGCCTCCACCTGCTGGTGGGGCTGAAATTCCTTGTGAGATCCTGCTCTGGTCACAGCTGGACTGGGCACTGGGCCAACCTCAGCCTGTGGGTGGAGGACAGCAGTGACTCAGGCCCCGGGCAAAATTGGCCTGGCGATGCTGCCACCAAGGAAGTGGCAGTGGTAAGGCAGACACGGGGTGCTTTCACTCAGAAACCCCACAAAGTTGAGATAAGCACGGGCTGTAAATTCAACCTCCACCGGAGTAAAATCTTCTCTCTACTGACTTCTGGCCCTCTCTCTTCAACTTGGAGTTTTCTATAAGAGCACTGCACGGTCTCAGAAGCCGGGTCCTGCAGTGCCCTCCTCACACATCCTGTCCAAGCTGATTAGGAGGCCTGGACTCTTCTATGGGGAGCACTAGGCTGAAGACGGCAGAATGAAGGGTCTTTGCTAATAACACCACCCCTGGTTCAAGTCCCCTCATGTCCCCAGGCATGGGGGAGCTGGTCACCCACTAGTTGAAGAGTCAACTAATTTGCCTGCCTCTGGCTTCTCTGTTGAATAAAAGGAGGAAAATGAAGATGTGTATGGTCTGGAAATATACAAGGATATGCACTAAAAACTGCTGCTTGGGATTAAATCAGAGAACTGTTAGAGAAAGGCAACTTTTCGAGGCTCCCCCCTCACTGAAAAATGCCCTTCTCTTTAGCAAGTTTTGTTCCCTCCCCAAAACGTGAGCTAGTTGCACAAGCCTGCTGGGGTCACATGAGACTTGAGACCTAGAGCAGCCAAGCCCCATGAGCTGCTATTTCAGTGACTGGGGGACAAGGACGCCCCAACTCCCCCCGTCTGCCCTTCTGCTTGGAGATGTATTTTCACTTTCCTTCCTCCCTCCCTGGGAAGGAATGATCCTCTGTGAAATGCCCACGCAGGCAAATAACAAAGAACAGGGGACAAAAGCCTGGATAATCCCCCCATCAGCCAAGCAGCCGGCCCCTCCCAACTAAGAACAGCCGGCCTCCCCCAGGGAAGCTGGCACTGACATGGCCCTTCCTCTCCTCCGCTGCCCCCAGCGCTGCACCATCACAGCTGGACACCCTCTCCCCGCTTCACTCCAGGCTAGTTCCATATCATTTCACTAACAGGGACACTTCTTCCTCTTCTCTAAGCTGTCCCCCTTCACCCGAGCCTGCGAGACCCCCATTACTCCTCCGGTAGCTCCAGGGTGACCCCACATCCAAGCTCAGAGACTGCTGTTTTACTTTAAAACAGACACGCTGCCCATCTCTAAAACACCTGAAGTGGAGATGAGTCGGCAGCCAGACGGACGCCCCAATGATAGCAGCATTCAAGTCGGTGAAACAACCAAGGCGAGGTTTCAGGCTCCTGCAAGAGGAGGGAGGGGGAAGAATTTATTTAAAAAAATTTTTTTTGATTAATTTTTTTAGGTATCAAGTTCCAAGAAACCTTTCAAGGGTGTCGTCTTCAATTCTCTGGAGGGATGTGTACCAGCCTGAGATGGTGGGGAGCGTGAGCTGCCGCCACTGGGTGGATTACTGGCTGCTTCCCGGTTAATCAGGCACCTGCAGGACACCACACAGCCGGAGCAGCTCAGAGAAGGAGCGTGCTAGTGCACGGTTCCCAGGTTCTCCACTTGTTGGAGGCAAGCTCTGTTCTTTCCGCACCACTCTTGAGAAGGAACTCCCGACCTGATCCAGTTCCTCTCTCTCTCTGATTTCTAAGCCAGCCTGCTCCCCCATGCTGCAGCCTTGCAGAAGCCTTCAAAGACTCTGAAAAAAATCACTTACTACTTGTGTCAAGTGATCATGAATATGTGGGGCCACAGAACCTGAGGGCTGCCTTTTGAAACAACAGCTTCAAAATATACAGCTACCCCAAACAAACCAGGACAAAGCAATACCTAATTCTGCTGACCAACGCTTCAGAGCTCTATATGTTAATAACAAATAAATCTATGAAAGTGAGGGGGCTAGCGGCCCCCCTCTGGACACCTTCTCCCCCTCCACCCACTCTCCATCCTCTCCGCCTGCTCCTTGGCTGTGGTTCAGTCCGCAGGGACTGGGAGGAGATCGGAGGGAGGAAGGGAAGGAGATCTACCTCCCACAGGTCATAGCAGGCTGGATCCGCCCGCCCCTCGCCCTGTCAGGCCTGAGGTGGAATGGCTTCACTATTATCAGTTCTGGGATATAATGCACAACCTCTTAGGGTTCCCACACCCACTCTTCAAATATCCTCAAATTACCCAATTTGAGTATGCTGTTTCCTGCCAAGACCCTGACTAACAGGGCCACCAATTAGGCTTTCATTAAATTTGTATTTGTTATGCCCTTGAGCCAACGGTCTTGACATGTTGTAAACATGGACTTGAAAGACCCCACCTCGACCCAGGCCACGGACTAATGATCCCTGTCTGAAAATGCAGGCCTGCCACGCCTGGTCCCTGGTCCTGGGAGGCCCTTTGGAACCCAAGTGTAGGGAATGAAGGCTCCTGGAAGGCCTGTCTGTCTGGGGTTCCCAGTCTGGTTGGGGGGTGCTCTCTCACCCACAGAAAGCAGGGGTCTGTGCAGGCTTGGGTCTCAGGCTTGAGGACTGGCCACCCAGGGGGACCTGCATTCCAGGGGGACCCCTTCTGGGTAGGGAGGGCTGAGAATTCTCACACCTTGCTGTCAACTGGAAGGAGCAAGGCTGGGAGACGGCAACCCACCCGCAGTGGACTCTGGCATTGGCACTCGGGCGAGCGAACACTGACAACACGGTTCACAAGAGGCTAGAAGGAAAGGCGGAATGTAACCACCGGCAAGGAAAGTGATAGCCCACTCTGTAACTGTGTGACTGCATCTTAAGATGTCTTCTGGTCTTCTTCAAACGTCTCAGGAGGGTTCTGTTTGAGTCTGGCATGTGTCTGTCTGGCACCAGCTCCTTGGGAAAGATGAGGCCCGAGTGTGCTCTGCTCTCTGCACTGAGCCCACCTCCAGCCCTTCCTGCAGGCCGCCTGAGCCCTCCCGGCACGTCCTCCCCACCTCACTGAGCATCACGCAGGCTCTGACGTTCTTGCCATCGCCCCCTCCTAGATGAGGTGCACGAGCAGGGCGGAGAAGGCCGAGCCGAGGACCAAGCCCAAGTACAAGTAAAAGGACATCACCACCCCCGTGGCCTCGGCCAGCTCCCTGGGCACGATCTTGGGCCCGTAGATGAGAGGCAGCGTGCTGAGGTAGCCGTTGCTGAGCCCCAGCAGGGAGGTGAAGAGCGCCGGGTAGGCGTCGGACTGGAAGGCCACCGTCTGCAGGTGGACGCGGGGCTGGTAGTTGCAGAACACGAAGAGGGGGACGAGGCAGGTCCGGAGGAGCGCAAGCCCAGGGAGCAGCTGACTTCTGGGCCCTGGCACCTGGATCCAGGCAGTGATCTGCCGACCACACAGATCAGCAAAGTTGTAGAGGAGGAAGGTGGTGAGCGGGACGAAGAACTTGGTGGTCCACAGCGAGCCCGAGCCCTTGTTGAGGGACTCGATGTTGGTGCAGATGGCAGGGAAAATCAGGCTGGTGACGAAGAGGACGTAGATGACGCAGAAGCCCAGGCCAGCTGTCTTCTTCAGGATGGGGCGGAGGGGTGGCGTCGAGGAGTCACGGGACCCGGGGGCCACCAAAGGAGCATTGGGGGAGTCCTGGGGCAGCTGCTCTTCACCAGAAAACACGTGGGCTGGCCAAACAGGCTTCAGATAGTATCTGCAGGGGAGAGGGCACGTGGTCAGAGGGCCTGGAAAGCAGGGTCACTTGGGATTTCCAGGGACAAGGCGGGGGACCTTTAGGCCCAGCATGTAAAGCCTAAGACTCATATAGCCCACAGCCCCAGCATGACCTCAGATGACATACATGCTGCGGGGTGGCCAGAGAGAGCCCTACATAGTCCCCGACCTGCCTGTCCTGGCGCTGCCTGAAAGGCTGGACTCTAGTCCATTGTTCTGTGGTGGTGGCCGTGTCACCAGCAGGGACAAGGGAGACCAGCACTGACCACTGCGGTGAGCCTAGCTTGGCTCACTTGCTTTTGTTTTGTTTTGGCGGTGGGTGGGTGGAGATAAAACAGCATTAAAAAATAGAAATTTTTAAAATTATAAAAGTAACACATGCTTGATGCACTGAACCCAAATAATACAGAAGATAAATGATATAGTAGAAGGAGAAGTCTCACCTCTTGTCTCACTCTTTAGAGGTACCGATTGTTAAAAGTCTGGTGTATATTGGTCCACGCACATGCAAACCCCCCACACACACATAAGTAGTTACGTTTCTTACGCAAAAGTGGGATCAAACTATACATATTGTAAAACTTCCCGCAACAGTATAATCCCTAAATATATTATATAAGTAATATATATAAATACATTATGTAACTACCTAAATACATGCATAACTATTACACATAAATGCATACACATAATTGCCTAAAAAACAATATCCTGTGGCCATCCTTTCACATGGGGACACATGGCTCTGTGTCTCCCTGTTGCCCTGCTGCATAGTATTTCACTGCATGGATATACAACTTAACTGTTCCCCTATTGGTGGACATTTATGTTAGCTCCAATTTTTCTGTACTACAAATAATGGTGCAATGAATATCCCTATACATAAATCCTTGCACATGTACACTAGTATTTCAGTAGGGCAGATTTCTAGAAGAGGAACTGTTGGATCAAAAGGTTTGCACCTTTAAATTTTTGATAGATATTGATAAACTGCTGGCCAAATATGTGTGATCAATTTAGCTCTGGTCTGTACCACCCACTCACTCTAACTTAACCCACCCTTTTAATCTCTATGCGAGCACCTGTTTCTTTAAAAAAAACTGACCACAGTTTATAATCATTGCATTAGTTTACTGGTTTATCATCTGTCACCTTCAATAGAAGACAGCTCTCCGGGGCAAGGACCATGTTTGGCTGTTTCCAGCTAAATCTCTGGGCACAGAATAGCCCCTCAAAACATAATTATTGAAAGAATTGATAAGCCTATAATAGTGCCTTTTCCCCCATATCCTCATCATTGAATATTATCAATCTTTTCAATTTCTGCTCTTGTGACCAGAGTAGAAAAGGCTTGGATCACTTTGCCTTGCTGTGTGACCTTGCTGGAGTCATTCAACCTCTTTGGACCTCGGGTGTCTGAAAACCAGGAGACATATGCTGACTGTATTAACATACCTCAAACAGAAGGCTTGGTGTGGGGGTGGGAGAAAGTAGCTTGGTGACAGCTGGGTTCTGGTTTCAGTTCTACTTCTGCCTCCCTGTGTGACCTTAGGCCAGGTATTCCCTTCTCTGGACCTCAGTTTCCTGCTCTGTAAAATGGAGGAGTTCTGCAGCCGTGAGCTTCTGAGATCCCTGCCAGTCCTCCCATCCTAAGAGCCTACAGATAACAAGCGAGTCAGTGGGAGGACTCCTCCCTGGAATCAACTTTCCATGTGATGCTGAGCAGGGCTCTTCGGTCTGGAGCCCTGTCTTGTTTCACAGTGACTATGTAGGGAAAGGAATAGTCTTACTTCCCTGTCTACTCAGCATCGGGTCCTTGCCTTAAGTCTGCTCTGAGGAAACCCCCACCAAGTTCCTCTGGGCGAAGCTCTTCCTCCTAAGTTCTTCTACATCTGACGGTCTCATCCCCCCAGACCATAGTCAGAACCTTCGACGCAGTTTGAGGCTGAGTTCCTCCTGTGTGGGAGGGGGCCGCCCAGCCCAGCCCTCCTGCGTGCAGCACCTGTGGGCTCCCTGATAAGCAAGATTTGATCTGAGCAGCTCCGGGAGCACAGCTCTCTCTAAAACTCCATCCTCAGATGAGTTTCTGTAAACCCAGAAGTCTTGACCACAGTGTTTTGTTTTTTTTTAATTAATTAATTAATTATTTTTTTTTTTCCCCAAAGCCCCAGTAGATAGTTGTATGTCATAGCTGCACATCCTTCTAGTTGCTGCATGTGGGACGCGGCCTCAGCACGGCCAGAGAAGCGGTGCGTCAGTGCGTGCCCGGGATCCGAACCCGGGCCGCCAGCAGCGGAGCGCGCGCACTCAACTACCAAGCCACGGGGCCGGCCCTTAAGCACAGTTTTAATCAGCAACAAAACAGAAGCTTCCATGGGACAGCACAGCCTTGGGTGTTCTCTGTCTTACGTGCTCAGCTGGAAAGGATTTTGGCCTGCTCAAGTGAGACTGGAAACTAGGGTGACCAACTGTTCCCATTTGCCTGAGACTGTGCTGGTGTCAGCACTGAAAGCCCCTCGCCCTGGGGCCCCCTTCAGTCCCAGGCAGACAGGGGAGGTTGGCCACCCCACTGGAAACAGACCCACGTGAAGCCCTCTGAAACAGGACCCGGGGGACAGCAGAAGGAGTGGGCAGAGCTCCCACCTTCTGTGCATCCAGTGACTCAAAATAATTGAATCAGCAGCAAGAGGTGCCCGGCAGTGTGGGGGTGTTGGGGCACAGGGAGCCAGCCAAACTGCAGGAATCACAGGGACACTGTCACAGAGCACAACCGGGCAATCTTTGATGATGGCCCTGAAGGGATGAGGAGGGGTGGCCAGGCTCATGGGTCTGTAGCCACCTGGGATACTGGGGGACATGGTGTCAAATCACTCGGTCCCCTTTTATCCTCCTGCAGCCACTGAGGCCAGCTGAAGTCAGAACGATCCTTTCACTGGGGAAAGCAGCCTGCCCCAGTGGAACTGGGGTTCTGGTGCAGGCAGGGGCTCTGGGGACTAATGAGGTGACTCTCCCAGGGACAGGAGGAATGAATGAGGAGGAAAGACCCTCGAGGTGACAAGCCAGGGATGCAGCATGATGCGGTGGAAAGACTGCAGCTCCGATATCAAATCCCTGCCCATGATTCGCCAGGTGAGCAACCTGGGCACGTGTGTTAGCTCTCCTCAGTCTCCTCATCTGTGAAATGGGAAAATTCTGTAACAACTGCACACGGTTGTCTATCGTGTATAATAAAGGAAACAAGGTACACATGAACTGCTTGGCTTGTGCCACCACACAAAACAGGTCCCTGCGGAAAAGGGCAGAGCCAGGACCCCGGCTCCCCCAGCTCTGCCGGCTCCACACTGTGGGGCCACAGGCCAATCACCCGGCCTTCTCTGTCTCCGTTTCTCCACTTGTAAAATGGGGAAAAGAATTGTCTTTCCTACCTCAAATGAGATAATGGATCTGAAAACGCTTTGAGATGAATAAAATGTGAGAAAATGTCAAGGGTGGTTTGTAATTTATTTATTTATTTTTTTGGTGAGGAAGATCAGCCCTGAGCTAACATCTGTTGCCAATCCTTCTCATTTTGCCGAGGAAGACTGGCCCTGGGCTAACATCTGTGCCCATCTTCCTCCACTTTATATGGGAAGCCTCCACAGCATGGCCCCACAAGCAGTGCGTTGGTGCGCGCTCGGGATCCGAACCCGTGAACCCTGGGCCGCTGCAGCGGAGCTCGCGCACTTAACCGCTTGCGCCACTGGGCCGGCCCCAAGGGTGGTTTTTTAAAGAGCAACAGGAAGCAAGAAAGAAAAAGGAGGCACAACAGAGAGAAAGAGAGAGAGGAAGGCAAGAAAAGAGGCCCCACGGGGTGGAGAGACACCCCAGGAGACCCTGGTTAAAAACAGAGGTCCAGAGTCAGGTTCGAATCCTGATCCTGCTGCCGAGAGGCTATGGGACTCACAAGTAACTCAGCCTCTCTGAGCTGGGTTTTCTCGTGCGAGAATGGGAACAGTCATGACACATCATAGGGCTGCACCCTACAAGGAACAGGTGCGCGCACATTAACCAGACGACCCATCAGGCGAGGCTGAGCACGAGGCAGGAGAGAGGAGGCGCTCAGCAAATGGAGCTGTTATTCACCATTATTATTCCTCAGGTCCTCCTCCCCCGCCGGCCCTCCCTGTCTGAAAACTCGCGGACTCCAGCTGCTTGGGGGCGTGGCACGAGGCCAGCTTCTCACATCCACCACCCGGCTAATTTACTGAGCAACTACTATGAGCTGGCAGAGCTCGAGGCCCCAGGATACAGCAGTGAAGAAAATCCATCCAAGTGCTGCCCTCAGGGGGCTCACACTCCAGCGGGGAGACGGGCAGTAAACAAGGAAACAAGCACGCCATCTAGTTACATGATGGAAGAATGCAGATAATACAAAGACATAACCATTCATAAGAGAAGGATGAACTGAGAGCGAGGGGCGGGGCCTCACCTGGCGTACTCCAGCCGGGGCAGCAGCAGGTAGAGCCCCACGCAGAGGCCAAGGAAGATGTCTGCGGTCAGGAAGAAGGCCAGGGCGCTGTCCGTCACGTCGCTGGACGCCGCCAGGTCCACCAGGGAGGCCACGGCACTGACGGTGCCCCCCATGGCTCCTCCTGCAGAGAGCACAGGACACCACCGAGATGGTCAGGGGCAGGTCCACCTTCCCTGCGTCTCAGGCCTGCCCTGCTCTGCTCGGGTTTAAGAGAACCCAAGTAAAAGTTCTCCCTGCTGAGAAAATGCTGCCGTTCTCACGGCCTCCCAAAGCCTTGGCAAACATGGGCGTCTGCAGCCATGAGGTTTCTGACTCTAAGAGGCCACGGGTTTCCATGTCCCCAGCCCAGGTCTCTCTGATGTGCTTGGAAGATGCTGCCGCCTGAGGTGGCAAATGGCCTCCAAGGTTTCACCTCCGACACTTGACCCTCCATCTCTCTCTATTGCCCTTCTGGTGGGGTCAGAAATTTGAGATTCAGGAGTGGGACGTCTCAGAGAGCTCCTCTCCCCTGTCCTCGGCCCAAACCACCCACCAACCAAACTGGGAAAGAGGCTCAGGGGATGACCTGGCACAGGCTCTCCCACTGCCTCCGAGCAAGGCTGTCCGATCTAGGGAGTCCTTACCAGTTACAAACCCCTGTGCCGCCCAGCTGTGAGCTCACACAACTTACCTTGTTCCCGACGGCAGCTGGGGCACCGTACATGTGTGAATGCGTGTGTGAACACATGTGCACACACCCACACACACATACACTCTCTCACACACACCTTACCATGTACACACACTCACATATACACACATACACTATCTCATACACAAACACCCACTCACACGCACAAACACACTCACATGCATGCAACCGCCTCACCAGCTGGAATGTTCTCTCTTGCCAAGGGCTTTGACATGTGTCCCCATGTGACCCTACACCTTTCACTGCTGCCTGACAGAGGAGACAGCTCAGCTCAGTGGACCCACAGGTCCTGGAGCCAAACAACCATACATTTGCCCCCTGACTCTGCCCTTTGCTCTCTGTGACCTGGGGGCTGATGTGACTTCTTGGAGCCACAGTCTGCTCGTCTGTAAAATGGGGATGATGACACCTGCCCTACATGGCCGCTTTGAGGACTGATAGAGATGACATTTGGAGAGGGCCCAGCACACAGCAGACTTTCAACGCGAGTCCCCTCCTCGCCACGGTCACGCAGCTGCTGCCAGAGCAGGGCCCTTGTCTTACTCTTCCATTGAACCCTCACAACCAGGGGTCGTCAGCTTGTACTGGCCAAGAGTCAGAGGTCACACGTGCTACATGTGAAGCAGATAATTTCCTCCTCTCTGCCTCCATTTATTTGCCTGGGAAATGGGCTGATACTTGTCCTGTCCACCACACGAGACCACAGTGAGGCGGAAATGGGACCATGGTGGATAAAGCACCAACTACACAGACATGGCAGTTGGCATCAGTACAGCAAGTGCCCGGTGCGCATGGCAGATTGACTGGCTGAAAGAAGGGGTTTCGATTCTCAAGGAGGCAAGAAGGAGGCTGACTGCAAGCAGCCAACAGCAGACGGGTTCATGTGGGCAGGAAGCGCCTCGTCATTATCAGGCAGCTCTGACCGGGCACATCTTCTGCCCGTTGTTGCACAGAGCAGCAGTGGGAGAGGGACGGTGCAGGCCCTTGTCCACCATGATGCCCCTCATCACTGCCCCATCCACACGCTGCCCGACATCTCTGTGGCTCTGCAGGGAACAGCCCATGGCCCTGCATGGACGATCTTTTCTCCCTAACTTTCTCAATGTGAGCTCTATTAGCCAGAGGCTGAGATTTGAGGGGAGGGCAAAGAAATACAAGTTAACATAGTGATGAAGAGCACAGACCCAAGAACCAGAAGGTCCAAGTCCAATCCTGGCTCTACCACTTCTAGCTGTGTGACCTTCAGCAAGTCACTTAACCTCTCTGTGCCTCTGTTTCCTCAACTGTAAAGTGAAGACGTTAATGATACCTACCTCTTAGGGCCGTTATGAAGATTAAAAGGATTAATACATGTAAAGCACTCAGAACAGTGCGTGGCACAGGAAGCGCCATATAAATCCTCTCAGCTTCCCAATCAGGTATCTGGCTTTTTCTGTCCTTTCTACATCAAAGCAGCAACAACAGGGTAAAAACCCTTTGCCAAGAGGATGCCAACTTCTGAGAAGCTGTAATCCCTACCTGGGCGTTTCGTAAGAACTGGGGTTACATTCAGTGAGACAGTCCCCAGCTGCCCCGAGGAAGAGATCTTAACATTGCTGCCCAAGGAAGAGATCTTAACATCGCTGCCTGTTGATTTTCCCCTCTCTCTTCCCGACTTGTAGGGAATTCACAATATTATCATCAACAACAAACCAGGCCTCCGGGAGCTCATCCTTCATGACTCCCTACTTTTATCTCATCAGTTATGGAAATACATGCAAATGAGGGGTTTAAAAAACCTCCAGTACAAAACAAATGAATGGTTCCTCAGATGCCAATGCACACAGAATTCACAGATGGGCTCCTCTAGACGAGGGAAGACGACGGGGGCTGGTGCGCCGGTGCTGGGTACCCGGGAGAACGGGACACCTCGGATCTTCCAGGGTGATGGGCGCCCACTGGGGGCTGCACACGGTGGTGACAATGGCTTAGGGCCCAAGTAACTAATACTGAAGTGTGAGTCCTGGATGTCTCCACTTTTTCAAAAATGGACTTTCTGAAAAATTCACGGGACAGTCCCCTTCTCTAGAAGATTCGCAGGTGGCCAGATGAACCTGACCGTCCCCTTGCCAACAAAAATGGTGTATTTGGTCACCGGCTCCTGGAGAGGTAGCCAGCAAGGCTGGTCTATTGAAAAATACATCCTCCAGCAGGATGGAGGGAGACAAGGGGATAAGAGCTTCTCTCTGAGATCGGGGTGATAGAAGTGATTAAATCCAATGTTCCATGGCCATTTCCCTCAGCTGAGGCATGCCCTTCTTGAAGTATCACTAGAGGCATGTTGACTGTACTCAGGAAACTTAGCAATGGGTCCACTTTCATTTTATCTTAGGGCCAAGGGCTTCCCAGAAGAGCCAGAAGCCTAATCTTATACCAAAAATGGCAAACAGATTTGAGGTCACATCTCAACTTTGATCCGTTGACAGTAACTGCCTCCAGGGCTGTGGTGAGGACTCAGAGGCTCAGGAGGAAAGGTACAGATCAATTAGTGATGTCTGGCACTGGTGTGGGAGCAGGCAGGAGATATACACTTGTTGAGGTATTTGTCATCCCTGCCACAAACTACCTGGCATTATTAATTCAGGGGCACATAGCAGATTCTTTGTGAAATTCTTCTCAAGTGGGCAAATGCTTAAGGACTCCTTCACACAACAAGGGTGTGCGGACACCCCGAACAGAGCAGCTGAGCCCCCAGTCTTGCTTTAAGGGATAGTGGTCTCCTGGGAAAGCACAGATTCTTACTGACCCAGCTCATCTTGTTGGGACATCTGGGTAATAGAACAGAACTGCTAAGGTCTAGATAACAGGCTTAGGATCAGCATCAAAGTTTCCACTAAAGGGGTCAGCCCATGTCATGCATCAGCACCCCCATGGAATGGCAAAGTTCAGGGTAAGTGAGGAGTTTATTTACTAGGCTCTCAGCTCCTAAGAGATGAGGCTTGTTCCTCTTTGAATCTCTGGCACAGAGTAGGTCTTGTAGAAGATTAGAAAGGAAGACAAGACAGACAGAAGGGAGGAAAGAAGGGGGAAAGGTAAAATAAAGAGAAGGGAAGGGACAAGAGGGGGGAAGGGAGCAGGAGGGAAGGAAAGGAAGGAAGGCTGCCTCAGGACAGGCCCTTGGCAGGCAGGTTGTGCTCTCTAAGAGTCTGCAGCTAAGTCCTCCCATCCCGCTCTTCTTACAGCGTGATTCTCAGACTCTCCCCTGAGACGTGGGGTCTGTTCTCTCCCCTGGAATCCAGGCGGGCTTATGGTGATGGGGGAAGGGACCCTAAATGGCTTCCACAGCTAAGACGTAAAAGGAAATAATGCTTCTGCCTGGGGCTCCTGGGATGTTGGCTCTCTGAACCCAGACACCACGCCACGGGGAAGCCCGAGCAGCTGTGGGGAGGTCCAGGGGAGAGGGACCCTGGCCCCAGCCCCAGCTGAGCTTCCAGCCAACGGCCAGCAGCAACATGCCAGCCAGGCGAGCACGCCACCTCACAAGTGGATCCTGCAGGCCCCAGTCGAGCTTTACCAGCTTTACCACAGCTGGCCCTGTGGAGCAGAGGAGAGCTGTCCCCGCCCAACTCCTGCCCAAATTGCAGATTTGTGAGCAAAGGAAAGGCCTATTATTGTCCTAAGCCACTAAGTTTTGGGGTATTTTGTTACATAATAATAGATAATGGAAACATACCTAACACACATTTTCTTTTCTTGAAGGGCCACGACATGCTTCCCTCTGCTTCCTTCGCATGACCCCCAGGTGGACTGACCTGGCCGGCTGTCTGACCCCAGCGCTTACCTGCTATCAGTGCCTGGGAATTTCTCATGGGGAAGGAGCCGGTCATGCCGAAGATGCTGCTGTTGAAGATGGTGGCGGCGCCGCTGAGGATCGCCATGCAGACGATGGTGACAGCAAAGAAGCCATAGGTCCAGGAGGAGGTGTCCACCTTCACTAGCACAGTCATCACCACGAAGATGGCCAGCATGACAGTCAGCGAGGCCAGCACTCGGACATGAACGGAAACCCTAGGATGAGGACGCAGGAAGGGCTTAGAGACCCCCTCGGGCCTCCCATGCAGGGCCGCGGTTGGGGAACATTCTTAAGGGAAGCAGGCAAGTTCAGTGGTTGGGACTGTCTACTCTGCTGTCAGGAGGCCTGGGTGTGAATCCTGCCTTCCTGGCTCACTAGCTGTGTGGCCCTGGCTAAGTGACTCCGTTGCTCTGGTCTCAGCTTCTGCTGAGTGATCAGCAGGGAGGAAAGTGGCTCTACCTGAAGGGGTGGTTGTGAGGATCCCCGGAGGGGAGGGTGTGGAGGGCAGGGAGCAGTGCCCAGCTCATGGCAAAGGCCCAGTGGGTAGGCTTCTTTTCGTATTGCCGTGAGGTTCAAGGACAGGACATGAGGGATCTGGAGGCAAGTCTCTTGCCCCTCCTGCCACAGGGCTGAGCTCCCGCTGGCTTTGTCTAGTGTTTAAACAGAGCAACTGCCCATTGGGCTGCTTTCCCCCAAAATGTGGCAGTGGGGGAGGAGGGAGAAGGGAAGAAAATCATCATCATCTTCTTCTTCTTCATCATCATCATCGCCATCACTGCCAACACCCAGACAGTACTGAATTGGTGTTAGGTACTCTTCTAAGTGTCTTCTACGTGCTAACTCGTTGAATTCTCACCCAGCTTCACAAGATGGGTATTCTTACCTATCCCACACACACAGGTAAGGAACTGAGGTCAGAGAGGCTAAGGAACTTGCCCAAGGTCACGGCTGTGAACCCAGGAGGTGGCTCCAGGCTGTGCTCTCAGAATGACTCCCTGCCTCCCCTGGAATGAGGGAAATATGGGTGATCCAGAACAGGCGGCCAGGGCAGGATTCTCCTGTGATGGTCTCAGTTGTCATGGGCAGTAGCTGCAGCCAAACTAGTGCAGCCCAGGGCCAGCCCCCCACCCCAACTCCATACCCACATGGAAGCCATATACCCCTTCCAGCCCCACACCCGCCCAGACACCGCCCTGCGGGAGAAGCAGGGAAGTCTGGCTCTCTGAGAAACTGTGCATTTTTATTCCAGGGAGAGAGAACATCATTTAAAGGGGCTGTCAAATCATCAGATTAGACTCAGCTTTAAACAGGATTGGACATTTAGTAAATTTTCCTGCTAACCAGTGGGTGGGGGCTGGGAGAAAAGCCAGAATACACAAATTTTTTTGGATAAAACAGAAAGACTTGAAAGGTAGAAACAAATAGATATATGTACATAAATAGGTGTGAAATGATGAGCGTGTAAAGAAAGGACTTTTTTCAAACTGCTTGTGTGGCCCCAGGCTACTCTGAATTTCCTTCTGATCCCGATCCTCAGCTGAAGGGAGAGCAGGCGCTGCCTCTGCTTTGTAAAGGGCTGGAGGAAGTGAAAAGACAGTTCAAGGTTGCGGAGTGAGTCTGCGGGGTGCTGGGATGAAAACCCAGGTCTGCTGAGCCCCAGCCCAGGGCTATCTGCTAACATGTGTTCTCCCTGATGTCTTCATTCCACAGATGTGCACTGGACATGCACTGTGCTGGATGCCTGGGACACAGGACCGACAAGGGACAGGCATTTTGTTCTAGTGTGCAAAGTTCTAGTGTCCTGTCTAGGCATCCTGGGAACAAATCCACCCTGGGTGTTGCACAGGCTTTGTGGGGGCAATACCTCAGCTGGAGTGTAAGGTGTGTCAGGATGTGTGTACATATCTTGTGAGAGAGCGTGGCACATTCAGGGAACTGAAATAGACTCTGGGGGCAGGTGAGAGGGGGAGTGGAGGAGGCCAGAGAGACATGGAGCCCATCCTGGAGGGCCCTGTCCACCTGATGAGTGCCAGGACTTGATCCTTGGAGTGAGGCACAGAGTAGCTGTATCGTCTTTGTCTGCCAGCATCCTTCCCCCAAAGAACATTCCCTCTTCCATGCCCAGTCATCTTGGGGAGGTAGCCGGCCATACTGTCCACACCAGCCCAGCCACAAACGATGGGCACATGACTTGGTCTGGGGTGATCAGAGTGTCCCATGCTGCTGGCCACTGGATTGGGTTAGGGATTAGCACATGACCCAGGCAGGGCCAGTCAGTCCTCCCTGAGACGGAAGGGCAGAGAGAAGTTTGCTCTGCTGGGACTGTGTCAGGGGCTGCTGGTCGCCATCTGGCCAGCTGCACGGGGAGAGGCTGAATTCAGGGTGAAGCCAAGTGGACACACACAGAGCCCAGGGATAGAGCAAGAGAAGGAGAGCTCTGTGGATGTTTGCGATTCCCTAGATCCAGCAATGCCTGGAGGCAGACCTGACTTTCATTTTCCAGGTAAAGAAAGAGAAAATTCCTTTTGTGTCTCTATCATTTGTTACCAAGAGTGCTAACTAACAGAAAAAGGCGCAGCAGGGTTTCCAGCTGGGGAGTGACATGGTCAGAAACTCCACCACGCTGTGGGTGCCTTGCCCATGTGCCCTCCTTCTTACCAGAAAGCAGGCTGCAAGGGACAGGCAATTAACACCTCTCAAGAGCAGCCTTCAGCCAATGACGGGGAAGCGGGTGCATAAATACCCCAGCTCCCTCCCCCTCCAGTGTGTGTTCCACGCTGACTCCCAGAGTTCCCAGGGAGGTCAAGCCCGGCAGCCCTCTGTGGGAGCTGGCATGATAAGGCCAGCTTGATAATCTTTTAATGGCTGCCTTCCCTCCCTAGTTTCCCTTCCCTACTTTCCCGCCTTTACCTCCCAAACAAACTACTTGCAACTGAATCCTTGTTCCAGGGTGTGTTTCTGAGGAACCTCACACTAGATGCATCTTCCCAGGGTCTGCAGAGGCCTCGGCCTGGGCAGGAGCTGGCGGGCAGCCAGGTAGAGCACCTGGACCCCTGGGGGCCCAGAGTATCTATTGTGAGTGCCCATCAGGCGCCCTGGAGGCAGGTGGTCAGGACTTACCCTGTCACGCAGTGGCCCCCACCCTCTCCCAGCAGCTGGAGCTGCCCCACCCACCCCAAAGATACAGCCAGCAGGGGCACAGAGCGTGAGTCAGGAGACTGGAGACCTGCCCAGCTCTGCACCCAATGCCCTGTGTGACCCCAGGCAAATATTCAACGCTTCTGGGCCTGTTTCCGCATCTCAAAAAAGAAGAGGCTGGACAAGACAACCTTCAGGTCCCTTCCAGTTTGTGAGTCTAAATCTGAAGAAATTCAAGCAGAGAGGGAGGATGGGAACAGGTGCCAAAAAGTTCTAACAGTTCCTTGGGGCAAGAAGAAGGCACAAGACAGACCAGGAGATAAGAGGGGCACCTCGAGGACAGGGTGCTGTCTTGTTCCCACCCCCAGGGCTGGCACAGGGCCTGTAGGCACCTGGCAAATATCTGCTGGTTGCACAAACTGACAAGCAGCAGGTATCAGTGGAGCAGGGCGGCTTCCGTACCGGGCCTAACCGCGCCCCCGCCAGTCGCTCTCTGCTTCTGGTCCCTTCCACAACGCAGGGAGACAGCTGTAAACATCTGCAGCCTTCCCAGCCAGCCTTGGGAATGGCCTCTGTCTCTAACCACCTCCTGACAGACACGCACAGAGAAAGTCCCCCCCAGGAATGCTGCTGGCATCACGGTGGCTCTCCCGTGCCTGTCACGACAAGGTAATTAGTTGGTTGGACAGGAAGCCTGCTTTGGAGACAGCTGGGAGGCTTCTCACCCAGGCACGCCCCAGGGCTGAGACGAGGGAAGAGTGGGAGATGAGGAGGTGCACGCCCCACACATTACAAAAGCAATGCGCTTCCCACCTCTGCCTCTGCTCCCCCAAGAGGTCCCTCACCTGCACAGGTCTCCTCCTTGCCTGCTAATTACCTGCTGCCTAACCCATTCTCCCTGGGTGGGGGTGGGGCCTCTGCCTCGGGGCTCCAGCCCTCAGGGATCTAGCCCGGGGCTATTTTCAATGCTCATAAAGCTTTATGAAATGTGCCACGCATGAGCCCACCTTCCATGCACTAATGGGAGCACGCTGGCTCCACTCTCTGCTTCTTCCACCCCGGGCAGGGAAAGTGGCCCAGGGGATGGTGACGCTGTTGGGATTTTAGGGAAAGTCTGGACACGTGTTGCCCTGGTGTTGGTGGTTCTGCTCTGGGAAAGCAGATGGCCAAGATGACCACTCCAACCCTGGGACTCTGGGGCAGGTCACACCAATGTGAGATTCTTGGAGAGGGCTGCCAGCTGTACCCAGGCTGCCAGATGCCCCCCCTTGCTCGTGAGGGCTCTGGACCCCAGGGGACTATTTCTTCATAAGTCCCCTGAATGCAAATCCTCCTCATAAGTATTTATGATGCTGCAGATTTAACATAATAAAACACTTGGCGATTATGGATGAGCCAGTCAGAGAAAGCCAGGGTCCTCCACGAGGGGAGAAGAGGAGACATTTCAATTTCGCACATCAATAAAAACAGCTTAGCCCCAAACCATGTTCCCACCGCCAGGAAACAGATGTAGGCCCATGTTGCCCTCACCCCTCCCCTGGGGCCAGAAAGGGCAGGGGCAGGCTCCAGGGTGGGCTGGACCCTTCTAGAGGATGCCCTAAAATGCTGAGCCCTCAGAGCCAGCTCCCCACCCAACCTTGGGGGGCAGCTGCCTGGGTGGCCCATGGTCCCCGCTGCAGACAGACCCAGACCTTCTTAACCACCTCCTTCCTTCCAGCAGCCTGAAGCCAGGGCAGAGAGGGGCTCTCACTAGAAGGGTCTAGGGTGAGGCTCTGGCTACAGGGAGGGGCCGGGCAAAGCAGGGGAACTGGGAGGCAGGTGGCCCAGAGGTTCCCAGCACAGATGTGGGGCGAGAAGGGTCCCAGTTCCAATCTTGGCCCCACCCTCTTAATAGCCAGGTGACCTCTGTGAGCCTGCTTTCCTATCTATAAAACAAGGTCTAAGCTTCGTGCTCATAGGCTCTTGTGAGAACTCAAAGAGACAATGCCTGTAAGGGATGTGAGGGCTCAGAAGTGCTAACTGCTCTTATTAGAGATGATTTTCCCAGGGCTGTGAGGTTGGACCTTCCATGCCCCTGCCAACCCCCGGTCCTGGGCTGGCTTCTGGCCTGCCAGACCTCATGACCACAGAGGAGGCAGTGCCAGGCAAGACGCCAGCTCAGGCCGCCCCTTACTGGCCCTGTGGTCTTGGGCATATCTCCTAACTTCCACCTGGAAAGTGGGTAACATCTCGGCCTCCCTCCTGGGTTGCTGTGCATCCTCAGTGATGTAACAAGCAGGTCACCAGGCGTTACCCCCTTGTTATAGTTCAGACAGTGACTCCAGATCTAGAAGGGGGATGGGAGTTCACATTTATGGGAACCTGGGCTATTCCAGCTAGACAAACCCCCGTCCCCAGGGCCGGCTGAGTGAGTGGTCAGAGAGGATGATGAGAGAGGGCCTGGAAAGAAGAGAGGGCAGTGAGAGGCCGAGGGAATCCCTGCCACCATGGCTCTATCACTTCTTCCTTTTCTCATGGCTTCTCTTTCGAGTCACTGCCAGGGACCCAGCTCTGCCCTCCGGGGGCTGGCAGCGCTGAGGAAACACTCGGCTCTGCTCCTAGCTCCATTCCTCCTCCTCCTTCCGGGGGGCGGTCTCTGGAGGCTGTGCCCCACCTGCTAGGACACTGAATGTAGCCCTGTGTGCCAGGGGAAGGCATGAGGAGGCAGGTTAAGGGCCAGCTGGCTTATGATCGGCGTGGCAAGGCCCTCAGGCCATTGGAGCACCATTCTCCTCCTCATTCTTCCAGCCTGCACTTTGGTGGGCTTTGTGACTGACTGCCTTGGCCAGTCGAGTACGACAGAAGTGACGCTAGGTGACTGCAGAGACTAGGTTACGAAAATCAGGTAGCTCCTGCCCTGCTCTCTTGGAGCACTTGCTCTTCAGCCACAACAGGAAAGTCCTACTACCTGAGGCCAACATGCAAGAGACCACGGAGAGACCAGCGAGAGACAGAGAGAGAGATGTGCCCGAGGAGGCCTGGCAACTCTGGCCCAGCTGCCTGCAACCTGCCTGCATGAGAAACACCAAGTCAGAGCCACTAACTGAGCCTGCTGACTCCCAGAACCATGAGAGACACTAGTTATTGTTATTATTATTATTTTTGCCTTCTCTGGGTTTTTTTTTTTTTGTGAGGAAGATCAGCCCTGAGCTAACATCCATGCCAATCCTCCTCTTTTTGCTGAGGAAGACTGGCTCTGAGCTAACATCTATTGCCAGTCCTTCTATTTTTTCTCCTCAAAGCCCTAGTAGACAGTTGTATGTCATAGATGCACATCCTTCTAGTTGCTGTATGTGGGACGCACCCTCAGCGTGGCCGGAGAAGCAGTGCCTCGGTGCGCGCCCGGGATCCGAACCCAGGCCGCCACTAGCGGAGCACACGCACTTAACCGCTAAGCCACAGGGCCGTCCCCTATTGTTATTATTTTAAGCCACTATGCTTTGGGGTCATTCTTATGCAACAGCAGATAATTGGAAGAGCCCCATAGCCTAATCTGTTTGGAAAGACTGGTCTATTTAGGATTAGTGCACATGAGGCACATGTGCCGCCCTCTCTCCTCCTGTACTCGGAGCAAACATCACTAATCAATCACAGCACACCCCCTGAGGCCAGACCTGCCTTAGAATCCTGTTCAACCAGAGATCCAGGCAGTCGCTACAAATCAAGCAGAGTTGGGTAAAACAGATTTGCCATCAGTGATGCAAGGTTTCAGTAGGCTGTGCCCAAGAGAAGCCCTGGTTTCCGAATCATAACGTAGCCACCGTTATCACTTAGTGGTGGCTTAGGGGAAATGCAGGCAAAATAGCGAGGGCTGTTGCCCTGGTAAACCCAAATTGAGAACGGGTGGCAAAAGGCTGTGCTAATTTGTCTGGCCGTCTCCTAAATCACTCCTTCTTCCTCAGTGCATCCAGATGGAGGCTCTCTCCTGGCCCTTACTAACACAGTGGCAGAAGTTCCCTACTGACCTCTTTGTGAGTCGTTGACACCTGAGCTGGTGTTACCCATTCCCACATAGCGAGAGCCAGAGTTGTGGGATGCCAGGCTCCTAACTTCTGACTGCTCTCAGAAATGCTTGGAAGACCAGCTTCTACAGGCCTTGCTCCCTGGGCCCCGCCCCACCGTCCACATGGTGTCCCCCAGCTGCAAGGCCTGCAGCCCAGGCAGCTGTTGACAGACAGGCTCCGGAGGAGAAGAGACGAAGACACGTGTTCCCACACGCCTCCTGCTGGCCGCTGACACAATGTCACAGCGTGTGCCTGGGAAGTGGAAGTCCAGCTCCCTGACTGGGCACTCCATCGGCCGGGCCCAGGTAACTGATCTGACTTCCCAGTCCTCACGGAGGAGTCTGAGCCACCTGCCTCCTGCTTTGGTGGCCACCATTTATGCAGGCAGAAAAGCAGCAGCAGTGGACGAAACGGGGGTGGAGAAGGCTGGAGTGAAGGTCGGGGCCTGAGAGAGGGAGGGCAGTGGCCTACCTGTTGACAAGCAGGAAGTTCGCCATGAGGCACAGCACGGAGGGCACGGTGGAGGCGACAGAAAGGTAGCTCTCAAAGTAGTTCTGCAAGCACAGAAGGGAGGAGGCCGCTGAGGTCACTCGGGACGGAGGGCCCACCCGGGAGCAGCACAGAAGGGAGGAGGCCGCTGAGGTCACTCGGGACGGAGGGCCCACCCGGGAGCAGCACAGAAGGGAGGAGGCTGCTGAGGTCACTCGGGACGGAGGGCCCACCCGGGAGCAGCACAGAAGGGAGGAGGCCGCTGAGGTCACTCGGGACGGAGGGCCCACCCGGGAGCAGCACAGAAGGGAGGAGGCCACTGAGGTCACTCGGGACGGAGGGCCCACCCGGGAGCAGCACAGAAGGGAGGAGGCCGCTACGGTCACTCGGGATGGAGGGGGGCACCCAAGTGCAGAGACAGGGCCCTTCTTGCTGGGGCTTCTCCCACTGTCTTCAGATTCCTACGAGTGATGGGTAAGACTACCCCAAGGCGGCATGATCCTACTCCACCTCCAACCTAAGACCACACACTCCGTCCCTCAACAAACACACACCAGCATGAGCTGTGCTAAGTGCTGGGACATAAGGAAGGAGAAGACATTGTCCCTGCCCTCAGAGAGGTCCCTAATGCTCTGCAGCCCATGCTACCATACTTTCTACCTGTCCCACCCACAGATGACTCAATGGAGAGAGGACTCCACGTCAACAAAGAAAAATTCTGCCCTATCAGCCTTCATTGCCCACCGTCAGACTTCAGAGTTATCCAAATCAGTTTTGCTATGACCCAACCATAATCTCACGTTGCTGCAACCAAGTGAGGCCTCTTAGGAAGAGCCCTCACCAGGCCCTGATCCCTGCAGGACAACTTTTTTCTGAATCTGCATTTGCTCCCTCAGCAGAGCTGCTACTCAAGGTCAAAGCCAGTTTGGGAAGTGGCTCCTAGATGCCAAGATGAGGAAAAAGGGCATTTTCCTGGAAGCAGCTCAGGAGTCTCATAGACAAAGAGTGCATAAGACGACAGACAGGACGAAGAACTCCTGATTATAATGTGTTGGAACTTACAGCTAAAGAAGCTGTATGGTGACTGTACGTGGTTTTCAAAACTCAGAGAACTGTCCACTCATTAGGGTGGAATTTACTGTGTGTACATTACCCCTCAATTTGGGTCTTAAAAAAACCCAAAACATTGGAAAGGGCTGACATATCTTGGCTCTGGTCATTGTGTGTCAAACCACGGACCTCAGGTCAGCAACGATGATGGGTTCTGAGTCGTGACGACAGCTGACATGTACGCAGCATTTACTGAGTGCCAAATACAAGGGCTTTATATGAATTATATTGTTTACCCTGAAAAATAAAAAAGAAGCTGTATTTTACTCTGGAAAGCTTATGACATTGAACTTAATTGAGGAAATATTTGGAGTTACGGATGTGCCAAGTGCAAAGAACAATGTGTGCAAAACACTTGCCAGTGTGCAAGGAACTCTGGCACCGGAGGGGTCACTACAGAGTCTCAGACATGCCTCCTGCCCATTAGGAACGGAGTGTCCGATTGAGAATGTAAGACAGAGTGCGAAGGTCTTTTAACATCTCAAAACACCACAGGACGAGATGTCAGAATTCTGTGTTTTTTGGCCAAATCAGAGGTGGGAGCAGGGAGTTCTAAGGGAGTTCCAGGCGGAGGGTGGGAACGGGGCTGCTGGGCACCTGAGAGAACTGAATGAGTGAGGGCTTGGGGAAGGGTCCCAGGGGAGGGGGGATTTGAGTCAGACCTTGCAACAGAGGGTCAGATCTCTCTTGTCTGGGAGATTTGATGGCAACGTGGAGGCCAAGAAAGAAAGCTGGCATAATGGGCTCCTTCTAGGCTACAGCACAGACTGTTCCACAGTCCCCTTTCAAGCCTGCAGAGTGCTTTGTGGCCTCTGAAATCTGCACCCTGAATGTAAGATCCCGGGGGCCCTGCAATTAAAATGATAATCACGGCTGGTGCGGTCCATCAACCATGAGCCTTAGAAATAGCCTTCCTCCTTTGAGGTGCCACCTCATTGTTCCCGCCCTGATGGGCTCAGTGGAGCCTGGACGGGCTCAAGGCAGTCAGTCAATTACGTCTTGACACAGTGGCTGGGCCTACATGACGCCAGGCAGGCGCCGGGCGGGAGCAATGGCAAAAGGCCCCGAGGAAGAGAAGGCTGCGGGTGGGGGCCGAAACTGCCCCAAATCAGAGCCCCCCATGAGGAGGCGCCCTTCAATCAGTGGCTGCTCATTCCGTGGCAAGTCTGTGAACAACAATCACATGGGATGCAGAATCTCTGCCTTTGTTTTTTTGAGCAGGCTCAGGTTCCTTGAGGTTTTAGGAATGGGGATTTTCTAGGTAACTGAATGTTCTGGTTTGTTGATATTTAAGCAGAAAATTGTTCTTTTAATGTTGGGAAGCCTTTTAAATACTGACAACTGGTAAGGCTATGAGTGCCTTTCTGTTAACTGAGCCCATTTCTCTGCTTTACAAAGAGCATTCGGGAGGCAGAATGGACTTGACCCTGGGCGATCTTTCTACCGGTACAGATCGGGGGCTGCAGACGGCAACATAGGTTGACTTACCACATCCCATGGAAGTTTTTTTTAAACTTAATTTCTAATATAAACACGTGGTGGTTTTTACTTATTTGCTGCTTTTGCCTGTAAGTAGAATTCTAGCAAAATGAGGTGTGGGGGCAGACTCTTAAGGTGGCCCCCGTGACCCCAGCCTCCGGTGTTCACGCCCTTGTGTGATCCCTTCGGCTGAGTGTGGACGAGACGGTGACTTGCTTCTAACCAAGAGAATACGGCAAAGGTGACATGACTATGTGTATAGGATTACGGGATTATGTCACATGTGATGGGAGCACTGGTCCTGCTGGACTCTTCTTCTCTCTTAATGGTTTGGAGGAGTCCAATGGCCATGCTAGGGAACCCCACGTGGCAAGGACTGCAGGTGACCCTAGTTGCTGAGAGTGTTTCTGGCCAACGCCCAGCAAGAAACTGAAGCTCTCAGTCCAACAACTCCAAGGAATCGAATTCTGCCAATAACCCAAGCAAGCCTGGAAGAGATGCTTCTCCAGTCAAGCCTCCAGGAGACGGCAGCCCCTGCTAACCCCTGGATGGTGGTCACCGAGACCCTGAGCCAGCTACCCTGTTAGACCGTGCCAGGACTCCTGGCCTACAGATCCTGTGAGACAATAAACGTGTGCTGTTTTAAGCCACTAAGTTCGTAGTATTTTGTTACACAGCAATAGATTCCTAATTAATGAGGGTTTCGGATAGCTGAATTCCTACTAACCAAGTTTTTCTGAATACTGCAGCTTTCCATTGCAATTTAAATTCAGTTCCTGGACAAAAACAGGGACAGCTGAACACGATTTTTTTAATTCGACTTCCGGCCAGACACGAAGACCAACACGCTGCCCATGAGGGAACAAAGGCTATGCTTGCTGATCACATCAGCCCCCCGCGCCTTTTCTCACCAAATCCTTTGCTGCAATTAGGATCCGTTTTGTAAGTGGCATGTGCTGATTTCAAGAAACCGGGCTTGTTTTCCTGCCGCCCCAGATCTGCTCACCTCGTCTGCCCCTCAGGCCATTTGCCCTGCTACTTGGTCCCCTGGTCATAAAGCCGCTGCCACCAGAGAAGGAGCCGACTGCCAAGGAGAGAGCCCCGCGCCTGTGCACAGCCCGGGCTGCACCCTCAGAGCTCTTGCTCCCTGGGGGAGGGGCCAGGTGACACCCTCTGAAGGCGGGTAGAGGTAGGCTTTGACCAAGGCAAGGCAGTCAATAGCTTGCCTTTGTATGAAACTAGAAATCAACTATAGGAAGAAAATCAGAAAAGCCACAAATACGTGGAGATTAAACAAAATGCTACTGAACAACGACTGGGTTAACGAAGAAATCAAAGAAGAAATCAAAAAATACCTGGAGACAAATGAAAATGAAAATACGACATGCCAGAATTTATGGGATACAGCAAAAGCAGTTCTAAGAGGGAAGTTTATAGCGATACAGGCCTATCTCAACAAACAAGAAAAATCTCAAATAAACACTCTAACAATGCACCTGAAGGAACTGGAAAAAGAAGAACAAACAAAGCCCAAAATCAGTAGAAGAAGGGAAATAATAAAAATCAGAGCAGAAATAAATGAAATAGAGACCAAAAAAACAATAGAAAAAATTAATAAAACCAAGAGCTGGTTCTTTGAAAAGATCAACAAAATTGACAAACCTTTAGCTAGACTCACCAAGAAAAAAGAGAGAAGGCACAAATAAGTAAAATCAGAAATGAAAGAGGAGAGGTTACAACAGACACCTCAGAAATACAAAAGATTATAAGACAATACTATGAAAAGCTATATGCCAACCAATTCGACAATCTGGAAGAAATGGATAAATTCTTAGAATCATACAACCTTCCAAAACTGGATCAAGAAGAAGTAGAGAAATTGAATAGACCAATCACCAGTAAGGAGATCGAAACAGTAATCACAAACCTCCCCAAAAATAAAAGTCCAGGACCAGACGGCTTCCCTGGTGAATTCTACCAAACATTCAAAGAAGACTTAATACCTATCCTTCTCAAACTCTTCCAAAAAATTGAGGAGGGGGGGAAGCTCCCTAACTCATTCTACGAAGCTGACATTACCCTGATACCAAAACCAGACAAGGACAACACAAAAAAAGAAAATTACAGGCCAATATCACTAATGAACATCGATGCAAAAATCCTCAATAAAATACTAGCAAATCGCATACAACAATACATTACAAAGATTATACACCATGATCAAGTGGGATTTATTCCCGGTATGCAGGGATGGTTTAACATTTGCAAATCAATCAACGTAATACACCACATTAATAAAATGAAGAATAAAAATCACATGATCATCTCAATAGATGCAGAGAAAGCATTTGACAAGATACAGCATCCATTTATGATAAAAACTCTGAATAAAATGGGTATAGAAGGAAAGTACCTCAACATAATAAAGACCATATATGAGAAACCCACAGCTAATATCATCCTCAATGGTGAAAAACTGAAAGCCATCCCTCTAAGAACAGGAACCAGACAAGGATGCCCACTGTCACCACTCCTATTTAACATAGTACTGGAAGTCCTAGCCAGAGCAATCAGGCAAGAGAAAGAAATAAAAGGGATCCAAATTGGAAAGGAAGAAGTGAAACTGTCACTATTTGCAGATGACATGATTTTATATATAGAAAACCCCAAAGAATCCACCAGAAAACTTTTAGAAGTAATAAACGAATATGGTAAAGTTGCAGGATACAAAATCAACATACAAAAATCAGTTGCATTTCTGTACACTAACAACGAAGTAGCAGAAAGAGAAATTAAGACTACCATCCCATTTACAATTGCAACAAAAAGAATAAAATACCTAGGAATAAACTTAACCAAAGAGGTGAAAGATTTGTACACCGAAAACTATAAAACATTTCTGAAAGAAATTGAAGAAGACACAAAGAAATGGAAAGATATTCTGTGCTCTTGGATTGGAAGAATTAACATAGTTAAGATGTCCATACTTCCTAAAGCAATCTATAGATTCAATGCAATCCCTATCAAAGTTCCAACAACATTTTTCACAGAAATAGAACAAAAAATCCTAAAATTTATATGGAACAACAAAAGACCCCGAATAGCTAAAGGAATCCTGAGAAAAAAGAACAAAGCTGGAGGTATCACACTCCCTGATTTCAAAATATACTACAAAGCTGTAGTAACCAAAACAGCATGGTACTGGCACAAAAACAGACACACAGATCAATGGAATAGAATCGAAAGCCCAGAAAGCAACCCACACATCTATGGACAGCTAATCTTTGACAAAGGAGCCAAGAACATACAATGGGGAAAAGAAAGTCTCTTCAACAAATGGTGTTGGGAAAACTGGATAGCCATATGCAAAAAAATGAAAGTAGACCCTTACCTTACACCATACACAAAAATTAACTCCAAATGGATTAAAGACTTGAATGTAAGACCTGAAACTGTGAAACTTCTAGAAGAAAACATAGGCAGTACGCTCTTCGACATCGGTCTTAGCAACATCTTCTCAAACACCACGTCTGACCGGGCAAGAGAAACAATAGAAAAAATAAACAAATGGGACTACATCAAACTAAAAAGCTTCTGCACAGCAAAGGAAACCATCAACAAAACGAAAAGACAACCTAACAATTGGGAGAAGATATTTGCAAACCATACTTCTGATAAGGGCTTAATCTCCAAAATATATAAAGAACTCATGCATCTTACCAACAAAAAAACTACCAACCCAATTAAAAAATGGGCAAAGGACCTGAACAGACATTTCTCCAAAGAAGACATACAGATGGCCAACAGGCACATGAAAAGATGTTCAAAGTCATTAACTATGAGGAAAATGCAAATCAAAACTACAATGAGATATCACCTCACGCCCGTCAGAATGGCTATAATTAACAAGACAGGAAACAACATGTGTTGGAGAGGATGTGGAGAGAAGGGAACTCTCATACACTGCTGGTGGGAGTGCAAACTGGTGCAGCCTCTATGGAAAACAGTATGGAGATTCCTCAAAAAATCAAGGATAGAACTACCATATGATCCAGCCATCCCACTGCTGGGTATTTATCCAAAGAACTTGAAAACACCAATTTGTAAAGGTACATGCACCCATGTGTTCATTGCAGCGTTATTCACAATAGCCAAGACTTGGAAGCAACCTAAGTGCCCATCAAGGGACGAATGGATAAAGAAGCTGTGGTATATATACACAATGGAATACTACTCAGCCATAAGAAACGATGAAATCCAGCCATTTTTGACATCATGGATGGACATTGAGGGTATAATGCAAAGTGAAATAAGTCAGAGGGAGAAGGTCAAATACCGCATGATTTCCTTCATTAAGTAGTAGATAATAACAACAATAAACAAACACATAGGGACAGAGATTGGATTGGTGGTTACCAGAGGGGAAGGGGGGAGGGAGGCGGGGGAAAGGGATAATTCGGTACATGTGTGTGGTGATGGGTTGTAATTAGTATTTTGGTGGTGAACATGATGTAATCTATGCAGAAATAGAAGTACAATGATGTACACCTGAAATTTTTACAATGTTATAAACCAATGTTACTGCAATAAACAAAAAATTAAAAAAAAAATAAATAAAATATAAAATTAAAATTAAAAAAAAAAAAATAGCTTGCCTTTCCCCTCCCCCACCGACTGCTCTGAAGTGTGGCGGCTCCCTGTGGCTTCTCTGGAGTCATCTCCAGTTGTGTTTGTTGCTGTGGGCAGCGTGGGACTCCCGCAGCCTGTGTTTGCTCTCTTCCACCTCTGCCCCACTTCCTTCTTCCCTCACTCTTACTTCCCTAGGAGCACTCCCTGGGGGACTATTCGCACAGGAGGTCTGGCCTCAGGCTCCTTTCTAAGACACATCCAACAGTGACGCCGACATTCAATTCCTGACTAAGCACTCTGCAGACCCGCAGCCAGCATTTCCTTCCCGGGTCCATCTCATTTGCTTCCAAGGGGTGTTGGGTCTACCTTCTCCCACTTTACTCCGGGAAATGGAAAGACTGAATACTGGTTCAAACACACTGCAGTGAGAATGGTAGCAGTACCGCCCCCTCTAAAGCCATCTGTAATCTCCATCCCATAGGCCATTTCATGGAATGCAATGTCTGCAGATAATTCACGCCAGAGTTCACCTCCACTTGGGCCTGAATCCTGAGAGCTCCTTCAAAAGGTTCTGTTGTTATCTATCCCACCAGGCGCCCTGCAACATGGTTGATAAACATTGGCCTCGACCTCCAGAGGTGAACCCAAGGACCCCAACGGCCAGCTCCAGCCAGGGAGTGGAGGAATGAGAAGACCACCAGGGCAATGGCATGGGCCACCTCATACGACAGCAGAGGCTGTGCTTTGCAGTACCCCAGGGGCCCCAGTCCTGCAGATACAAACGGAGCCCCTCAGAGCTGCGCAACATGGCAGCCCCGTTTACACAGCCCAGAGACAGCCTGCAGTCCCGGGGTCCGTTTGGGCCTGGGGTAACTGCAGGCGGAAGGCCGTGTGTGATTCAGCGAGAAGGCGGGGCTGGCAGGTGTGTGGATGCAGCAGAGCAGGACATGACTAGACGGTGAGGCCTCCCCAGGCAGGTTTTTCCGCCTCAGCAGGTGGGAGACCCAGAGGGTGGTAATGCCTTGGCCCTCAGCCTGGCTGGGTGACCACTGTCCATCAGGCCAGCATCCCTTCCTGTTTTAGTCCATTCCTTTGTTTATGAAGATGTGGCAAGCCCCTATGTGCCCAACACCGTGCTGGGGGTTTTGTGTATAAAATAGAAAGGATAGGGTGCCGGATGTCCTCAGGGAGCGTGTAGTCTGGTGCAGTCCTACAGCTGTAGTACAGTGGATACAAGGTATGGGGGGAGGAGGGAAGGAGGGGGCTCGGGGGGCCTCCCATGGGAGGCCATCTTGAACTGCAGCCTGAAAGGTTGGGAGAAGTTTGCAGACAGACATGGGGAGGTGGGAGTGCTGGTGGAGAGAAAAACAGCATTCCAAGAGGAGGGAACAGCACGTGCAAAGGCACGGAGGGAGGCTTCTTTGTCACTTAGAACTCTAACTCCAGTTCACTTGTTGGCACGGACCCCCTGAGGGCTGATGAGCTCAGACAAAACTGCACTGTGTTGTCCATTCAATCCAAACACACTGGAGGGAGGCAGGACCGTGGCCACAGCGCACACCCCTTCCCCTCTGTCCCCATTCTGAGCTCTCCAACCCAGTGCGGGGCAAGGCCCAACTCTAAGGAACACAGCACAAAACTTCCGCTCTTTGAAGGTTTAATCTAAGCTCCCAGTCCTCCTCCACCTCCCCTGCCCTCTGCAATGACCCGGGGCCCGGGAGGGGCTCAGCCCTCGGCCTCTGGCAGCAGAAACATCAAAGGTCATCCTGGGCACCTGTGAGGTAATCCAAGCACAGAAACAGAAGCCCTGCAGAGTTCCAGGTAACCGACATGTGAATAAAACAGCCTATGTGTGGCCTGCACAGACCCCAGACCATCTGCTCTTAACACAGCCTATAAGAACAAGGCAGGGCTGGGATTGCTCCCATTTCACAGACAAGAAGCCCAAGGCTAACAGAAGTGGATGAGTTGCACAGAGGTGCACACTTGGTGAGTGCTGGTGGCAGGGTCATGAGGCAGGGCAGGGCAGGAATCGGGTGGGGTGGGGAGATATTTATCATCTCTCCACAAACGTGAGAGCCGCTCTGGCTGAGGCTGCCTACCTCACACACACAAGCCCAACACTGTCACTGGGATGGCAGCATGTCACTGGGAGGCACCAGTGGCCGGACAGGCAGCCCACGTGCCCTCCCAGCAGTGAGCAGGGCCCAGCTCACGGGATCTGAGGTTCCATCAAGGGGGCCTTCCCCTCTGCCCCAGCCAGCAAACGACGCGAGGTTTGATGTCTCTCCCCTCTGCCTGTTAACTCTCTCTTCTCCTTAAAGCCCACTGTCCATTCTCCTAGGCATTTCCACAGGCCTGTGGACCTGAGTAGTGTTAGAAAGAAAAAAAAAAGATTAAGAGAAAAGTCCTCTCTTCTGTCAGCCACCCGAAATGGATGGTCACAGTCCACGGATAAGCAGAGACCATCTTACAGAGGATGATAGTTGGGAAGCACCGGGCTGGCTTCCAGCTTCTCTCCTGACTCTGCAGACCCCAGCAAAGCCCCCGGGCTGGGTAGGGGTGGGGCTCAAAACCCAGACTGTGGAAAGACCCTGGCCCAGAGGCATCAAGTGCCAGCGGGGTCCCCCGCCGATGGCAGGTAGGCGTGGAGGAGCCACTGCCGGCCCCGGCACGGGGCACTCGATTCACTTGCCATGGAGATGAGGAAACTCGTTGTCATCTGTTACACCCTGGCCCAGTTTATGAATACCAGAGTGGGGAGAAAGGCTCTTCAAGCACAATTTAAAATCCAGCAGAGCCAGCTGGCCAGATGTGAGGCCCATTTTACGATGGGGAACGTTTTTTCTCCTCCATCACGCTGAGAGGCTCTGTGCTAAGCGTCTCTTCTGGAAGAATTTAATTCCGGGCTCAGAGTTCAGGTAAAGAGGTTTCTTCGGGCAGGGAGGCCCCGAAATGAGCCCGTTTATCTCCGGCAGGCCCTGGTTAAGCTTCCTCTCCCCTGAATGCCATTTGGGCACTTTGAAATAAGTGCAGCAAATCAGTCACGAGCTGCGGCAGACTAACGCGGTGCCCGGCCGCTCGGCGGCTTCGTGTGGCAGCTTTGCGCAGCCCCCACCTCAAGAGCAGGCGGCAGAGGCAGCTGGGCTCCTGCGGGGCTAGGAAAAGCGATTCGAGCCTGGGGTGGCAGCTCGAGGCAGCAAAGCGTTACCTGGATCACAAGGGCATGAAATTAGCAGCAGCGAGCAGGCTGGAGCCAAGAATAGTTTGCAATTGCAAACTTGCTGCCTTCGGCGAGCCAAGTTCCATGGCCTGGGATGCTGCAGGGGAGGCGCCCTCACCCTGGCATCAGCCAGTCACTCCTGGGCAGGCCGAGAAGTAAGCAGAGGGCAGGTGTCCCCACAAGGGGAGCAGGTGGCATCCTGTCCGTGGGTTCCAAGGCCCCATGTTTGGGGCACTGGACCAGGAAAGCTCACGGGTGTGTGGCCGTGGGCACAGATGAGCTGGAAGAGCTGGCTGGGCAGGGAGGCAGGGCCGGTGCCTGCTCCAGGGGCCAGACAGGTGAGGGAAACAGGAGCCCAGATCCGCCTGGGTGTGATGGGGTGGCCAGGGGCCCAAAGGCAGAACAAAGCTGGGGTCAGAAACAGGTAAGGCCTGGAAAGATGCGGGCCAGACAGACTCAGCCACTTGCAGGATGGGGCCCCTCAGAGCCCCGTCAGAGGGCTCTGAGGTGAGAGCATCAGACCTCTACGCTCTGCTCTAACATGAGCCCTCTGACCTTTGGCCTCTCAGGCCAGCTCCAGGCCAGCTCCCTGGGGCCACCATAAACCTTGCTCTTCAGTAGCCTGGAGGGCCTCCCCAGTCCATAATCCTTTTGCACATCTCCTTTGGAATCCCTGCCAGAGGATAAGCAAAGCTCCTGAGGTTTTCTAGAATGAGCCTCCTACTTGCCCTCTGCTTGGTGTAAAGCTTTTGGGGCACCTTCTCCTGGCAAGACGGTGCTCCTCCTCCAGCCTAAGCTGTCTTCTTGGAGACGTGCTCCGTGAAGTCCCACCTTCCTGGCCTGCATGTCCTCTCTCTGCTTCACTGCTGGCTACGAGGCTCACTCACAGCTCCCTTGGGCTAAGAAAAAATACCTCTTTGACTTTGCTGCCTCCAGCCACTAGGCCCCTCCCTCCCTTCCCTCCAAAATTCCTAAAAATGCAGCCTGTGCCTCCTGGCTAAGGCCTCACCCCTCCCAGGCTGCTCTGCGGAAAGAATCCTCCAAAGAGGCCTCTTTGCAGCCCACCCATAACCAAGGCCTGGTCTTGGTCCTCACACTCCTGACACCACATGCCATCCCGTCTATAATGGGTTGATTAGTGTCCCCTCAAAATTCATGTCTACCCAGAGCCTCAGAATGTGACCTTACTTGGAAATAGGGTCTTTGTGGATATAATGAGTTAAGATGAGGTCATATTGGATCAGGGTGGGCCCTAAATCCAATGACTGGTGTCCTTCTAAGAAGGAGAGGGCGCACAGGCAGACAGGGCGAGCATCATGTGAACACAGAGCAAGAGACCGGAGTTACGCTGCCACAAGCCAAGGAATGCCAAAGACTGCTGGGAGCCCCCAGGACCTGGAAGAGGCAAGGCAAGATTCTTCGTAGAACTTCTGGGGGAGCACAGTCTTGCTGGCCCCTTGATTGTGGACTTCTAGCCTCCAGAGCTGTGAGACTGAAATTCCTGCTGTTCTAGCCAGCCGGGTGTGGTACCTTGTTTCAGCAGCCCCAGGAAACCACCACACCTCCCCTCCAGCCCTCCCAACGTGGACCCACAGGCCACCTCCCCGCCCTCCTCGGCAGCTCAGTCCACCTCTGCCCTCTCTGCCACCAGAGGCGCCTCCTGAGCCCGATCCTGTTTCCTCCTCCTTGTGCTACAGTCCTGCCTCTGGAAGCTCATCTCCCCGGGCTTTGACGACCCCCATGCCTCCCTCAGTCCCTGCCTCCAGAACAATCTTCACTGCCTGCCAGCCATCCACCTGGGTGGCTGCTGAGCCCAAGCTCCCAGCTCCAAAATCACAGGGTTTTAAGAGAATCCCCAAGTGGCCCCACCCAAGGCTCCACGGTTTATCCTTCCTTTTCTCACTGCCCCCTCCTCCAAGTTTCTTTGGTTTCCCCTCACCCAAAGTCAATCATTTGCCAGCCCCCACGTCCCCATCACCTGACTGTGACCCACGTTCCCACCCAACCCCCCCCAGGACTCCCCTCCGCCGCCCTGGGTGCCAGCTACTCCTCCAGGCTCCCAGCTTCCCCCTGGTTCTTGCTCAAGCTCCTCCCGGGGCCTGGCCGCCCTCCACCTCCCCACTCCAGGCCGTGCCCATCTGGCCTAGCCTCGTCTGCCTCGCAGGGCCCAGCTGCTGCACCTGCCTCCAGAGAGCCTTGCCTCCTGGCCCTTCCTCTGAGCACCTCACTGCACTGTCCTCTCACTTCTGGCCCGTTTTCAGGACACCGTGGGGGCTCCAGTTTGGTTGAATGATGGGGCACGTGGAGGTGAGGGAGGCAGGGAGACCAATGGATGGTCTCAGGCAGCAGGTGGAAGAGGGGCGTCTGTTTCCGAAGGTACTAGGGAGCTAGGGGAGGCATCTGAACGGCAAAACGAGACCATCAGTGCTCGGCATAGGGGAGTCGCCTGCCAGGAGTGGGTGGGACACACAGAGGGGAGAAGCAGGCGCGGTGACTGTGCACTGGCCCATTCATTTATTCCCTGCAGAAGTGCTCAAGGCAGTTCATCTCCTGGAACTCATTCACGTAGTCAGCAGACAACGGCTGCGCACCTCACATTTGCCCAACGTGTGCTAGAGGCTGGTGATGCCATGTGCTCTAGTGAGGGAGGGAAAAAATGAGTTAACCGCAAGTTAAAAAAAAAAATAGACTGCAAGTTATAATAAATGCAATAAAAACAAAAACCAAGTGAGGGGCTAAAATAGAGTCTAATGGGGAGACTGATATTGATGAGGGTTGCGAGAGACCACCTCTTGAAGGAGGCGAGGTTTGGATAGAGACCCACAGGGTAAGCTGTGTGAGGGGTGAAGGGTAAAGTATTCTGGACAGAGGGAAGAACATATGGTTGGCCCCAAGGCAGCAATGAGCTCAGAGTGCTCGAGCAACTGAAAAGCCAGGGTGATCCTGGAGCACGGAGAGTGAGGGGGAGAGCGGGGGGACAAGGCTGGAGGCAGGGCAGGGCCGGAGAGTCCAGGTAGGGTCGGAGTTTGGGTCTCACTCCGAGTGCAATGGGGAGCCACCGTAGGATCCTAAACAGCTGAGAAACTGGGTACCAGTGCGCATTCCCTGAACCCTCCCCACACGCTGCTGTTCTGACTGCTCTTCATACAGTCACTCCCTCCATGTTCACAGCACCCCTTTGAGGGAAGATTCGTGTTGCAGATGACGAAACTGGGTCTCAGCAGGGTCAGGCACTTGCTCAAAGTCACACAGCTCAAACCCCACCTCTGTCCCCAGAGCTTGTGCCCTCACCTGGTGCAGTGGACAGCCTATTTGGTGTCTTAAAGAGATCACTTCTGCAGGCCTCATGGAGAACCCATCGGAGGGGGCGCCCTGGGAGCCAGCGACCAGCGAGGCTAAGGCCGGGGCAACGGCCATGGAGGGAAGAACTGGAGACCTTTCGGAGTCAGAATTGACAAGACTTGCTGACGGACTGAGTGTGGAGGTGGAAAGACAGAGGAAAATAGAAGGTAACCCCTAAGTTTCAGGCTTGACCGACTTGGAGTTAAGTAGGGTGTGCTGTGGACTGGGCAGGGAAGGGGTCTGCTTGGTGTGATCTGAGCATGCCGGGGAATAACGACCCCACAATGACATTCCAAACCCCGAATGCAGGAGCACGGCGGTAATCCTGGGACGAGAGTCTTTGTCCTGTCCTCTCTCTCCCTGCCAGTCCAGCACTGACACATCACGGGCCCTCCACAAACACTTGAGATTAATTCATCATTCTGCACATATTTATTGAGCTCAACAGATATTCTAGACACAGAGGATTGAGCCCAAGTTCCCACCTTCACGGAACTGATGGTCTGGTCAAGGCGACAGTGGGCAAACACATAAACAAATGAATAGATAATATGTCAGGTGGTGACAAGTGTTACGAGAGAAATGAAGCAGGGTAGGGACCTCTATAATGGATCTTGGAACACTGATGAGGAAGGAACCATAAGGAAGTGTCTGGTCCAGAGGTCAGAAATGACTGCCCCTGGGGCCAAAACACTGGGAACCGGCCACGCCCGTTCATTCCGGGTTATGTCCGGCGCTTGCTTTCGCTCCACAGGGCAGAGCTGAGTAGCCGCATTCGAGATCATGTGGCCCACAAAGCCTAAAATATTTACCATTTGGCCCTTCACAGAAAAAGTCTGCCAACCTCGATCTAGTTTCTTAAACAAGGAAACAGATCCCCCAGTCACCCATAAAATTTGAAACAGAGTCAGAAACAGAACCCAGCTCTCCTGAATTGGAGTTCTTTCTCCCACACACGGTGAGCACGGAAAATGCAGACATCATTTCTGTCAACCCTTCCACCCCCCACCCCGCACCCCATCAACCTTCTCCAGGCTCCCTAACGAGGGGCAAGCTGGCCTGCGATTGTTCATCCTTTTTATTCCCCCTATGCACCCTCAGGCTGGAACCCTACAAGGCAGAGAAATTGCTCAGAAACAGATAGAGGGAAGGGTCAGAGAAACAGGAACCCTCGTAAGTCCACGCACAAGTGACCCTGAACTCTGAGGGGAGAGTTGATTCGGTCACTGCTGGTGCTCGGGCCAGCGTGTCCTTCCTATTTGCAGCCCGACCATGTGGCCAGGGCAAGGAGGAAGAGGCCTTCCAAGAAAACTCCCCGCCTCCCCGAACAGCCCTCACCTGACCGGGGCGGCTTCTGCAGCCCCCAAAGGCTGACGTGTATCAGCGTCCCAGGGCTGACCACCGGGGACAGGGACCAGGCCCATGTGGCATGCGGTCTGGGGGTGCTCCACCTGCTCTCTGTAGGAGGAAACCCAGGAGAACCATCAGGAAGAGGGAGTCCTGCACAGACCCAGCCAGCACTTCCTCCCCCAACATGCCCTCTCTGCTGCGGGGAGCGTTTCTCTTTGGAGATCCACGTGGGCGGAAACCACAGGCTGCTTACAGGCCTCGTGTGCGCCAGCACACACACACACACTCACAACACAAATACACCCACACAGACGACCCCCAAGAGGCCAGTAAGGGCCCACCAGGCTCCAGACGCCACCGCAGACCCCTCCCAGACGATGATCCCTGTAACGAAGGTGCCCGGCGAAGACTCCCATTGGCTTCTGCTCTCTGGACACTTGAGATCATCAATCACACTAAGGAGACACTTGAGCCCTTAAGGCCCAGGCCATGTTCTAATTTGTCAAGGAAATCGCCTTTGGATCCTAAGGACGAGTGCGGGAAGAAATAAAATCGAAGGCAGAGGGGGAGCGATCGATAACCCGAGAGGAAAGAGGGGGCTGTGAGCAAGCAGGGAGAAAATAAAAAGAGAGTTCGAGAACTTGAGGCCACAGAAGGCATGACTGACAGCGTTTCAAGTCGGGCTTTTTCTCTCCCTCTACAGGATGCAGCAAGAGCTAAAAACAGAAGAAAACGCCATCACAGGTATATTTATTGGGAATGGCGTGCTGGCTGGGTCTGCAGTTAGAATCGGAGGGTGGACAAGGGAATAGAAAAAAATGACTCACTTTTGGTTCTAATTTTTAAAAATGGTTTAGAGCAGCCATCCATGCTAGCCCAAGTCACTGGGCAGCTGGGGGAGGGACCTGCCCTCTCTGCCTGGCAGCCACTCACCCACACCTTGTGTCAGAAAGCCCAGAGCCCAATTCCCCCTCCCTGACCCCTAGACGGTTCCTGCCATCTCCTTTTCTGGGATGACAGGGCTCAGGCAAAATCCTGCCTTAATACGCTCTGGTGGGGGGAGGAGGGGCACTCCACTCAGCATCATTCTCTGGAATTCTGCTCTCGAGGAGTGGACTGCCAAACAGTCTATGCATCTTTTCCATTTGGAGAGATCTGAGTGGCACTAGGATTGGTCTGCAGGAGCATCACGATCCACCTATATCCAGAATGGCGCGTGCTTCTCAAGGAGCAGCATGTGGCACGGCAGAATGGTTCCTGGGTACCTGCTCCCTGCCAGCTGGCCGCGTCAGGGACACCTGGCAACAGTTCCACCCTGAGGAGAAGGAGCCAGCAGCGTGGGGCCCAGGAATCTGGGTATTTGCCTAGTGCTCCAGGAAAGCTCATGCCAATTCGAATACCTGTGGGTTGCAGCCCTGCTCTTCTCTTTGTAGCCCTGTGGCCCCAGCAAGTTACTTATTGCCTCCACTTTCCTCCTCTGCAGAATGAGGGCAGAATGCATCCTCACGGACGGCTGTGAGGCTGGAGGCAAACAGGTGGAGCAGGGTTTTCAAATTATAGGTTGCAGCACACTAAAGGATATGAAATCCACTTAATGGGTCACGGCCAAAATTGTATTTATTTCATCTCTGGCTGCCTTTCTCCTATTCCCAGAGATGAACTGTCTGCGTGCTTTCCTGGGACCGTGCACTGAGCCCAGGCCCTGGTCTGTTCACAAACCTCACTCAGCTGTGCTTCCTCCTCTTCCTCAGCACCCGTCTCTCCCTCTCTACTGGACCATTCGCATGAGCACACAAACTAGTTGCTGTTTCTCCTACATTAAACACAAAACGAACCCAGAAAATTCGCACCCTCTTGACCACACTTGCCTGCAACTCCCACCTCACTCCCCTAGAATGGGGGAGTTTTAAAGCAAAATTCCTAGACAGTTCTCCAGGCTTGCCAGCAGCATCCCTCCCCCGTCCTCCCGCCCACAGCCTTGGGTCCAGCGTCTGCTCCCTCCCCCACGGCACTGCTCCCCAAGGCAACCAAAGACCTATGAGAGGTTAAATCCAGGGGCAACCCCCCCCACCCCCGTCCTCAGCCTGTGTGGCTTAGAAGCCACTTATAAGATTGGCACTGATGATCACTTGGTCCTCCTTGAAAACTACAATCAGAGCTTTTTTTAAAAGTGTAAATGCTGCTTCATGCAACTGTTGTTTCCATCGCAGACACGTGGGTGTTGCCAGGTGAACTGTGCAGTGTGGTCAAAAGAAGTCTGGAAACATTTGAAAACGCTGACATGGGGCACAGGGTTAAGAGCCTGGACAACACGGGTTCAGATGGCCTGGTCTGAGTCCCAGTTTTCACTTACTTTGTGCCTGGGAACAAACTACATTTTTTGAGCATTGGTTTCCTTCCCTGTAAAATGGGTATAACAACACCTATCCCTTAGGGCTGTAGTAAGGACCAAAAGGGATAACGGAGATCAAGCCTTTGGCACACAGTAGCTTGCTTAATAAATACTGTGGAATTGATGAACAATCCAGCGCCCTCAGCGCAGTGGCTGGCACATGGGGAGAGCTTGGCGAAGGCGGCCGACGTTACTAGGATTCAGCGAAGTCCCGCACAGCAGCTACCACATGGGAGGTGAGGTCAAGACAGGCCCTTCTCCCCGCCATCCCCGGAGCACTCTGTAAATGCTGCCAGGGGGTCTCTGTGCACAGAGAGGGTGCAGGGGGGGCCCCGAGCTGCCCAGCGGTGAGGGCACCACCAGGACTGGAGCTGAATGATGCCTTCCTGTCGCCATCTGGGCTCCTCCTGGCCACCCTGCGGTCCTATGAGACAGACAGACCCAGCTTCCTCTCAGGTATCTCCCAGGGGATTTTAAAAAATTAATCACCTGTGGCTCTTAAAACCCCTGGAGCAGGTCACGGTCCACTCGCTGACCCAGCACAGAGAGGTTGGTGGCTGTCCTCACAGCTACGGCAGCACAGGGGGCAGAGGCCAGGGCTGCCTCCGTGGAGGATGTTCCTCACACGTTCTCACAGCTTCACTCGCTCTTGCTTGGGTCACCCCAGGAGCTAGTCCACCTCAAGGCCCAGTCGCCTTGGCTGTTCCTTTTCCAGGAGCATCTGTGGACAGCCACCTTCCTCTAGGGAGCCCCCCAGCTCCCACCAAAGGGAGCATCTACCCAGAGGAAGGGCCAAAGCCTCTTCCCAGGGCCATCGCTGGCTGATGCAGGACTGCGGGCGTGGGGGACAGGACAGCCACGTTGGGGGATTAACCAAGCCCAAAGCATTTAGGGCAGACAAGCACCAGACCCTCCACCCACTTGCGTTTGTAAGGGTCCCAGTGAGGAGGCCCCCGCTCTCTGAGGCAGCCAAGGCCAAGGAAACCCATTCCTTGGACATCCAGCAGGGAGGCTGCTCTAATTCTCCAGGGAGGAAATGCTCCCCACCACTGCCGCATCTGACAACTCGCAATGCAGGAAGTTCCTCTAGGGGGCTCACCTAAGTCTCTCACGACGAAGCCTAAGCCCGTTGAGTGGGCGCTCTGATGGGGGCAGAGAACGGCTGCTCATCACCCCCACGTGGTTATCCTTTACTTGGATCACGTGGCTGCACGTGAGCCTCATCTGGAGAGCTGAAAACGCTTGTGCCCAGGCCCCTCCTCAGACTGCAGTGGGATCAGGGGGGCAGGGCTGGTGGGCTTTAAAACCTCCTCAAGTGATTGTAGTGTGTGGCCAGAGCCGAGAACACCAAGCTAGTCGGATGGGCCAGAGAGCACGCTGGTCACCAGGACGGCCCTGCTGGCCTCCAGATTGGTCCCAATCTCAGTTCCGTCACTGGCTAGCAAATGACCTTGGGTCAGTGGCCTGAAATCTGTGAGCCTCCGCGTCTCCATTGGGAAGGGGTCTGACAGTACCTAACTCACCAGGTCGTCCTGCAGACGAAGTAAGATGGTAGGTCTGGTGGTGGGTGGGCACGGGCTGCACGGCAGGGACTTCGCAAAGTCCGCAGGTCACTGCCAAGACCTCTGATAATCTGTTCTCCAGTTTCCTCTTCTCCCAACTAGTTTATCCTGGTTCCTTTCAACCCTCTGTCCCTGAATTGGGATGTGTGCCCTTAGTCGTAAGAATAGCTCCCAAGTCATGCTCTCCTGCTTCTTTGTGGGGCTGAGGTGCTGTAAATGAGGGGATGTTCCAGGCCCCCACTTGCTGAACCAGGCTAACCCGGGCCCCTTCCCTACAGCAGGAATCCCACTTTATGTCTATGCCATCCCACCTGAAAGATCAGAACTCCTTTGGTGGTGGCCACTATGACGCCCAGATCTTCTTCTGCTCCCTTGCAGAGCCACGCCATCCCTATCTTGGATTGGGGTGATGGGGCTTTCCTCCCTAGCCACACAATAACTAATGCAACAAATATTTATTGTGTGCTATTATGCACTGGGCACCGTGCTAGCTGTGCTGGGGGCACAGGGATGTACAGTAAGAAAGCTTTATTCACTGTCCCCAAAGAACTAAAAGTTTAGTGGGGGAGGCATTCTCATCTGTGAAGCTGGAATTGTCATCATGCATAATAATTCCTGCCTCCTGGGGGTGCTTGCAGGGTTGAATGAGATGATGCAGGCAAAGTGCAGAGAGCAGTGGCTCCCCCATGAGACGCGTTCAATACCATGAGTGGTGTGGTGAGAACTGATGGGGAGATAGTTGCCTCTGGGGACCAGACGAGGAGCCCCAAACTCAGAGGGGTGGCAGCAGGGGAGGTTCCCAGAGGTAAGAGAGGCATCTGCCTCCTGCCCCATTCCCTGGGATGGGCTGTTGGGGCCCCCTCTGGTCAGGGGATGGACAGGACGGCAGTAGATTGCTAGGCCTGGGTCCTGGCCCCGCTGACACCAAGTTGGACTGTGGTCCCACCCACGACCTGGCCATGTCCCACAGCCCCCTTAGAGAGGAGCCCTGGGCAGGCCAAGGGGCACGGGAAGAACGTGTGGGAAGGGGTGACGGAGGCCTTGGGCATGGAGTGACCGCGAGAAGGTGCGGAAAGAAGGACTTGTCCAGTTTACTGTCCCTGGCCCAGAGGCAGCCCACACAGCCCTGCAGCAGAGGCTGAGGGGAGGGCAAGGCGTCCCCCACAGGACCAGGGGTGGCTTAAAAACCCCAGAGCCAAGGGAAGACAAGGGAGGGGCGTAGGAGTGGGGGTGGGGAAGGGATCAGGGTTGCTGACAGCCTGGAAGCTGGTCCAGAATCCAGGGGCAGAGCCAAGGCACCTGTGGTTCCAGCACGGAAAAGGAGACCAGACCAAGGGTAGGCTCTCCTCAGGAAGGAAGACAGCCTTTGGCGGAGTCACGGTGTGGGGTGGCCCCTGTCTCCTGGACAGTCTCTTCTACACCATTCTCTGAGCATGACCAATTTTGCAATCACCTACCCACCTACATTCTCCGTGAAATTCTCTACAGCCCTTCCTAGCTGTGTGACTTGGGGCAGGTTACCGAACCTCTGGCTTTTTGTCTGAAAAACAGGGTTAATAAGAACCAGTGCGTTTAACACCCCTGCCAACACGGTGGGCTCAGAAGATGGCAGCCGTCATGGCTCGCCCTGCACCATCGTTAAGTATCAATTCTTCCTTGTTTATGTTCCAATTTTCTGGCTCTGGGCCCACAGGCCTGTGGTGGGTTTATTCAAGCTTCCCATTCAGAGACAGAGGGAAGGGGGCAGGTGAGCAGGACGCGTTCTAACCCATCCCCAACACTGTTCCAGGCAGAAGGAAATGAGCCTGGGATGGCAGGTGACCTTGAAAGTGACATAATTTGGGGGGAGGGGGTCTTTGCAAACATTCCTGCTGAGTCAATGGTAGCCATCCCTGGGAAACAGTAAAAGGAAAGTGCAGAAGAAGACAACCTTCAGACCCACAGCTAACTGAGTTGCAGGTGGCGGCTGGAGACAGACCCATCTGACTCTCCCCCTCCTTCCCCAAAGCGGCCCTCAGGTGACAGAGCAGACCAAACCTGATCTCTCACAGGGAAATCAGGAAGAGAGGGGGAAAGAATTCGGGAGGCGGATGGCAGGAACGAGGAATTAGGCAAAGAAAAATGGCCTGCAAAATGCAGAAACGCCCCAGCATGCTTGCTTCCCAAACCCGGCCCATGAATCGAGGGGTGACAGGTCTCCCATCTCTGACGCCAAGAGCCAGGAGCTCCGGGCAGCCACAGGTACTACATCTGCACCTGCCAGCACTTGGAAAGAGGCGATAAAGCATCGTAGCGGGGCCTGGAATGCTAAGTGCCTGCAGCTGGGCAGGGGCCGCCTTGCAGCGAGAGCAGCTCATGGCGGACATCCGCCCTGCGAGGGCCCTGCTCCGAGACCGGTCTGCGCTTCCTGTCCTGCCCCCGGCAGCCTGCTCCCAGGGCAGGGGGGGACAGGACAGGTGCACATGTAATCTGGCCCTGTGGGCCTCCCTAGGCTGGGGGCCAGCCTAGACAGACAGGGATCTTCTGGACGAAGCCCAAGCGGGCTAGGTGATTTACCGAGGCCGGCAGAAAGCTGGGATGCTGGAGTCACTGGTACATAACAGTGGATCATAAAGCACCAGCTAAGCCAGACGTCTGGAAATACACCAGGGCTGCATGTAGCTTAGAAGTGTGGGCCCCATCCCCCAAATGAAGCTAATGCCAACAATGTTTATACAGCACTCACAGAGAGCTGCCAGACCCTGCTCTGAGAGCTTTGTACGCCATTAATTGACTTAATCCTCACAACAAACCTAAGAAGTCGGTGGTAGGATTATCCTCCTGTCACGTAAGGAAGATGAGGCAGCACAGAGGCCAGAGAGCCCAGAACTAACAGAGGCAGGGCTGAACCCAGGCAAGCGGCTTCCAGAAGCCATGCCCTAGCCAGTGTCTCTCAAGCTCCACCGTGCCTGTCAGCCACCCGGGGGCTTGTTAGCATGCAGCCCCTGATTCAGCTGGCCTGGGGTGGGGTCTGAGACTCTGCATCTCTAACAAGCTCCCAGGTGATACCTGGTCCCAGGACCACACCTTGAGCAGGAAGCTCTAAACTACTACACAAGTTCCCGTGAAGCCTCTTCAGCTTTGGAAATGGGTTTAAACGCAGGGCTCGGGCCCTGGAGGTGTCTAAGAATTCCTCAGTTAACAGCGTCAAGGGGCTGGGGGAGGGGATGTGAAGTCTTAAAATGCCCATGTGCATGCCCCACCTTGGCCTAATTCATTCAGAATCTCTAGGGTGGGGCCTGGACTGGGATTTTTGTGTGTGTGTGTGTGAGGAAGATCAGCCCTGAGCTAACATCCATGCCAATCCTCCTCTTTTTGCTGAGGAAGACTGGCCCTGGGCTAACATCTATGCCTATCTTCCTCCACTTTATATGGGACGCCGCCTCAGCATAGCCAGACAAGCGGTGCGTCGGTGCGCGCCCGGGATCTGACCCCGGGCCACCAGTAGCGGAGCGCTCACACTTAACTGCTATGCCATGGGGCCGGCCCACAGACTGGGATTTTTTAAAAGCTCCCCGGGGGATTCTGATGTGTAGCCATGGTGGAGTCCTTAAGACAGACAATAGGGATGCCTCAGTCAGCACGTCATTCATTCCTACAAAACTGGGAAAAGTTCCCTCGGGTTCGGTCAAGGATTTCAAAGGTGCTTTCAGGAAGGGGGTGGTGAGCCAACTCCTGGGCCAGTTGAGGGGTATGGCTGGGGTCTGCTAGGGTACCATGTTCTTGTCCTCTAGGGCACCTCTGGAGGAGATGGGCAGCTGGCAACCCCCAGCTGGCATGCCTTCAGAGGTGCTCCCACGTCCCCCATTCATGAGGTTTCAAGAGAGAGCAGACTCAGGCCTAGATCAGCTGGGGAAACCGAGGCTCCTGACAAAGATTAACCAAACCTCTGAGCCCTTGTCCTGTCCTCCACCTGCCCAGCCCAGTCTTAGCAAGAATCCTAAATCAGTTTATCCAGAATCCCCACCCTTGATATCTGATCACCCTCGATATCTGATCAATTCCTCATCCCCCACCCTTGCCGTATATGTACTTGGTCTGCCTTCAGCAAGAATCCCCCTACCCACGATGGCTCCTCTTATCAATTGTCCATTCAATGACCCCTCATTCTGCTCTTCGCCATAAATCCCCACTTGTCCTCGTAGTATTTTAAGTTGAGCCCAATCTCTCTCCTTTATTACAATGGTCTTGGGTAAAGCCTTCCTGACAATTTTAACAAGTGGCAGAATAATTTTTCCTTTAACACTGCCCCCGCCTGAGGGAAAAGTCACTCCACAAAGTCAGCCGCCCTGGGTGGCAGGAGGGGGCTTGGTGCCACTGCCAACCAAACATATTTTAGACTCCTCACCTGGACATTCAAGGCCTGAGCAACGACTTCAAGGCCCATGCAATGATCTCAAGCCTTATTCCTCTCTTATGTGCACCCCGCATAAAGCAAAACTAGATGCTTTATTGTTCCTCACACACCTGAACTCTCCTCCCATCCTGCCTTTGCCAGGCTTTTCTTTCCACCTGGAATGTCTACTCCCCATTCTTCCAATCCACTTGCTGAGTCACAGTGATCTCTCCCCAGTGATGAGACTAGTTCTACCGGAGTCTTCATTTCCCCATGTCTTCCATAACTACACAACCTCCCATTTTAGAAGGGTACATGGTTCTCTGGGATAAAGACTACATTTCCCAGCCTCCTTTGCAGCTCATGTCACATGACTGAGTTCTGACCAATAGCATGTAAGCAGAAGCAATGTGTGTTACTTCCAGGAATGTTCTTATGTTCTTATGCCTCTCTTTCTCTTCCTATTTGATGTAACGGCTGGAGCTCCAACAGTCATCTTGGACTGTGAAGTGATCTTGAACATGGAAGCTACACATGGTGGAGGAACTAGGTTTCTGAAAACATGGAACATCACACCAGCACTGAGCTGGCCAGACTTGAACACGAGAGAAAAATGACCTTCTATCTTGTTTTAGCCTCTGCTCCTTTGGAGTTTTCTGTAAATCACAGCTGAACTTAATGCTATTGGATCCACCCTTTCAAATCCCCAGAGGCATGAACTCTGGATTCTCAGGTTTCCCACACTACCCTGCATAGAGTCATCATTTGCATCTTCTTCCCAGTTAGACAGTAAGCAATCTGAAGGCTGGGACTGTGTTTTACCCATTTCCATGTTCCCCTGCCACATGAAGCAGGAGGCCTCATACACAACACAAAGCACGTCTTAGGACTGAATTGAATTCTTCCTACTAGACTCCACACAGCTTGCTAACTTGCATCCATATTCTCAGCATGCTGCAAACCTTCCTGGAATGGTGCACCCATGTAAAGCTGCCTTTCACCCCATCCAGGCTGCTTGCCCCTCCCCGCTGGGGCCTCCCAGGAGTAACATGCCCTTACCAGGATGTCCGAGCCCTTAGGTTCCTCCGCTGTGGCCGGGATGGAGCAGTTGCTGAATTTGAATATCCAGTACTCCTTGGCAGTGACAAAGAAGTTCCATGGCAGTAGGCCGCCAATGCCCAAGCTGAAGAAGATGACGTAGGTACCATTGAAGCGGTCCTCGGGCCTCTGCAGGCCGGGCGGCGGGTGGTCCAGCAGCTTCTCAAGCAGCGCTTCCTGGTCAGCTCGGAGAGAGCTGCTTGCGGTTCTGTAGGTGGAGTTTGAGCTGTGATGAAAGTCGTCCTCTGGGACCATGGCCACTATGGGAGCAGATGGAGAAACAGAGACAGGGTAGGGGATCAGAAGCTGAAGCTGGGCACAGCTGTGGACTTACCTGTCCTCCAAAGCTGACTATGACCCCACCCGGGGGTCTACAGGGTCACCAAAGCCTGGTTGGAGAGCCTCAGGTTTAAGGAGCAGGGAGAAAGACAAGATGTCAGAACTGTAAGTGACCTCAGGGCTCCCCCCTACTCCCACCCCATGCAGGAGCAACAGAGGTAGCAAACGCGGCACAGTGGGGCCTGTGGCAATCATTCAGAAGGGCAAACCTGGTCTCAAGGCATTCAAATTTCTATGCAGCCATAAAAAAAAGGAATTAGGACCCTTAGTGGGCAAAGAATGCTCTCTAAAGTCTTTTCAACTTTATGTGAGAAAAGCAAGGAGCAGGAAAGTGTGTAGAATATGCTACTATTTGTGCAAAAAAGCAGGGATGGGTGGGTGGGGAGGAGAATATCCACATTTATGTATGTATATCCTCTGGGACTTCACTGCATACTCTTTTGTGCCTTTGAGTTCTGTGTGAATGTATTACCTGTTCAAAAACAAAACTATAAATAAAAATAAAGTCATTCAAATCAAATAACTTTTTAAAAAAAAACCCATGGTGTCTAGAGCTGCCTCTGGAAGCCAGTGTGCGACCTTTGAGTGTCTACTCTCTCATTTGTGAGGAAACAGAGGTCCAAAGAGCAGAAGGTCACAGGTCAGGTAAACGGCCAAGCCTGGGTGTGCAGCTCCCTCCCAGGTCCCCGGCTCTGTCCATCGCATCCCACCAGGGGACAGCCACTCCCTATCTGTGGTAGCACCCAAGACAAACTGAAGATTCTACGTTGCCAGCAACCATAGCCTACGTGGCCTTGGGCAAGTCACCGTGCTTCTGAGCCTCAATTTCCCACCTGCAAACCTAGGGAAGCCTTTTGACAGTGGTCACCTAACTGCAGCTGGCTGGCAACGCCTGGCCTGTGGTAGCAGCTGCTGAACAAACGTCAGCATTTTCCCTGGCATCCCGGGTTTGTCACTTGGCTGGCTGGCTGCTGAATCTGGCTAGGAGAGAGCATGCCTACTTCCATGCTCCATATAGCACCCAGGATGTGGCAGCAGCTCGACAAATGGGAAATATTTCCATAATGCTGAGGGTGGGACACTCCGTAGTCCCCTCTGCAGTAGCTTCCTCCCCACCCAGTCCATCAATCAATACATGCAGCTCGGCTCACACAGGCGGGGAGACTTCCCCCAGAGCACTGAGCCAGGCAGGGTGGGGCCTGTCTTTCCTGGTGAGATGGGAACTCCCTGTCACATGGGCACAGAGCCTCATCCTCTATTTCAGGAGACCCTCACAACATTCTTCGGAATTAAGCAGGAGAGGAATGATTGCCTCCCTTTTTTTTTCAGATGCAAAGAATGAGGCCTTAAAGGCACTTGATTTGTCCCACATCCAGTCAGAATTCCCAATAGTTAAACCCCGTACTCATGCATGCCAAGGTCTGTGCCTAGCACCTGAGCCTGACAACCACCTAAGATAGTGGGTACTACCCTAAGACCCATTTCACAGATGAAGCATCTGAGGCTCAGAAAGGTTGAGTAACTTGGTCACACAGCTACCAAAAGGCAAGAGTAAGGTTACACAGCCAAGCAGTGTGAAGTCCACGCAGACTCCCCGGCCTCCCCTGGAGGAGGCTGGCCGGCCACGTGAACCCGTGTCTGCTGGCTCCAAGTACAGATGTCCTGTGAAGGCCTCGCGGCTAGTGAGCTGTGAGCAGAGGCAAGGGCAGTGCTGCAGGACACCCTCATCGATGTTTGCTGAATGAATGGACTCTGTGCTTCCAGGATACCCTCCCCTATGGGCAGCGTGCACCCTGTAGCAGGCAGGAGGCTGCCGGATGCCCAAGCCCGAGCATCCGAGTCAGCACATCTATTTGAAACTCCGCTGGTGGAGCAGAGCTCTTTCCCAGCCTTGATTCGAGGGGATCCCAGCAATAATGAACTAACCAGACCGTGTGGGCACACGCGCGCACACACACACACAATTTCTGAATTAGTGTTTAAAAATGTAAATACTATTATGACCCATGTAGGACAACAGACGAAGGACAAGTGGTTCTTTCCAGATGCTCCAGCTCCAGGGATGGTGTGGGGCCAACAGCGGGGCCAGGCGGGCCCACACTGGGCTGGGGCCCATCCTCAGCTCCAGGGGTCTATTTGTCCAGGACCATTCAGCCTTGACCGAGCTCTGAAGAAGCAGCCAGCAATTTTCTCTAACTCGGGTCACAGGCCGGGGCAGTGGAGTGAGCCAAGTCTTATTACCCTTTATAAAAGCTAGCCGCTGGCTTTTGAATTAAAAAAGAAAGAAAAGAAAAGTAAGGAAGAGCCCCAGCGTCCCCAGGACAGGCTGGCTGTGGCCTGGTGCGTGTTCCTCAAGCCCTCGCAGGAGCTGGCCTGGCTTGGCCCTGTCCCCTCCCTGGCTGACCTGGGGCATGGGACAGCCTCTGCAGAAAGAGGAGAAAGTTGTGGGGCCTCTAAGCCACTGCGGACCACCCCCTGGCCGGCCGGGAACTGGGTGCTGGTTCCAAGGAGGTTTCTGACCCTGGCTGTCAGTCTCCCCTCTGTGCATCGATTTCCCTATCTGTGAAATGGGTGTAGGGGACTTTGAAGCTAACCTATGGGAAAGCATTGCTGGGAAACAGAGGGCACCACCCAGAGGCCATGGCAGAATCCTCCTTGGGGTTGTGGACACCCCCAGCCTCAGGCTCCCCCATTTGGACCAAGAATCAGGCACCTACTGGATACTTTGGGGTGCCTTGTCCATACCCAGGCCCCCCACATCCAGGCGGTGAGGTCCAGTCTCAGGAAATCCACGAGGAGGGGGAGGGGAGAAAGGAGACAGACCCCCAGAGAGAGGGAGAGGGAGACGGGGAGCCGGGAGGAAGAAGACGGGCGGCGGGAGGGGCGCCGCGAGAGGCACCGACCCGGAGGGCCGGGGCTGGGGTCCCCCGGGGCCGGGGAGCAGCCCCAGGAGGGCCGGGGAGGGAGGCCGCCGAGAGCGCGAGCGCAGGCGCGACCCGGAGCCCGAAGAGCCAGTCGGGGGCCAGGCCCGCGCGCGACCTCCGGCCCGCACTTACTGTCGCCGCCGCGCCGCCGCCGCCGCTGCCTCCCCGGCCGCCGCGGCCACTGCGACTCGGGGCTCGGCGGGGACGCAGGCCGGGCTCCGCCCCCGCCCCGCCCCGGGCCGCCCGCGCCGGCGCCTCCCGGCTTGCAAACTCTTCCCTCGTGTCTCCTCCCTGCGCTCCCGCCCCGCGCCCGTCGCACAGGTGGAGGGTGGCGACATTCCGTACTAAACCTGTCTGAAGTCCAGGCACGAAATGAGGCGGTAGATGCCAGGCCCTTGCTGCAAATTTCCTTCACCTCCAAGGAAGAGCCCTTCCCCCCAGATGTGGTAGAGAATTTATTTTGGAGAGGGTCCTCAGGCCTTAATTTTAGCCTTCATTACATTTGAAAAAAATCCTCTAAAAAGCATTTTCATGACCATTCTCTCGTTTTATCCCCACAACCCAGTGAGATGGGACTGTTGACCCCATTTTACAGATGAGGAAACTGAGGCTCAAAGAGGTGAAGTGGCGTCCTAGGGCACACAGCTGGCAGTGACGGAGTGGCAGACTGCAGAGCCAAGACTTTCTTTCATACCAAGCAGGTGGGTGAGGCTGGGGAGGGGGGGACAGCATTTGGGACAAGAGTCCTTGTATCCAGTCAGGGCCGTGGATCCAGGGCTACTCCTGGTCCAGCCCCAGATCATGGTTCCGTGTGTGTGGTGCTTCAGTGCTTTCTCACTTGGCTGCTTTGCTCCATGCAAGTCCTGATTGGAGAAGGTGTATGTGAATGAGCGAGACGGTTTCTGACACCTGCTGAGAGAAGCAGAGGCACCAGGGGCCCCCTCCCCTGCTCTGAGGCTGGGGGCTTTCTCCAGATGTGGGGAGGCGCCAGCCACCTGGGGGTTGGCTGGTTGCTAGGGCTGGGTCTCAGAAGGGGCTGGGGTGATGGCCTTCCTCATTGACACAGAAAGACGTGAGAGGAAACAGGTTGCTAATACATCCGCTGGGCTGCTTCCCCACCAGGGTGGGCTTATCTTCTCCTCCAGGAGCTGGACAGATGGCTGAGGTAGTGTCGAGCTTGGGGGCAAGATGAGTCAGGTAGCTTTAGGCATACTCAGCCTCCCAGGGAATGTTCCAGGCTGTGGGGCATCAGGGAAGGAGCACAAGAGTGGGGGTCAGAAGCCCTAGGCTCTGATTCTGGCCTTGCCTCTGACCCGCTGAGTGACCCTGAGCAAGTCTCTTTCCTGAGGGCACTTCAGTGATGAGATAAGAAAAACATCCCCCCAACCGGTTATCAGAAAAGAGAGATGGATCAAGAAGGGGGAGGCAGAGAGGAGACAGAGAGAGTGTCTTTACAAGACCGATTGAGAGTAGAGTGATTCCAGGAGCAGGGCGGGGACGCACGGCGGGGCTGGTGTGGCAGGCCCCGGTGACTGGCCCCTTTTGATAAGTGCCTAGGAATGGAGTGGCCACACGTTTCTGCCTTGAGGGTCCCCTACATTGTGTCTGGGGTGGAGATGAGGAGCGTGGGGCGTTGCAGCTGAGCGGAGTTGATGACAACCACCTCAAGCTCTATCGGAGAAAGTCAGGGAAAACGTTTGTAAATGGTAAATGCTGCGCACCCACTGGGGTCTTCATTGTTCCGAAATGCACAAGAAGGAGAAAAAGAAGGCAGGGAGAAAGAGGCAGGGGGAGAAGGAACAGGAGAGGGGAGAGGAAGAAGGAGAAGGAAGGAAGGAAAACTCAAAACCTCCCAAGGCTCTCCTCTGGGTTGGTATTTTACCACTCTCACACCTTTGAGAAAAGATCCTGTCACTCCTCCTCGGCTTGGAAATGCCCTGAAAGGTTCTGAGTGTCGGAGGGAAGCCATCTCACTGTTATTACCAAAGGACTCGCTCCTGGTCCTGGGAGCTGGGAGGTGATACCAAGGGAGGCCGCCTGGTGTGGTGGACGGAACTGGAGCCAGATTGCCCTGGGCTTGGGTGCTGTTTACGTATCCCTGGGAAGTCAAGCCTCGGTTTCCTCATCTGATACCCACCTAACAGCCTTCTATGTGGCACTAGTAGGCACCCAAGAAGTAGTACCAGTTGCTATCAAGGAAGCCAGGGTTTACTGTCAAGGAGGCTGCTGCTCTGGCTGTCCCCAGCAGGGACCATCTTCTTGAGTCCAAGGCACAGCCCCGTGAGGTAGGCACTCTAGTTAGCCTTGTTTTGCATGTGAGGAGCCTGGGGTGCAGAGAGGTTAGCATCTTGCTCGGAGTCACACAGCTAGTAAGTAGCAGAGCCAAGACTCGGATCGATGCTTTTCTGCGTCCAGAGCCCAGTCAGGGGCTCCATCAAAGGTGGTTGGGAGTGGGGGGGGGGTCACCCAAGCTCCTCATCTTGCCCAAAGCCCGCTGACCTGTAGGCCATGAAGCAGTAGGCAGAGCCTGAGTATCCGCACAGCCCCGGCACAGGAAGAAGCCAACCAGGTGGAAGCAGACGTCACCAGGCACAGGGTCTGCAGACCGATGCTCCCATCTTGTGGCCCCGCCCTGTCACTGCAGTGCTCGCAGGCTGGGCTGGCTGAGGGGGCTGCTTTCTAGGGTTTACTGCGCCCCCAAGCAGGGCACATGGATCCTGGGAGATAAGGAACCATCTGTAACTGCTGACCCATAATTCTCTGCTCCCACATCACTAATTCAAGTCCCCCACTCTGACTAACCACCTCTACCTGCTGTGTTCAGCTGCTCCCTCTGGGAAAGTTCTGGACCTCCTGGAGACCAGTCCTTGACCCCTGTGTCTCCCCTCTATGGCTTTTCCACCCTCAGCCAGCTCAGATCCCACAGTCCATCATTTCAGTAACATCTTAGTAATACCCTAAACTCCCACGTCCCTCGTCTCCTAGTGGCACTGCTGGCCGACCCTGGGTAAAGCCCCCTACACCTGAGCAGATGAGCCTTGTTGGAGAAGGTCCCCAGCAGGCCAGTGGTTCTGCCCTGAGGCCATGGTTACCACCCTGAGAGGGGCCTCCAGGATTCCAGCATTCCCACGACACGTCTTGCTCCTGCTCTCCATAGGAACTCTTGCCACCTTCCTCCTCCACTTGCCTCAAATCCCTGAACACACGCCATCCTGAGATGGCCTTGTCAGAAGCCACCAGAGAGGAGCATCCTCGTTTCTCAGCACAGATCTGCCCCCATCAGCTCCTTGTTTCTCTGTCTCTCCAGTTACAATAGGGAAGTTGCCCTGTCCGTCCTAGGTCTGGTCCTCCTCTGGCTCCGGATCCCATCCCCTCCCCTTCCACCTGCTCAGGAGCCTGCAGCATCCATCAGCCCTTCACCCTCACACTCCCCAATGCATTCTTTCCACCGTTTCTTTTGTTTCTTGTTTGACGTTTTCTTATGGGCGTATAACCTACACGTAGACTGGTGTACAAATCCTAAGTGCAGAGTTTACGACTGATCACACAGTAGACGCATCCATACCACCAGCACTGGGATCAAGAAATGGAACTTTACGCGCTCTCTCTTCCAGTTACTGTGGCTGCAAAACAAAAGACCCCAAAACGTAGTGGTGTACAACAACTGTGTATTATGTTACAGATCGTGTGGGTCAGGAATTCAGACAGGGAACAGCGGGGATGGCTTGTCTCTGCTCCATGGTGTCTGCATCCTCAGCTGGAAGACTCCAAGGCTGGGGGCTGGAATCATCTGGAAGGTTCTTCATGTATGTGTGTCTGATGGTTGATGCTGGCTGCTGGCTGGGACCTCAGCGGGGGTCAGGGGCTCTGGTCTCTGTGGGGTGAGGATTTGTTCTTGGTGTGAAAGTGGACTCAGTGTCTGTGAGAGCACGGTCTCTGTCCAGCATGAGGCTTCGGATCTAATTCCTGGTGTCAAAGGTCAGGAATCTGTTTCCCCTCGGGCAGGTGGAGAGAACTGGGTCCTGAGTCCACTAGATGTCTGGACTCAGGGGTCAACCTGATGACCAGAATCAGGGCCGCATTCATTCAGATGTTTGTACGTGGAATTTCTGTTATCTGTTATTTTTCTTGGTCTTGTCTGTTGGCATGTCCGCTCATTTTTGATTGAATGCTAGCGATTGTAAATGAAAACTTACAGAGACTCTGATCTCTAGAGGCTCTGAACTAACTTGAGCTTCTGGTAGGCGGTTGGAGTAGGGGATTAAGAGTGCTGGGTTTCAGTCTTTTTAAGGCCTGATCTGTTTCCTGTGAGCCTTTACTCCTAGGCTGTGGCCTTGCAGGGATCCCAGTTGAAAGCCTGAGTTGTTGGCCGGGCTTCTCCTCCTTGTAGGCCCTTAACTCCAATTCTTGTCTCCCCACAGGGTGAGTCTGTCAATAGCCCTGCTTGGCTTCTCAGCCTCTTAGCTGCTGCTTTCAGTTTGGGGCTCACTGGTCATAAATGGACAAGTGACTTGGTGGGGATGTCAACCTCACTTCTCTGAGCTTCCTTCTCTCTGAGATAGGGTTTCTCATGACTGTCTTGGAAGCTCTGAAGTGGTATTCCCAGACTTTCACAGTCGTCCTTGCTCATAGCCCTGCCTTATTTGTAACGTATTGTATCTTTATAGATCTTGTTTGTTTGCTGTCTGTCTACTGGTGTTTCCTCCACCACCGTTAGAGCGGTGAAGACTTGTTTCACTTGAGCAGGATTGTGTCAGGCTGAGACTGAACCTGCCTTATCCTCACCAGCTCTGGAGGGCAGGGCTGGGCCAGGCTCGTCTCTGTTTGCACGGGGCCTGCACACTGCCCCACACAGAGCGAGTGATTGCTGAATGAATACTGAATGCATGAACAGCCAGGAGCCTATTCGCTTGGAAGCCCTGAGATGTTGAGAAGATGGAATGGACAAGTGAATATGAGGCAGGGCGGAGCGAGGTGGAAGGGGCAAGGATGATGACTAGGGCCCCAGTGTGCTCACCTGGATGGATGATGGGGCCTCTCCTGGGACAGGAAATGCCAGCAGAGGCCCAGGTTTGGGGCAGATCCTGAGTTCCGATTTGGAATGTTGAGTCTGAGGTGCCTTCAGGGCACCGGGGGGGGGGGGGTGATGTCAGGTGGGCATCTAGAGCTCAAGGGAGAGGCTAGGGCTGGAGGCCTAACATGGGGCGTTGTCTGCGCGAGGTGGGAGTTGAAGCTGTGGGTGCGGGTGACATAAACCAAAAGGAGGGGAAGATGGAGCCCAGGACAGTGCCCTGCAGAGCTCCAAGATTTAAAGATTGAGTTGAAGGGACAGCCTAGCCCGCGAAGGGGACAGGGGAATGGGCAGAGAGGAAGGAGGGCAACCAGGAGAAGGAGGGTGTGAGAAACCAAGGGTGGCGAGGCTTGTTGGAGGAGGGCGGGTTGAGTGGGATGTGTGTCGGAGGGACCACTCTAGCTCTGCTTACCTTCCCGGCCAGTGCTGGCTCCATTTCCCCAGTTCAGGGAGGAGCCTTCTGGGTTTCCAGACTGCTTATGAATGGGGCAGAACCTCTTTGCTGATGGGCCCAGGAGCAGGCCGCCTGGCAGGCCTGGAAGCCAGGCCTGGGTCCAGTTATCCAAGGACTCTGGAGCCCCACCACATTTGACCAGAGCCTCCATCTCAACAAGGGGTCCCACGGGAAGGTCCCTGGTTTCCAGGGGAGGGAGCTCAGGGAGAAGCCAGAACACTGGGCTCTGGTCCCAACCAGGAGGGCAAGGGGCTACTTGTGCTTGGGTCTGTGTTTCCCCATGTGTAAAGCCGGGAGGAGAGTACCTGTCCTCTCATCTCCAGCAGAGGCAATAGAGGGCTGATCTGGAGATCAAGGAGGGGATTGGTGTGAAGGTGTTTGGGAAGGCCAAGGGGGTGTCAATGTCGGGGACGGTGCAGGCTGGGGAGGCGGAGCTGCAGCTGGGCGGGCGATGTTCTCCACTGTGTGAGGCTGTGGCGGGAGCACTGGACCAGGAGTCAGGAGAGGACTGACCCTAGCCATGTGACTCACTGGCCTTCTCCTGGCTGCATGAGAAGGAAAAGTATGGGGCGCCACTGACATAATACACTTGAAAGTGCTTTGTGATCTCAAGTGTCTGCAAATGCAGGGAACTATTCCTTCTCATCTTCATCTAAGGGGGAAGCTTAGGCTGTATAAATAGAAGTATAGAACTCAGAATAAGAGAGGTGATACTAATAGTCTAGTGACACACCTGCAACTGCTATTGATGCTGATGATGACAAAATGGAAAAGGACTAATGCTTATCCCTCTCAATATTTACACTTATCTCATTTAATCCTCACAGTAAGTCTGTGAGGAAGGGCTTGTCATCCCCATCTTGTTGTTTGAATATCTGAGGTCCCAGGAGTGTAAGCAGTTTGCTCAAGGCCACGTGGGAAGCAGATGATGGAGTCTGGTTCACACTCAGGTCAGGCAGACCCCAAAGCTTGTCCCCTTGAACCTGCACTGAGCCGGGACTGTGGATAATGGTAGCTTCTATTTCCTGAGCCTCCTCAGGGCCCAGCCCTGTGCTCAGCACCTCCCGGATGCTGGTGGCTTTATGCCTCCCACACTCTGTGACGAGGGCACCTCTCTGTGGGAGCGGAGGAGACAGGCAGGCCACCAGAAACCCGAGGAGCACAAAAGGGCACGTGCATGCTGGGCTGTGCCACGTGAGGAACTGGGAGCATCTGGATGGAGGAGAAACGGCTCTAGGGTGGACCATGAGAGCTGTTTTCAAATATTTAAAAAGCTGTCAGGGAGTGGAAGACTTAGACGTATGCCTAGTGATTCTTGAGGGTAAAATCAGTCCCTACAGTGGAAATGAGTAAGCACTCAAGAATGCCAGCTATTATTGTTACTAATAGTAAGTAGTGAGTTCCCCATCTCTGGGAGTATTCAAACGGATACTGGACAAGTCCATGTTTGGGCCACTGTGGAGGGAATTCCGGCATCAGTTGAGAATGGATTAGATGGTGGCCAAGGACCCCCACCTGTGCCATCCTGGAAGTCTGTGGAATGGATCCCGATGAACCCCTGTAGTTCTCAGAGGCAGCCTCTGCCCAGTGTAACCCCGTGGGGTAATCACAGTATTTACTGGTGTGAATACTGGGCATCTGTCCCTGGGCACCTGGTAGTAGGGGAATTGCTGGGAGCTGAGGGCCTGGCAGCCAGGCCCTGCCCTGGGTTTCATCAAGCAGAGGAGAGGCTCCTGGGAAGAGGGCCGGCCGAGGACCATGTCATGGAGGGCTGTGGGAGGGGACTGGGGCAGGCGCCGCTGTCCTGATGCATCCTGGGGAAAGCGGTGCCCAGGCAGGGCCCCATGGCTGTCTGTAGAGAGGGCCGGGGGCTCGGGACCCTGTCCCAGCCAGCGAACACCTGAACCAGAGCAGCTCTGAGCCTGGCCCTGTCTTCAGAACCCGTCTGCAGCTCCCATAGCCCAGCACATCACAAAGTGGGTGGGTCTCGTTTGGCCTGCACGGTGTTTAAAAGAATTTGAGCCAACACTTACAAACAGAATGCTTTCACAAACAAATCCTGATCCTGACTTCTGGTTTCTAAGAGCGGGAGGATGGAGCCATCCTGGGCACTCGGTCCTGTCTGGCAACCATGAGTTTGAGCCAGCCGGGAGGGCCTTCCACTTCCGGTGGGCTGTGTGGTCTCCATTTAGCCACAGTCTCTACTTCCCCCTGTTGCTCACCCATTGTGCTGAGGCCAGATGTGTGAGGCCATTTAACAGACCGTTTCTCCTCCGTTTCACTCAAGTAGAGACCCAGGCTGCTAACGAAAGTGGGAAGTGAGCGATCTGCTGAGACAGCCTTTTGTTTCGAGAAACAGCTGAGAGGGCACATTTCTTTGTGAAGTGTTGATGTGGCTGCTTCTCTCGTTCACATGACGGGCAGCCTGGATCCTGGGGACACTTGTTTTCGACCCCTGGCCTGTGGACAGAGCCCTGAGGCCTGGCATTCGGGGACTTCCGTGAGCCGATCCCACGTCGGGAGCAGATCTGGGTGAACCTTGAGTCGGGGGCCTTATAGGGAGCCATGCCCCTGTGGCAGTGGGGTCAGCCTGGCCCCTCTGTCCTGCCCAGACCCCCGGCCTGATCCTGCCCTCTCTCTGACTCCACTAGCCCGCTGTCCCCACTGTGGGCTTTCTCACCTCTACACCTGTGGTCATGCTGTTCCCCCACCTGGTGTCCCCTGGACCCAGCCCTCCACCCACCCCAGTCTCCACCGGCCTGAATACCATCACCTTGCAGGGTGGAGTGGTGCTCCCTCGTGCCCTGTTGGTACCACTCTCAGGCTGGCCGCTGCTCGGTCCTGGAGTACCAGGGAATTCACTTTTTATTCTGCTGTGAGCTGCTTGGGGTTCAAGTCCAGGCCTGGTTCGTCTCCCCACATCCCCGTCATTGGGCCCATCTATGGTTTAGATCGATAAATATTGGCTGAATTTCCAGGTATCCCAGACCCTCTCCTTGGGGAAGCTTCTTAGGCCGAGGAACTGGGATGGGCGGATTCAAGCCACCCACAGTGAGGCCAGGGCCGGGCCAGCCCCTCATGGCTGCTGGAATAGCATGGACTCATTGGTGCCCCTCCCCCAGACTCCCTCCTTCTCCTGGGTTAGGGTCACTGAGAGGATAGCCACTCACACCCCCACCCATGCGCACACCCCAACAGGGCCCTCAGAGCCTTTCAGCACCCCTGGCAGATGGCAGCTTTCGTATCTGGCCCATCGCCTGCTCAAAGGACATCAGTATCTTCTCGTGGTAAGAAGTTTCATAAAAGAAAGTTGCTGCAAACTTTTGCCTAAAAGCCTCTCCCACAGAATGCCTAATTGAGAAGCTATGTCTCAGGGAAGCCAACCCTAGCATTCTAAAGTATCGACTCTTCCAGAAAGCCTTTCTGGACTCCCAGGCGTAGTCGGGACCTCTCTGAGCTTCTCCGGTCCCCTTGCCCATTGTTTCTCTGCCGCCTATAGACTGTGGGCTCCGAGGGCAGTGTGTGCTGCCCAGCCCTGGGACCAGGGACTGATTGACACAGTGTGATGAGCATGGAACCTACTCCCTGCCCTGGCAATGTTTTGAAAAACCAGGACTTGGGAGTTCCTGGTCTGAGCTCCTCTTGTCCCTGGAATGCCGTATCCAGGGCAGGGATTGTGGTTAGAGACCGCAACGCGTTGAGAATGCTCACTCGATTCCCTAGCGCCTGGCTCTGAGAAGCCTGGGTTCTTGGTGTGAGAGGCCTGCGCCCAGTGCCCAGAGCCACAATTGGTTTGATGACAGCTCTTTCCATGAAGTGATAAGGGGCTGGGGGCAGGAGATGTCCCCCTGTCAGGAGCAGGGAGTGGATGGCCAAGGCTGTGAAGAGAGGGAGACGGGGAGGCGTGGAGGGCAGGCGGCCGCCCAGTGGCCTGTACTGGGCGCTCCCAGGGCTTCAGTTGAAGCTGAGGCTGGAGCTCCAAGATGGACGGGTTGGGGCATGGCAACCAAAAGAGACGGTCTTAGTAACAGCAAGGGAGGGAACAGCTAGGGCCCTCCACGGAGACATCACTAAGGAAGCCCGCTATCCAGAGGGAAAGAAGGTGTTGACAAAGTGAATTTCCAAGCAGTTATTGGAAAAATAAAACTATTTCACGTTTATACCTCAAGGAGTTGAGACTCCTGGATCAAATCCATTTTGTTTAAATATTTACATGTACAGATATATGTTTGTATCTGCATAGGCCTTCCTGAGAGGGTATGTAAGAAATGTAACAATTGGCTCTATGGGGGAGCGAGGGTGGGGGGGGGTGAGGCAGGAGAAGGAGGGGGATCTACTTTTCACCTATTCTTTTTTTTTTTTTTTTTTTTTTTTTTTTAAAGATTTTATTTATTCAGTTTTTTCCCCCCAAAGCCCCAGTAGATAGTTGTACGTCATAGGTTCACATCCTTCTAGTTGCTGTACGTGGGACTCGGCCTCGCGTTGGACGGAGAAGTGGTGCCTCGGGGCGCTCCCGGGATCCGAACCCGGGCCGCCAGCATCAGAGCGCGCGCACTTAACCGCTAAGCCACGGGGCCGGCCCTCACCTATTCTTTTGACCTTTTGAATTTTTTTAAACCATAAGCATATATCATATTTTCAATTAAAATGGGCGAAAGTCTGGAAAACTTTGCTAAACGGAACTGGATGAGCTCTTCCTGTGTCTGACTTCCAGTACTGTCCGGGGTCGGAATGGATTTTCTCTTCTTGTGGCCCCTGGTGGAGGGGGGACAGCCAGTGGCACGCCCCTACACAGCAACCTTTGGGCAACAGCTGGTGGCCTGAAGTTCGCTGGTCATGCCAGGCTGGCCAGCTGGCTGGGCACGTGTGCCAGCTCTGTCACCTCGCTGCCCTGCTCTAGGCACTTCACTGGGCAGCCACTTGGTCACAGGCTCAAACCAGCCTGTGTTCTGCCCACTTCTGGTTTTTCCTCGTCCATTCCTGGGACTGTGACAGAGGGGGGTCCAAAGGGTGGAGCTGTCATACCCCTGTCTAGAACCAGGACCCCCCAAATTGCAGCCAGAGGGCCCTTGCCGAGCAGCAGGTCTAAGCCCCACACTTCATGAATGGGAAAACTGAGGCTGCGGGAGGGACAGTGACTTGCACAGCATCAGGACTAGAACCCGGGCCCCCTGCTTCCCGGGCCAGAACTCTGCACCCCACCGAGACAGGTGACAAGGAGGGGCCCTCCTGCTCAGGTTGCAGGCAGAGGGAAAGGGGGTTTAAATGGGTTCTCTTGATTCCTGGGGGTACCCCAGACCATCTGCCTGCCTGTGGGGCTATTTGTATGAAATAACTGCCCCACATCTTACTCTGCCCACCGCCTCCCTGGGCTACTGCCCCACCTCAGGCTATAACCCCATCTCTTCCTTCACACCACCCCCCCACCACCACCGGAAGGCGATGGCTCCAGGCACTCAGCGTCCCTAGGAATGATGACAATCTGAGTGGTGGCGCTGTGCGTGTATGTGCAAGTGTGCCCCCCTCCCCGACTAGGCCATGAGCTCCCAAAGGACCTAGCCCCCAGGTGCCCCCTACCCCCAGGGGACAGCCAGGCAATACCTGGCACATGCCCCAGAGCCACAGGTCCCCAAAAGTCAGAGCTGGCAGGGCCCACAGGTACCACATGCTTCAGGGCATGAAAAGGCTAGAAAGGAGTTCCATGGCCAAAAAATCTGGGACACCCTGTTTATACAAGAACAGCTTCTCACACGGGCCTTCTCAGAGCCTTTAATGTGCTGATGGCCACCGTGAACCTCTACAACAGGGCGAGAGGGTGCTCTCACCCCAAACTGATGAGACCACAGAATCCACTCTCAGAGCAGGCAGTGCATGCTGGGAAATGCTGGGACCAGACTCAACTCACACAGGGAGACCTGGGGTCCACAGGGCAGAGGGGACCAGCTGAAACAGGCCTTGGTGCACCTTCCTGCAAACTAGAAAAAAACGCCCCCTCAAGACACTTCCGTCTGTGGCAAAATTAACACCAATATGTTGATTTTATAAGACCCTTTACTGCCATCTGCTGGAAACATCTCACAGTAAATACACAAATCTACAATCTGTGTGGGAATGGCACCACTCTCCCCTAGATATGGTAGTCTTGTCCAGTGTGTAACCTGCCCAACCATGCATGGCAGCCCTAGGTCCCAGGCCACACGATCCCAGTCCACCCATCATGCCCGTTCTGCCTGCGTGATCTTCTTATGTCCCAGATGAGTGCTCTGAACTGACCTCAGCCTCAGCCCCAGCAGGGATGCACCCTTCTGAACTTCTTGCAGGCAGACAGGGATGCCAGGGGCTTCATCTCTGTCATTCCTCCTCCCGCCCATCACCTAGCCCACGGCAGGCTCCAATGACTGCGCCCTGAACATATTCTACGAATGCTATGCACTGAGAGCACTGACTGGGGAGCAGGGACCGGGATCCACATCTAGCAATGGGCTCTAACTTGCTGTGTGACCCCGGGGAAGTCCTTATCCCTCTCTGGGCCAGTTTTCCCTTCTGTAAAATGAGGAACTTGGGCTTGCTCATTTCCAGGAGCTCAGATAGCTCTGACAGTGACCCCCCCACACACACACCGCAGCCCCCAAACACATGGAATTTTGAGAAAACCAGGAAGGTCATTCCCAACTGCTGATGGAAAGTCAAGAAGACAACAGAATACAACCTGGATTTTTTTTTATTAGACTAGGAAATATAATTTATTTCATAAAAATTAATTTTGTTACAATAGGAATGCTAAACGTTATTTACAGGTTGAAGTTTACAGAATAAACAGAGGTGGGATTGGGGCCATCCCTGCATCCGGGGACATATAACAATGTCCACGGCCCGGGCAGGGGGTCCCGCCCTTTGCCCCGAGGAGAGCTGCTCCCTGCACCCAGGCTCCTGGTCACCTCCCCTCAGAGGGCCTGCTAAGGGACCTGGCTCAGTTGCCTGGTTGCTGGGAGAAGGGACCAGAGGGCCCTGGATCGTCTAGGCGATGGGGAAGGTCCCCCATGCCCTCAGGAGGACCCCCAGCCCGGAGCTCGGGAGCCGGGCACTGCGAGAGAAGGCGGAGGAGAGGCACGTAAAAGATACACCGACTGACCCTGTGGACTCAGGGGGGGCAAACAGGCACGCCCGCTCCAGACGCCCCAGCTGGGGACGCGAGGAGGGCACTCGCTCACACACAGGTGAGGACATGTTCCTGGAGGAGCACCCTGACGTGCCCGAGGATAGAAGCACACACACACACGCATGCGCAGGCACACTCAGAGACGAGACATGTAACCAGCCGTGCGAGGGCCGGGCGAGCCCCGCAGTGGCCCCTAATCTGCCGCTCTTGGGGGACCCGGCCCCGTGCGGCTGCCTCTCGGGCCCGAACAAGAGGACAAACCTCGGTCCCACCCGAGGCGGGCGGTGTGGGGACGGAGCGACCGCAGCCTCGGCAGATTGATGGAGACTGCAAACCCTTTCCGGGCTTTTCTTATCAAGCCGGACAGTCTGAACCCTCCCGGGAGGCTCCAACTGATCGTTTCTGTGCTCCAGGCCCTGGTACACGATTTCTGGAAATCAGATTACGGCACCTGGGTGGCTGGCCTGCCTTCAGCCACCAAGAGCTCCCGTCCCCGGCGCTGAGCAAGCCGGCTTCTGAGGGTGGGGCGGGGAGGAGGGGCATGGCCGACCTGGGTCAACGCCTACCCACCAGGGTTCCCATCAGAAGCCGAGAATGACAGCGTGTCAGAACCCAAAGGGCCTCAGACGGCAGCTGCGGGGCCTTCTGGGTATAAAAAGGAAACGAGGCCCAGAGAAGGCAGTCATATGCCTGGGGTCACACAGCAGTTTAACAGCAAAGCTGGAGCTCGAGTGCTGGCCTTTGGACTCGGGGCTGCCTGGGGGCATTTTAGAGCCTGTGCTGGGGACCGCACCAGTAGAGCTCCTTGCGGCACTGGTTAGGCTGCCCTCAGGGCCAGGCCATCACACAGGCCCACATGACTTGGGCTAGGAGTGACCAGGGAAGCTAAGCCCACAGCGGACGCGCACCTTTGGCAGAGAAGGCTCGCTGCCTTTGAGGCAACGTCCACACAGGCACTGGGGTAAAGAGCCGTGATCTCAGCCCTGGGGGCCCAGCCCCGGATGCAGGCTGGCCCCCTGAGCCGCCCTGATAGAAGGAATCCTCTCTCAAACTGAGCAGGCCCTTGTCTGCCCACAGCCAACCCACCCCGAAGGGAGCTGCTGGGTGGTGAGAACCCCCATAAGCTCCCGAGTCCATGGCAGGGAAGCCAGGCTGGGGGCACTGGGTGGACTGCAGCCCCAAACCTGCTTCCCTCCCAGGAGACAGGACTTTCAAAGGCCAGGACATGCCCAGGCGGTCCCAGTGGCTGCTCACGGCCCTGCCGTGGCAAGCTCTGGGGTCAGTGCCCAGAGTTGTCGGGGGAGCTGGCACTTGCTTGGCCCTGGGTGCCAAGGAGGAGAGGCCTTTGATGAGGCCTCTGTGCCAGCTGCAAGATCCAGGTCCCAGCCATGGCCAGCCAGCCGGGAAGGGACCCTGAGGGCCCCTTTGGAACATCCTGGAACAGGCTGGTGAGGGTGTACCAGCCCCTCTGCTCTGGCAACCCTGCCTGTTCAAAGCTTACTTCAGGATCTCCCAGACTGCAGTGGGAGGGTGAGAAGCGGGTGGACGGGAGGTGCCTGTGGAGATCAGAGGTGGGAAAGTAGCCCTCCGCCCTTCCTCCTCCGCTCAGCAGGCGTGTGACATGGCTGGGCCACCCACCTCCCAAGCTCCCGCTGCAGGGCTGACGGCTAACGTGTTCCTCAAAGGCACACCGAGGCCCAGAAGCGCAGGCTTCTGCAGCTAGAGAGGCCCTCTAACCCATCCCTTCTGTTTCACAGAAGGAGAAACTGAGGCCGGGGAAGGGTGGATCCTAGATTCCTGGGCATTAAGAGAATGCCATCCTGCTCCAGCCCTCCTGGTCTGGAGGCTGCTGGGTGGGAGGTGTCTTGGATGGCCCCACCCTAGGGGTGAAGGAGAGGGGTATCCATGGGGGCCCCACATCCCCCACTTCTTTCTCTGCTAGGGCCCCACTTCTGGGCCATAGCCCCTCTCCAGGAGCCACCAGACAATGGCACTGGAAACATTTTCCCTGGCTCACAGCCGGCCTGGCCCGCCACATTTTCCATCGCAGGGCTTCTTCGTCTGGATTCCCAGGAGCCCAGAGGAGCCTGTGGGGCATCTGCCGGGGCTGTGGGAGGGAGGGAGGACCCCACCCCGCTCCAGACCTCAGGGCTCCTCGGCTTTATGGATTCAGCATCTGCTTAAGATTTTAGAGAGAAACATGGTACCACGGCTAAAACCCCATCTGACCCTGTACAACTGGGGAAACTGAGGCCTCGTAAGGATGTAGTCTAAGATGGGATCATTAGCAGCAAAGTGTTCCCTGTGCAGTCTCTCTCTCCCTGATTCACTCACTCACACACACACACACACACACACACACACACACCCCTGGCCATGAGCACGCCCACACTCATCCACACTCAAGAAAAGAGTTTTCTATTTTTTGTGTTGTTTTTCATTTTCTTTTTTTTCTTAAAAAGGACTTATCCAAATATCTGGATAATAAATCACTTGCGTTTCCTAAGAAACTGGGTTTTTCTTTTCCCTTGTGGTTTTGGTGTTTTTCTTCTTCTCTGAGCCTTACTAGCGGTCTGAAACTTTCTTTCTTTCCTTCCTTTTCCTTTTTGCTTTTGGACAGGCGAAAGCAGTTTGTGTGAATTGTACTTGACTCTTAAAAGAGGAAAATGGTGTGAAAGGACAAGGGGCTCAGGGAGGAGGGAGAATCAAGAACTGAGGGAGAAAGTGAAGAACGCAACTATAACAAACGTAACCCAGAGGTCCCGGGGCTGGGGGTGGCCTCTCCTTGCTCCCTTAGCTGCCTCCAGAGGCCTCAGCCCCACCTTGGGGCCTGCATGGAGGTCTGAGGTCAGGAGAGAGGCAGGGGATGGAGAAGGGGCACTGGGTCCTCCCGACAGAGGACATGGATTTCCTAAGGCTGGTCGTGGTCTGGGGGCAGGGCAAGGACAGGAAGAGTGGAGGGTGACTCCGGCTGTGAGCCGGGGGCAGTGGAGGCCTGACTACCTGCCCCACAGGAGGCTGTCCCAGGCCTCCTTGTGCCCGCCTCCTGCCAGTCCCTACTAGCCACAGCTGGGGCAGCTCAGCAGTCCCCGTCAGTGGCCACGGCCACCAGCATCTCACTCTTGCCCATCTCCTCCAAGGCACTGGCCAGGCTGTTGAGGTCCCCGTCGTCCTGCTGCAGAGCCTCCCAGAGGTCCAGGATCACACCCGTGGGGCTCGCTTTGGTGGCAAAGTAGTTCAGGTACCTGGCGGAGGGAAGGAGAAGGACACTGGGTTCCCCAGATGCTCAGCACCTCCCAGGAGCCTGGGGGTGGAGGGAGCTCCAGGAAGGGGGAAGCCAGCGGTCTCTGGGATCCCACGATCCTGGATCTGAATGCCAGCCCCTCTGCTTTCCCCTGGGAAAGTCACTGCTCCTCTCTGAGCCTCAGTCTCCTCATCTCTAAAATGGAAACTGTCTTGCTCATCATCAATCATCATCATTGTTATTATCATTGAAAGACACTGGCCCCAGAGAGACTGTCCAAACCTGCATTCCATTCTCTCTTCCTCTCACCTTCGTTCCCCACCTGGTCTCGCCCCGTGCATTCCTCTGACCCCAGGAACAAAGCCCTGGACATCTTTGTAAATCCCACTCATTTCTAGTAAGATGTCTTCTACATGGCCTCTGCTTAATGCAGGTTTATTAAGTGATTTCTCAATAAGTATAACATAATCATAATGATTATTATTGCCATTATATTTATCCAGCATTTTAAGCTCTCCAGAAGAGTTTTGATGTACCAAGATGTAGTCTGTCACTCAGCAAGCATTTCCAGAACACTGGCTCTGTCCTGGGCATGGGGGTGCTGGTGGTGATCACACCTCGCTGGTGTCCTAGCTTCATCTGATCCTCACAAGCACGAAGCTCCTCAAAGAACGGGCTCCTCGGACTTAACATGCCCAAACCTGAGCCTCTGACCTACGGCAGATGGTGGGATCTGATCTTGGACTGTCAGGTGGCCTGCTCTGCCTGCCCCTTGGGCACAGGGAGGCGGGGGTGGGCTGTGGTCTGGGTGGGGCAGGCCTGTCCCGACACTCACCGGTCCATGGAGAGCTTCTGCGCCAAGAGCCGCCAGTCATTGCCCCGTGAGTTGGGGGCATCCAGGCTGTTGCATATCTTCTGGCGGATGGACAGTGGGATCTTGAAGGCATGGGGTCCCAGCTGGGTGGTCACCACGCTGCTAGGGGCAGAGCAGAGGGCATCCAGGGAGCCAGCCGGCGTCTGGAAGGGCAGAGGGCAAGGGTGAGAGGGATAGAGGGCTCCCCCATGCACGGCACTGGGCCTCCGCCCCTCCCCACCCTCTGGGCAGGCTCCAGCTGCTCAAAGCCCTCCTCCCCAGAAGGTCAGCTCCCGAGGGCCAGAGCTGTGTGCCCAAAGCCCAGCCCTCAGGGAGCACCATGCTGATGTCCCACCCTGGGCTAATGCTGATGCATGATTACGAAACCATAACCAGCCTCAGCCATAGTCTAATCCCTCTGGACCCACTTTTACAAACATGTGGAAAACAAAGTCAAGAAAAGAGAAGTGACTTGCCCACGGTCACATGCCACGTTAGTGGCAGAGCTGGGTCTAGATCCATATCCAGTGCTCTTTACACTGCACTGCAAGGGGGGTCTGGCACCGTCCCCGGTGGCCTGGGTCTTGTAAACCTCAATCCCGATTTATAGCGGGGGAGAGCCGTGGGCTTGGGCCAAGCATTGACCTGATACAAGGCTGATAACACTTGCCCTCCCTAAAACCAGCTTTCTCAGCTCCCAGGTGGGGATCGTCGTTTCTGTCTCCCTGGAGGCTGTGAAGATTTAAGGAGATAATTTATGTCGCCTGGTACAGGCCAAGCCCAGGACCGGCACTCGGTAAGGGGTAGTCATTAGCAAAAAGTAACCAGGCCCCAGCTCAGACTTTGGAGGTGAGGGGGACATGTCTTTATGGGAGATGGCATTTCCACCCAGAGGAGCGGGAGCAGGGGGTCTGCATGCTGCACGCCCTGCCCCCCGGGGCGCCTGTCCTCAGCGCTCACCTCCGCCAGCGTGGTGTGCAGCTGGAATATCTGGCCTTCACCTTCCACCTGCCGCACGCAGATCTTGCAGGTGAACTCCGTGGAGGCCAGGCTGTGCCTCTCCAGGGTGAAGGTGCAGTGCAGGGCCTTCTGGCTGCCACTCCAAATGTGACAGAAGGGGATCTCCTGTGGGAGGAGGGGGTCAGGGTCAAGGAAGTGAGGCCAGCCTGCTCTGCCCTTGGGGACCGGAGGTAGAGGCAGGTAATGGGGTCAGTTCAGGCCTCTCCATCCTGAGGGGCAGAGGACGAAGAGCTGGTCAAGGGCCCTTCAGCTGAGAAAGGGGGAGAAGGCACAAGCCTTAACGTGTGAGTGTGAGTGTGCATGTGTGTCTGGGGCTGGGAAGCCTGTGGACTCAATGGTGTCACACAAGCGGGTGGGGCAGAGGGACATGACCATTGGAGAGTAGTTTGGACAGTCTGCCAGGCATGAATGCTCTCTGAAGATGATGTGTACAGATATTTGTGCGTGGGAGTGTGTGACGGGGTGGGGGTGGGAGTGTGGCTGTCAATGGCCCCGAATGTGGGGGTGAGCCTAAGGATGACTGGGAGCATGGAGAGTGGGTGGGAGGGAGACACAGAGAGACACTATGGGGAGTGGGGTCAGGCTGCAGGACCGAGGGAGGAGGCAGGCCTGGGCCTGAGAGGGGATGTGGTCCTCCCTGCGCAGCCCCCAAGTGCGTCCCCTCCCCAGCTCCATCCCTCGCCCTCCTTTGGTCCAGCCTCACCTGGTACTTGGCCAGCAGCTTGCTCCTCCAGTGGGCATGGGGGATGTCGTGGAGGGAGAGGCGCAGGTTATGGTAACTGTCCTTGAACAGCAGGGGTTTCGGCTCCTCCACCAGGTAGCCGCCCAGGGTCCGCTCCAGCTCCAGCACCTCCTGTGGGCCGGGGTCAATGGGAAGGGGGAGCCCATCAGACCTGGCCAGTGGGCCCTCTCCCGCTGCAAGCTTGGGAGCTGGGGACACATGTGGGCACAGGGAACCAGGCTGTACCATTGAGGGCAGGGGCCCCCCTGAGCACAGGGTTGGGGATTTGGTAAGTGCTCACAGAAGACTTACTGTGTGTGGACAGAGGGATGGATGGATGGACAAAAGGATGGATGAGTGGATTTATAGATGAACTGATGGATATATGAATGGATAGATGGATGGATAAATAGATGGACAGATGGAAAGATACAAAGAGACAGGCAGATGGGTGTGCAGATGGATATACAAAGGGATGGGTATATAAACAGAAGGATAGATGGAAGGAAAGATAAACAGATGAATGGGTGATGGCTGCATGGACAGATGGACTGTTGACTGAATGAGTATATATACAGATAAACAGAAAGTTGGATGGATGGATGGACAGATAGGGACCGAATAAACAAAGAATGCCATCAAGCCAAAATGTGGCAACTTCCTCCTTGATCTCCACTCCATTCTCTGACCAAAGCCGGACATTAGCCAATGCCCCAGTACCAAGAGATCCAGGCTGCAAGAGCATTTCCCAGGAGGCTCCAACCCATTATGGGCCTCCTGGAATGTCAGGCCAGCCTGGTCCCAGCAGGAGACACTCTCTCCCATGAGACCTTTTCACCTGTGTTGCATCAGTCTGCAACCTGGAGTTTGAGACAAGTCACATGAGCCTGGGAGACAAGGGAGCTAGAAGAGACCACAGACCATGGGTGGGAGGAGGCATGGAGCTACCGGAAAGGACTGTGAGGCTTCGCAGAGGAGTGCAGAGGAGTAAATGGAAGGATGGAGAACAGAGAAGGGTTTAAACAGGGTTTAAACGAAGGTTTGTGCTCTTCCAGTGGTAGTCAGGATGAGACTGGGGTCCTGGGAATGAGGGGAGGGCTGGGGAGGGAATGGCTGGGGGGGACAGGGTGGTACTAACACAGGGCTCCATAACTGCCATCATCAGGCTCTATGTGCGAAAATCCAATCCCTTCACCTTCCCTCCCTCCCTGCCCCAAACGGCTCCTCACCTGCCATGGCCCCTCCCTCCTTTAGGGGCTCTGGCCGTTCTTGTGCATACACTAGGAGTCTGGCTGTCAGCCCCAACCCCTCCCCTCTCCCCCTGCTCATCCCATCAGTCACTGGCTCTGTCCATTCTACCGACTAAACACAAGAATCCAGCCCCTCTCCTCACCACTGCCACTGGCTGCTGCCCAGGGTCCAGCTCAGGGTCCAGCTGCAGCTTCCCAGTTGGCCTCTCTGCCTCTTGTCTACCCATCCCCCCAGTGTAGCCATAGGGGCTTCCAAAAGAGCATCTGTGAACAGGTGTCCACCAGGTCTATGCTCCTGCCCACTGGATAGGTTCCGAATTCCTTGGCATGGCCCCCAAGGCTGTTGGGAAGCTGAGCCTGCCCATCTCTCCAGCCCCATCTCCTCCCTCCCTCACGCGCTCACATCCCTGCATGCTCTGGTCACACAGGTCGACACTCCTGTCTTTGCGTAAGCTGCTCTGCCTCCTGGAATGCCCTTTACCCTTCTCTGCCCGGAACTCCTACTAGTCCTTTGGAGCATAGGTCTCAGGTCAGCTCTGCTCCAAAGCTTCTCAGACCCCCTCCTCAACAACCCAGGCCTGGCGAGCCCCTCCCAGACTGGTCCTCCATCAGTGATCCCCCATCTGTCTCCCACCTCTAGCCTGGAGCTTGGCGAGGGCAGGACTGTGCCGGATTCATCTCTGTATCTCAAGGGTCTGATGCCCTTTGAATATTTGAGGAATGAATGAATGAATGAGGCTGATGGTGGTGGAGGGGAGCCTGGAAGGTACCACGCCAGCTGGCTGGCCAGGCGGGATGCCCCCACAGAGTGCCAGGGCTGTGTGGGTACCTATGGCCTGGCCTTACCTTCAGTGCTACGGGCGTGTCCTCCAGGCAGTAGACCCTGAGGCTGTACTCCAGGGAGGTGCAGAGGGCGGGGGCGAAGATGGCCAGCTGGAGCCGCTTGACGGCCGAGCGGGAATAGGACTCACCGGTGAACACGTAGGTGCCCAGCTGGTCCAACAGGATATGGCAGGACCTGGCCTCCAGCTGGCAGTAGCAGGGGGTGTTCAGGGTCTCCTCGTCCAGGGTCACCACCTCCTGCAGGGTGACAGCGGGGGGTGAGGCGGATGGGTCACAGTCAAGGCCCTGGAGGGGTCCATCCAGGTGGGGCCAGGAGGAAAGGGGCTTCCTCTCAGTTCCCGAGCCCCGGGGCAGGTTCAGATAGTGGACCTGCCCCCAGCCTTGGCTCCTCACCTCCCAGTGGCCCTGGTGGGCCTGGGTCTTGAGCTGGAAGATCCAGTCGCCGGCACTGACTTCGGCACAGTGAGGCACCGTGAGGATGACGGGGCGGCACAGCAGGAGGCCCGTGGGCCCGCAGGTCACGGAGGGGCTCAATACTGTCTGGGTCCCTTCTGAAAGTGGGCTGGGGCAGGGCAGAGGGAGGGAGGAAGGCAGTGAGAGAAGGCCTGAAGCTCAGCAAGGGCCCAGATTGGTGCTGGCTCCCACCTCTGCCCCGGCTCCCTTCTGGGCTGGTAGAAGGCAGGTCTCCACCCCTGGGACCCCCCGAGGTCAGGGGTTAAGGAGAGGCAGAAACATGGCATAGGCCTTGACTGTTTCCAGATCATTGCTGTTACACTGCAACATTCTCACAGCCAAATCTTGCTCGCGTTTTCAAAGGTTCTGCACTCTTGGAATGTTTTTGACAGATGTTGCTAAACTGCCCTCTGGAACCTGGTACCAATCCATGCTCCCACCAGCACATCATGGGAGGGCTGCGTGCCCACGCTCTTGCCAGTATGAAGGTGTTACCGTTTGAAAAATCTTTGCAAATTCATGAAGCAAAAAACTCTCAATATCTCATGGCTGTTTGAATTACTATTTCTTTGACTACAAATTAGGTTGAACATTTTCTCATTACCTACTGGCCATTATAAGTGTGTGTGTGTGCACGCACATGGGTGTGTGTATAAGAGAGAGTGTGTGTGAATCCCTTGTTCCCATCCTTTGCCCATTTGTGTACTGAGATGTTCCACTTTTCTCACTGGTCTCTAAAACCTCTTAACATAGGAAGGGTATTAACCCTTTGTCATGTTGTAGCCAGTTTGTCAGTTGCCTTTCAGTTTTATAATTTGTGCTGATTTTGCATGTTTCTTTCCTTTTTTTTTTTTTTTTGGCGAGGAAGATTGTCCCTGAGCTAACATCTGTGCCAATCTTCCTCTATTTTGTATGTGGGACACTGCCACAGTGTGGCTTGATGAGCGGTGTATCCACGCCCGGGATCTGAACCCGTGAACCTGGGCCACTGAAGTGGAGCTCGCGAACTTAACCACTACACCACCGGGCCAGCCCCTGGTTTTGCACATTTTTTGTGTGTGAGGAAGATCAGCCCTGTGCTAACATCTGCCAATCCTCCTCTTTTTTTTTTTTGCTGAGGAAGACTGGCCCTGGGCTAACATCCATGCCCATCCTCCTCCACTTTATATGGGACGCCGCCACAGCATGGCTTGCCAAGCAGTGCATCAGTGCGCGCCCAGGATCGGAACCGGCGAACCCCAGGCCGCTGCAGCGGAGCACGTGTACCTAACTGCTTGCGCCACCGGGCCGGCCCCAGTTTTGCTCATTCTAAATGTGGACATAATAAGATCTATCAATGTTTCCCTTGGAGGACTACCTCTGGCCTTAGGATCAGGCTTAGAAGGGGAGATGGTGATATTTGAGCACAAGGTGGGTGGGCAGCAGAGACAGAGAGGAAGAGGAGGGGGCAGCCCAGGCCGGGCTGGGGTCTCTCTACTCACAGGGTGTTTTCTGCCTTGTTGATAAGGAGGTACATCTCGTAGAACTTGCCCTGGGGGATGGCTCCATTGGGCACCAGCAGGCTGACCCCTAGGGGGAGAGAGAGGTCAGCAGGGAGAGGCTGGAGGGAGTCCAGGAGCTTAAACAGGGGATGGGGGTTGGCCCCCAGCTTGGGGCAGGGAGAGAAAGACACCTGAGCTCCAGGTGGGCACCAGCAAGGGGTAGGAGAGAAGGTCTGGGGACTGGGTGCAAGAAGAGGCCAGGCCACTGACCACAGCAGGCTTGTCCTGTAACACAGGGGCCTCTGGCATTGCAATGGGGTGCAGAGATGGGGCAAAGACCTGGAGGCTGAGGGTCCCAGTGCCAGCTCCAGCCCCAGCTCAGTGTATGACACTGGGAAACTGTCAACTGCTGGCTGTGCACCTGAGATGGGCAGCCCTGACTTTTCAACAGCACTCTGTAGGTTTGTTGAACTACCTAGGGGTATTCTCTCCCACTTAACTGATGGAGAAACTGAGGTTTAGAGGGTGGCTCGTCCAAGGTTCCCCTGCCCTAATGAGGCAGAGGCAGGCCTGAACCCCAGGTCTTCTTATAGTCACTTTTTTCCCCTCGGCCTCACTTTTCCTGTCTGTGAAATGGGATCAGGGAAGCTCTATCTTCTGTGGGGTGGGGGCTGGGGTTGTCGAGGGGACAAGCTGAGGCCAGGCTGATGGGCAGGCAGAGTGGGGGCCCACCTGTGCCGGGGATGCTGAGCCTCCCGCCCAGGCAGCCAAAGGTGCCACTGACGCTGCTCCCCGGGTCACGGGGCAGACCCAGGAGCTGCTGGGAGCCAAGGCTGGCGCTGCGCAGGTGCAGGAAGTGGGCATCCCTGGCGATTTCACCAGGGTACGTGCCAGGTGGCAGGACCCCCAGCAGGTCAGCCCCATCTGGCAGGCCTGGCCCGGAGCTGGTGGTGTTGGAGCTGTAGACCTTGATCTTGAGGCTGGGCAGGGGGTCCAGCAGGGGCGAGTTGGTCATGGGGATCTTGTCGGCCGAGTCCTGCAGGGCGTACACGGGCCCGCGGTACATGCCGGCACTGGCCGTGAGGTCTGGAGGCATCGACGGGTGCAGGAGCTGTGGGTTGTCTGCAGGGGTCGGGGCTACAGTCAGACCCAGCCGTGCCTCGCTGGCCCAGGCCCACCCTCTGCTGCTGCCGGGGGCCCTTCTGTTGCACAATCCCACCCAAATGTCCAGCTGCGGAAGGCTCAATGGCCACCTGCTGCAGGAAGCTTTGGGGACTCGGCAGCCTGGGTTACTCCCTTCCTTTTCTGCACCTCTCTAATCCATACTCATCCATTATCTTTACAGCAAATTCTAGAAAAACCTTGGGAGGCAGTCAGGAGCCCCCTCTTGGGTCTGGCTGGTCTGGCTGGCTGCCACGCTCCTCTGGGTCCCCCGCCCGCACCCGCCACCCCAGGAGTTCCCAGGTCCTTACTGGGCCTCACAGTCTTGAAGTTGACGGGATGGAAGCCACCAGTGAGAGCGGCGGAGGAGTCGGTGATGTCAGTGTCAAAGTCACGGCAGTTGCGGCGGTACACGACCACCCCCACCACCATGAGGACGGCCACGACCACGAAGATGGACACCACGAGACCCGCGTACAGCGCCACATCCCCCGAGGTCTCCAGGACTGCGGGGACAGGAGGGCCGCGTGAGGAGCAGGGGCAGAGACCCAGGGGAGGCCCGGGGTCCCTGGGGAAACTGGCCTGTGCTAGGTTCTAGTCTGTGCCCTGCCGAGACAGGCTGGCGACCTCAGGCAAGCCTTGAACCTCACTGAGCATCAGTCTCTACTATAAGTAAAATGGTCTCAAAACCCCTGCCCTGCTTCTCTCCCGGAGTGGCAAGGAGAGGCAAAGCCACTCTTGGTCACTCCCAAGGGTTAGCTCATTGCTCGCTGCTGAAGAGGGGACAGGGTCTATGGCTCAGAGTCACTGGGGCCCGCTTGTCCCGTCCCAGCTGGGATTTAAACCTAGAGCCTCACTTGCAGCCTGTAGCACCCTCCATAGGACCTCTAGGCTCCCAGAAATCTCTGCGAGTAGCCGCTCTGAGCTCATCCTCCATTCTGTGCTGAGGGTGGGAGGTGGAGGCAGAGGGGGAGCAGGAGGAGGGGAACGAGATGCATGACAATGGGGTGGAGAGGAGATGAGCAGGAAGAGAGGAGAGAAGGGGCTATAGGAGGCAACCCATGGCTACGCTCCCCTCCCCACGACAGGCTGCTGGGCTGGAGGACACCCAGCTCTGGGTGGGGGGCAGGGCAGGCTGCCCCAGGCCAGGGGGAAGGTGTCAGGGTCAAGAGGCAGGGTCTAAAGTACACTGTCTACTAGAACTGTCTACGATGATGGAATATCCTATGTCTGTGCTGTCCCACACAACAGCCACTAGCCACATGCGGCCACTGAACAACTAAAATGTGGCTGTGGCGACAGAGGAACTGAGTTTTAAAATGTATTTAATTTTCACAATAGTTAAAAATACAAGTTTAAATAGCCACATGTGGCTAGTGGCTACCACACTGGACAGCACAGGCGGAGCCAAGACGGCTGCTCGTCCCCCTTGTTTCTTGCGGGAGACAGGAGGCAGCTGTCCACTCTCCCCTCCCAGGGTGGCCCCTCAGGGGCAGGCCTGCTCTCCCTGTCAGGACTCCTCCAGCCCCACTCCCCTCAGGGCCTGGCTCTCAGCCCCAGTGTCTGCCCACTTCTGCCACCTTCTGGGCCCTGGTCCCTCCTGCTGCCCCACTGGCTTCACTGCTCTGTTACTGCAGCACAGAGCACCCCTGGGGGCTGGAAGGTGAGCCCCTCGGCGTGGTGCAGGGCAGCGGGCATCCCAGAGAACCCAGGAAGCTGCGGTCCAGCTGCTGGGGGTACAGTGAGGGGCACCAGGATGGACAGGTGTGGGCCTGCCTATGGGCCCTGTCCCAGGGAGGGAGGCCGAGGGAACAGGGCTTAGCAACAGCTTTGGCCACACAGATATTTAGGTTTAAATCCTGGCTGGATCCGTGGATAAGTCCCTCCTTCTCTCTGAGACTAGGTTCCTCTCCCGTAATGCGAGGGTCAGGATGGTGTCCTGGGCCTGTCAGTCCAGGGTCTGCCTGTCGGCAGTGATGGAGGCCACGACGCAGCGTCGGGTGCTGGGAGCCCCGTGAGGGGTTGGTGAGGGGGCACCTTCAACTCTCCCTGTCCCTTGCCCTGCCTGCACCCCACACCCTGGAAAAGCCAGCCAAAGAGAACCAGGGACCCCCCCAGAGGAAAGAAGACAGCCATGAAATGGGACTTACGGTGGTTTTGGGGGTCACTTAGAGTTTTCTTATCTGTCGAGGGAAATAAAGGGAAAGAGTGACACAGGTGGCAAGAAAGGGTGGTGGAGACGGTGACGGGGAAATGCGCAGATGAGATGATGGACGTGGTGGGCGGGCAGAGGCCCCGAGGGCGGCTCCACTGCAGGCCGGGCACTGAGGCCTGGGGTGGGCTTGGGGGCTCCAGATCCCCAGCCCCGGGCCCCGCCTTCCTGAGGACTCACTCTGCATGCACAGCCCGTCTGTGCAGTTCTTGGAGTCGAGCAGAGTCCCGCTGCAGTCCCGGCCTCCGTTCTGGGGCGGGGGCGCCATGCACTCGCGGCTGCGCCAGTGGGCACACTCGGTGCTACAGGCCGACCACTTGCTCCACTCCGTCCACGCTCCGTCAACTGCAGGAGCACAGCACACGGCACGTGGGGACCCGTGCATGCAGACACATGCACACGCAGTTGTGCAGAACACAGCAATGCGCACGCACGCGCGCACACACACACAGACCGAGGCAGGGAAAGAGGAACCCAAGACACACAGGCCATACAGAGAAATCCACACCATATCCATGCAGCCCCATGCAATCAGGTGCACCAGGCGGGCAAAGAGAACACAAATAGACACATAAGGTCACTCACACAGATACAGCCCACTCACAAGTGTACACACAGAGACACAAACCCATGGTAAAAAACACCACATCGTTCACACCAACAGAAGTGCAAGGACAGACAAACAGATGGGGACACAGAGAGGAAGACGCAGACATAAGGAGAAGAGGATCCCTTCAGGATCAGGGTCGGTGATCAAGGTGAGTCTAACAGTTAAGCTCTGGGACCCTGGCCCAGGGGCCTGACACTGAGAACCCTCAGCGTGGAGGCCAGAAGAGCCCACCCCTCAGACTGCAGCTCAGAGCCTCTGCCTCTGTCTCTCCAGCAGCAGCCCAGGGCAGAACAAGAGGTCAGAGGTCGTAGCATCTAGTCCAGTCTGGTCAGCCAGCTGTGAGCCCAGGCCAAGCACCTTCTGCTCCCCAGGATGGGGAGAGAATGGCTGTCCTGACTCTGGCAGACACCACAGCACAGAAGGCGGGGCTGGGTGTGGGCAGGGTGCCGCCTGGCCAGCGGCCTTACCTGGGCACACAGTGGTACAGGCGGTCTTTTGGAAGGCCTGGCCCTCGCAGAAAGCACCTCCATTGAGTGGGGCGGGGTTGGTGCAGGTCCGTGTGCGCTTCTGCCAGCCGCGGCCACAGCGGTTGGAGCAGGGAGACCACTCTGCCCAGCTGGACCAGCCGCCGTTCACTGCAGGGGTAGCGGGTGTCACCCGGTTAGCCTGGGTCTGTGACCCGTGGGCCCCAGGCCCCATCCCCCAGCCCTGATGCGGCCCCTCCACTGAGGCCTGGCCCTTCTTTTTTGGACCCCTCCTGCCTGCAGGGCTGGGGACTCAGATACCCATGGGCAGACCTGGGCTGCGACTGTCAGCATCAGAGTGGACCCAGGAGGTCACTATCTATTCCCCACCCCATTGTACAGTGGCAAACGAAGGTCAGAGAGGGTCACCCTGTGAGTGATGGGGCATCTGGGACTGGAATCCAATACAGGGCTCTTTCTGCAACACTTGAGGCATCTCAGCTGTGGCTCTGCCCCTCCCACCCCAGGGGACAGCCTACAGGCCTGGGCAGCAGTCCCTAACTCTGCTAGGACAGCAGGCTTGGGTATGGGGACACCCACTGGGCCCTGCCCCCACCCGGACTCCGAGAGAACTGGATTCTCCTTCAGCGATAGGCAATGCGCCTGAGAAGGGGCAGTGCTCCTGGCTGGGGCCCCAGGAGTGCCCGACTTGACCACTAGCTCTGCTCTGTGAGCTTGGCGAGGGCGCCTCCCCTCTCTGGGCCCCGTCCTCTCCACCTGTTCACCAGGGACCCGCTGGCCTCCGGCTAGGGCAGGGTCAGGAGGGCCGTGTAGCCCCAGGCCCTCCCCTCCCTCACCCGCCCCCCCACTCCCCCGCACCATAGACGACAACTGTGGCCGTGGTGCTGCGGCGCTTGGCCACGAGGTTCTTGGCCACACAGGTGTAGTTGGCGGTGTCCGACAGGCGGGCCTGGCGGATGATGAGGTTGTGGTCGATGGTGAGCAGGAAGTTGGTGTCCTGGGTGGGGTCGACGACGTCCTCGTTCTTCAGCCACTCCACCTACAGGAGCGCGGCGGGGGGCGTGAGGGCCAGGCCTGCTCACCTGCCTCCCGGGAGCCGCCCGCCCTCGGGGGAGGGAGGTCTGGCCGTAAATAGGACGGCAGCCCTATCGACGTCCACCCACAGGGGTGACAACGGCGAGGCAGGACCAGGCACTGTGCCGGGCACTACAGGACACAGGGGTTAAGACGGCCACCCACCAGCTGGGCAGCCTGGGGAAGGGCCTTACACTCGGCCTCAATTTCATCAACTAAGACGGGATTTCATAGCATCAACCCTGCGGGCTGTTGTGAGGACGGAGCGAATCACTATGTGGAGAGTGTGGAGAACAGTGCTGGCTCACAGTGAGGACGAAGTAAGTGTTAGCTGGTAGCACCTGCTCTCATCATTAACTCTCCAAACCAACTCCCTGAGCTAGGGTGGGAGGCTTGGCAGGCGAGTAAGTACATGGTCCCTGGGTCTGGCAGACCTAGATTCAAATCCCAGCTCTGGGGGCCGGCCCCGTGGCTTAGCGGTTGAGTGCGTGCGCTCCGCTGCCGGCGGCCCGGGTTCAGATCCCAGGTGCGCACCGCTCCTCCGGCCATGCTGAGGCTGTGTCCCACATACGGCAACTAGAAGGATGTGCAGCTATGACAGACAACTGTCTACTGGGACTTTGGGGGGAAAATAAATAAATAAGATCTTTAAAAAAAAAAAATCCCAGCTCTGCCACTCACTAGCTGGGTCTCCCTGGGTGACCGCTCCACCCACCCCAGCGCTGTTTGCCCGGCCCTAAGATGGGATGACAAGGTCCACCTTGCAGGGTCTCCATGAAGACCAGTGTGCCGAGTGCCCGGCACAGGTGGGAGCCCAGTGAGGGGTACTGAACACAGGGTGTGTGTCCAAGCCCCCTTCCAGATGCGGGCATGGGCTTGGGGGAGGCTAGGTGATCAGAGCAAGGTTCTGGGGTCAGACAGGGCTGGTCCCGAGCTAGGAACACAGGGTCCTATCTTCCCCAACCCCTGTTCTCCTGGGGCCCCCAGCGGCAAAGCTGAGATGTCCCCCATGCCCTGCTCTAACTCCTGGACCACCAGTGTGGGGGTGGGAGAGAGGGAGTGTGTGTGGAACACAGCAGGGGTGGTGAGAGAGGACAGGTGGGCACTGCCCAGGCATGCAAAGGCCACGTGGGGTGAGTACACGCTCAGATACACACATTGTGAGACCCTTGGGCATCCATAATGCTGCAGCCTTGGGTTCTGGGTGAGGCAAGGGGAGACGATGTGTTTAGCCAAAAGCCCTTCCCTTGCAGAAGACTGAGCCTGGGGCCTGTGCAAGGAGCCCTGGGGGTTCCTGTTCCAGCAGGATTACAATATTCCCATCTGTGAAATGGGGGGCGCTCTGAGAGGCTGAGGCATGGTGGCTGGTGGTAAATTCCATGCCTGGCTGGTCTCTGCCACGCCCAGTGTTCCCCGCGTCCCCCACTCACCTCAGCCACAGGCACCCCCTCTGGTGGGCGGCACTGCAGGAGAACCTCGTGGTCCAGGGGCACTTCCTTGCCCAAGGGCTCCTGATCGAAGTTCTTGCGCAGGTCTGGGAGAAGGCAGGTCCCGAGGCACAGTTAGGCAGAGCTGCAGCCTGAAGTGCCCCACTCTGGTCACTAGGTGGCAGTGCACACCAAGGGGATGCTCCTGGGGCCACCTGGGCTTCACCTGGGCAACTTCCTCTTCTCCAAAGTGGGGGCCTCACCAGGTGGAGTTAGGGGAACGGGGTTCCCTCCCTGACCCTGGGATCCTAAGCACATGGTGGCCCAGGAAGGTGAGGATGCTGGCAGCTTCCTCACACAGACATAGACGAAAAACGGCCGTTGGAAATCCTGGGGCTAGAGGTGGCCCAGGTTGTGGGTCCGGGAGCCTTCTTCTGAGCTGGCATCCGTGGGCCCCAATGTCTCTGCGGTGGGCATGTCCAGCCAGGGATGGCCCGACAGATGTGGAATTCCCTCCCTAGGATCCACGGGGAAGGGGCAGGGGCCCTGGGGAATGGGGTGGGGTGTCAGGGCGGCGTACACGCGATGCGGACGTAGGCCCGGCGACTCTTGGTGGTGCCCGCGGAGCTCCAGGCCACGCACTGACACCAGTAATCCTCCAGCCCGAACAGCTCCTCCACCTGCTGCCGTGAGACCTCGATCTGCACCTCTCGTACCCGCAGGCCTGCGAGGAGGAGAGAGGCCACCGGGGGCAGGTCTGAGGATGTGAGGCGCAGGACACGGCCGCGGGACATCTCTCTCTCTTCCGCCAAGTGCCTCTCATTTCCATCTATTTTCTTGTCTCTTCTGCCTCCACCCTGGCCCCAGCGGCTATGGCCACCACCTGGAAATCATAATGGCTAACGCAAGCCCTCTGCCCTGGTCCAATCCACTTTCCACCCTGCAGCCAGTGCGCGCTCTTCAAAATGCACAAACGGCATGTCATTCCCCTAGTTACGTCTCCAGTCCTCGCAGCATAAACACCAAGATCCTTCAGGCCCTGCTCGATCTACCCACTGCAGCCTCACTGGGCGTGTTCCAGTCCTTCATGTTCTCCCAACCTCTCTAGCCACACGGCCTTTGCACATCCAGTCCTCTGCCTGGAACTCTCTTCTGTCCCCTGTGCCCAGTGGACTCTCAGTCACCATCAGCTTTAGGCTGTGGGCCTCACTTCCAGAGGGAAGCCCGGCCGCACTGACCCTGGCCCACCCCTACCCACTCTCAAAGTACCGCCCAGCACTCCCACCGCTGCACTGGACATTGGTCCATGCGGTCATCATTCCCGCCCAGCCTGATTTCCCCACAGCACTGACCTCTTCTGGAACTATATTATCTATTGATGTGTTCGTGCGTTAACTGTCTGTCTCCTGCAGGAGGATGAGGTGGGGCTTTGCCGTGGCCCAGGGCCTGGCACAGAGAAGGGGCTCAACGAGTATCTGAAGAGAGCAGGTGGCCTCTCCCTGGCCATGGCTCAGGGGCCTATGGGGCTGGGGCTGGGGGGCCCCCTCTTCCTGGGAGTCCCCTGACCTCTCAACAGCTCCCTGCTAGGGCTTAGGGCCTCCATGGATAACTGGATCCACCAGCCCACAGAGAGGGAATCACTCACTCTTCTGCCAACTCTCCCTCGACAAAGCTCTCTATGCTCAGGAAAGGAATGAACCCTCCTGGATTAGGGTGCCCATCTGAAGCTCCTCCCCAAGGCCTGTGGGAGGACTGTGAGGCCTCTTCCTCTAGGAAGCCCTCCCTGACTGCACACTGTCTCAGAATTCCTAAGGCTGCTCCCCCTTGCCATGATATATCCCAGCTCATCCTCTCATGGTTGCACATGGGTTCTGATAAGCCCCTCGGGGGCAGGACTGTTGACTATACACACTATGGTACTGCAGCATGGTGGCTAAGCATAGGGCAGGTTGGTTGGACAGGTTTGAATCCTGGTCCCACCCTCACTCCCCAGCTGTGTGACCTTCGCTAAGTTACTTGGCCTCTCTAAGCCTCAATTCCTTCACCGTAGTAAAATACTCAGGGTAAACTCTAAATGAGTCATGGCAATTACTCTGCCATAGGCCCCAGTCCAGGCTGGCTACAAATCTACTCTGGCAGGTCATTTGGATCTCATCCAGCCCATTCCTTTTACGTTTGGAGAAACTGAGGCTCAGAGAGGATAGGTGGCAGGACCAAACTCCCACAGCAAGTTGCCAGCAGAGCCGAGATCAGCTGTCTGGTGTCTTGCCCTGGTGAGAGCTCTGTCCCCTAATGTCTGACACCTCCCCAGACCTCTCCCAATGAAGTCATTGCCTTAACTCTCCCACATCACGGGCGGGGGGAGGAGGGCCTTGCACAGGGAGCCCAGACAGTGAGGAGTACCCCTGCTGATGGCCAGGGATCTACATGAGAGGGGCCTGGGGTTTGCCGTCAGGGAGCACCAGGAGGGGAGAGGCTGCTTTTGACGGGCAGCTCTGCTCGCAGAGGCTGCCTAGAGTGTTGGGCAGCAGGGCGGGGGCCGTGAGCCTGCTCATCCAGGGGGGTCATCCGCCCCGAAGGTTTCAGCAGCACCCAACAGCCGGACAGAGAAACCCTCCCCCGGTGGGGCTCGACACCTTGGTGATAGTCACCAGCAGGCAGAAAGGAGGAGGCAGGGCCTGCAGTCTCCCAGACTTGGGCCCCTGCACCAGGTGTCCCCCCAGCATGGTGGCCAAGTGGCAGGCAGTGCCCAGGCCAGGACATCCCGACGTGGCATGCGCTGGCAGGTGGGCTCGTCCTGCCTGTCCTGGCCCCCAGCTGTCATCCTCTGGGTGTGCAGGGCCTCAGAGAGGGCCAGGGAGGAACCAGCCACACTGCTGCCAAGAGAGTGGCTCAGAGGACCACTGTCCATTCTGTGCAGCCAGTGGGGACAACAGTGCCCCAATATCCAGGGCTGGCAGGGCTTGTGTGCCTGCTGGCCACATTGTTCCCATGCTAATAATCACAGGGTCTGTGGGGGGCCCCAGCAGGGTACACCGTCCCCTGCTCTGTCTGGACCCCCATGGCTGACCTCTGATATAGGCCAGAGGGGCTCAGGGGGACAGAGAAGTCAGGACAGGTTTTGAGAGGAGAGAGGCCAAGAGGAAACGGGCATTTATTGAGCACCTGCTGCGTGCTGGCTCTGTGCTCAACACTGTGCAGGCACCACCTCGTCCCATCCTCACCAGGTCCTTCTGTTAGCATCCCAGTTTACAAAGAGAGGAGTGGGCTCAGAGAAGTTGAGCAGCTCCCCAGGGTCACATAGCCAGAGAATGGGGGCAGCTGGGTAGGTGTTCTTTTTTCCTTTTAGAAATTCCTTTTTTTATTTTTAGCTTTTGGGTGAAAATGAGACTCCAAATCTACTTTTTTTTGGTGAGGAAGATTGGCCCTGAGCTAACACCTATTGCCAATCTTTCTCTTTTTGCTCGAGGAAGATTGGCCCTGAGCTAACATCTGTGCCCATCCTCCTCTATTTTGTATGTGGGATGCCGCCACAGCATAGCTTGATGAGTGGTGTAGGTCTGCACCTGGGATCTGAACCTGCGAACCCCGGGGGGCTAAAGCCGAGTGTGCGAACTTAACCGCTATGCCACTGGGCCAGCCCCTGGGATATGGTTTTAAGTCTGGGTGGTTCTGAAATCTGTGAGCTTTTCACAGAAAAACAGATGTTGAAGGAGGGAGAGAGAGAGAGCGAGAATGTCAGGGGAGAGACACAGAGAAGGAGAGAGAGAGAGGAAGACATAAGAAAAACAGACACACAAGAGGAGACAGGGATGAGAAGGGGGGCTGGAGAGACAGAGGGAAGGAGAGAGGGCTGAAAAAGCAGGAGGAAGAAAAGGATCAAGGAGGAGATGGTGGAAACAGAACCGAGGCCAAGGCAGGCTCTAGGCAAGGGAGCCACCCGCGCCTGCGGACAGCTGGGGCTGCCCAACGCTGGCTGCCTGCAGGTCACCAGCAGAGACCTGGCCTGAGCCCTGGGAAAGTCTTTCCATTCCAGAGGGGCTGGGGACAGGTGAGCCCCCCGCTTAGCCTTGGGGCACCGTGGAGGCAGGCCAGGGTCTGGGAGATGTGAGGAGCTGGGGCTCTGCCTCCTGCCCGGGGCGCCCGGGGCCCTGCACACATCTCAGAAGGAAGGGGCCTCACGCTTCCTCCCAGGTTCCCACGCTTCAGCCACCTTCCTTTCTCCCTGGGCACTCGGGCTACGTCCTAGCACCACCTCGAGAATTACTTACTACTATTAATGCTTTTTTTTTTTTTAACCGAAAACAATAGAGATTTCTATGAAGGAAACTGTGTATGACTATTGTGAAAGGAAACAGTATCACTTCCCACAGACAGAGGGGACCTGGAAACTCACCACGGCCTAGAATTCTGGGCAGGTGGGAGGCAGGGCAGGCAGGGCTGCCAGACAGAGGCCAGCTCCTCTCTGTTAAACGGGGAGCACAGCAGGTGCTGGGGGGAGACCCTGGTCCAGGCTGGACTTGCGCCCCACATAAGCAGGATGGAAAGAAAATGGGAAAGGGAACGAGCGCTCAGCAAGGGATTTGGTGCTATATCATCTGGTCGCTCAGGCTGGAACACTGGAGGAAATACTGATCCAGCGTGAATCCCAGAGGGGAAACTGAGGCCCAGAGGGGCGCCATGGCGGTGTGAGTTCTCACACTGAGCCTAGGGTGGAGCCAGGCCCAGGACTCAGCATCCCTGGCCCATCTGGGCCCGGGGTGTCCCGGGAAGTCCCGGGGGCGCCCGGGCGAGTGGGGCAGGCTCACCGGTGGCCTCGTCCAGGTCCTCCTGCGTGACGTGGTCGTTCTGGCTGACCCACTCGCCGTTGCACTTGAAGTAGATCTGCGTGGCAGGGAAGGCGCGGCAGCGCAGCTCCACGGGCTTGTTCTTCACGATGTAGGCGTCCTGCGGCTCCTGGAGAAAGTGGGGGAGCGGCTCGGCGGGTGCGGACGGGAAGGAGTCGGGGAGCAACTCGCTGCCCGAATCACTGCCTGCAGAGGAAGGAGAGGCTCCATGAGGCCGCGGGCTGGGGCACCTCTCACCCCTCCGGGGGCCCACGGCAGAGAGAGAGAGGGGAGGGGGAAGTGGAGGGGAGGACAGCCAGAGGAGACCTGCTGGGGATGTCCTCTGTGCCCTGGGCAAGGTCTGGCACTCCTGGGGCCTCAGTTTCCCCATCCCGCCCTGCTTTTAAGGGCCTATTCTTTGGAGCCAGTCCCAGCTCCATGCTGTGTGATTGCACTTCTTTACAGATGGAGAAGTCACGGTGGCCCAGGGAGGTGAGGGGCCAACAGGGTGAGGACACCTCTCCGGCCCTCCCAATGTCCCCTGCACTGGCCCTGCTTGGCCTCCCTCCCATCTCCCATGGAGAGGCCAACGTACATGAAGGGCTGCACGTGGGGCTGAGGCGGGAGCTCAGGCCAGGCCAGCTCTGCCCCGACGCTCCGAAGCCACAGCTGCCCTTTGTAGCCCCAGCCGGCCAGGCTGATTGGAGTGGGAAGCCAAGCCTGGGCTGGCAGGGGCGTGGGGTGGGGTGAGTAGGGGTGGCTGCACCAGGCCTGGGCTCCCTGTGGCTTGGTCCCCTAAGGACCTCCTCCTCCAGGAAGCCCAGGGCAAGCGCAGCATGGAGGTGGAGCAGCATGGAGGTGGAGACCTCCTTCCCAGTAGCCTCCCCCCAGAGCCTCACTCCTCTGCTCCGTGGCTCTGACCCACCCCTTAGCCTTTCCCGCCAAACCAAATCCACACCCTCCGCCCAACTTCAGAGGCTGGGAATGCAGCGAAGCTGTGCCCACAGCAATCTCCTCCCCCAGAGGGGCCAGATGGAAACCCTGGCCGGCCCGCCCGCCTCCCTGGACAGAAGAGCACCTCAGGAGGTGAGACAAACAGGAAGGGAGAGGGGCCGCCAGCACCAGGAGGGAGGGGACCAGGCCAGCCAGGCTATTGGTTTATAATCCACTTAGGAAAATCGACTTTCCAACACCAAGTGCCAAACAATCAGGTGGCCAGGGGACAAGCAGTGGGGGACTTGTCCTCCTCTGCTAGCTGCTCTAGGGGAAACAGCAAATTAAGCCACAGAGGTGCGCATGTCCGCCCAGCCCCTCACCAGCCAGCCGGGCCCTGTCATGGCCCCAGGACTCCAGTCCCTCATGTGGGGCAGGGGTCCCGGGAGGCCCGAGGTCCCTGGGATCATGCACTTGTCCCCCAGTCCAGGAAGCCACAGTGGGCTCTAGGGGTCCCCCTGGGGGCAAAGGGGCCTCGGGGACACTGGGTTCTCCAGGAGCAGAATGAACAGACACAGCTAACATGCCCAGGCCGTGTCGTCTCTTTGTGGACCAGGAGCTCCTGCTAAGACTGGGGGATCAGGAGCTCTGAGAAAACGCATGGCTATCACTGACTCGAGGCTCTGGGCCCGGGCAGGGTGTGTGTGTGTGTGTGAGAGAGACCTGGGGGAGCGAAGGGGAAGCCGGCAAGAAGGGATGTGAATCCAGCTCCATCCAAGACATTCCATGTGACCCAGGGAGAGCCCTTTCACTCTGACCTCGTTACTTCGTCTCTGCAGAGGGCAGGGAGGCGAATACTCTTCCTCTCTCTGGGCTGCTTAGAGGATCACACGAAACAAACATGCACAAATGCCGAGGAGGGGCCTAGCGCATGGCAGGGACAAGGTGCTGCATCAAAATAGCAACTAATGCTCACATCACACTAGGTGCCATGTTTTCAGTACTTTTTACACAGTTCACTTCCCTAATTCTTGCAACAACCTTGTAAGGTGTGTTATGTTAGTCCCCAGTTTATAGATGGGGAACCTGAGGCTCAGAGAGGTTAAGTAACTTGCCTAAGGGCACACGGCCAGCAAGAGGCAGAGCTAAGGTTTGAACCCAAGAAACAGACTTCAGCATCTGAGATGCTGCCCAGGACTCCACACTGCCCATCACTCGAGGTGCTGCATAACACTTAGGGTGTCCCCAACACCTGGGGATCCTAACAGACTCCGACACTGGCTGGGACTCTACAGTTACAGGGGCTGTCTCATCAAAGGGCCAGCAAGGCTATGACTGTCCTTGTTTCAAAGCTGAGGAAATTAAAGACCATCCAAATGGGGCAAATGAGTGACCCAAGGCCACCTGGTTAGTGGGCAGCGAAACTGGGAATAGCCAAGGGTTCCTGAGCCGGAGAACCTGCCAGGCTCCATGCCCACCTCCCCCCCACCAGCATCCTGCTTCAGTCTCAGGCCTGAGGGGGTAAGGCAGGGCTCAGGCCTCAGGCTCAGACACTCCTGGGTCTGAGCCAGCCCTTACCGGCCTCGGGCACCTCATCTATGAACTGGGGGGACTGGGAATCCCTCCGGGGGTGGCGGCCACGAGAGGAAGTGTGCAGGAGCCCGTGGGTGCCGTGGCAAGCTCACCCTACCTTCGAACCCTGCGGCCCCCAGCCTGCAGGTGATGGCTGCCCAGCTCTCTGCGGCACTGCGGGCTGCATTTATGACTGCGCTTTATCACCCTAATGCGGCTCATTTATAAAGCAGGAGCAGACGCGACTGGGAAAGTCAACATTAGACATCCATTAGTGCAGCGAGCCCTCCCTGCCCCACCCTCCTCTCAGCCCCGGCACAAAGATGCATCCCTGGCCTTGGCAGGAAGACAGCTGGGCGTCCTCATCAGTGCCTCTCTGTCACGGCAGCGCCGGGTGGCTCTCGATGGAGCTGCTGCCCCCTTGCCAACATCCCCACCCCCCAGGCGGCCTGGAGGCAGACGCTGCCAGGAGACAAGGAAGAAGAACCAAGGGCTGCCCTGAGAGTCCTCCCCAGAGGGACCACTGGCAGACGACATGCTGGTGGGCGCGCAGTAGGTGCTCAGTGAATGCAAATTAAATAAGGTGTTGGGGGCCCTGCCAGGGCCCGTGTTGCAGCTGAGTTGGGCCCCTGCCCAAACCAATGGATACTTCCCCTCCTCCCTGGCCCTGGCTTCAGCCCTAGCAGCTGAGGGAGGCTCCACAGGTGTCCTGGATGAGGCCACCTGAGCCCACCCCTGTGGGCGGCCAGCCTGGAGGGAGAATAATAACAGAGTCTCGGGGCTCCTGGGTGCCCATTCTGCCAGGTGCTGTTCGGAGGGCGTTTCATATTAACACATGGAGCCCCACAACAACCCTAGACAGAGGTTCCCAAACATTTTTGGTCTTTGGTCTCTCAGTTTTTCATGGCCAAAAGAAATTCCTAGTAGTTCTGTTTATTAAGTCGTTACATCCAAACAGCTTAGTAGGTATTTATATCTTAGCAACTTATTAGCCACTTGAAAAAGTAAAACACATAAATTGAAAGAAAAAATAATATTTGTATTCCACGCCTAAACTAACAGGAATGTGAGTCCCTGTTGGGCATTGAACAACTTTTCAAACCTGGAATCAGAGTGGACACTGCCACCCTTGTTTGTTTCTGGGTACTCCCAAATGCCAAAACCCCAGCTTTGCAAAGATATGACGCCATCGAAAGAAGTGTGATGTAACGTTGAAACCGTAAGCTATCTTGAGCTAGCAGTTGTCGCAGTGTCTGCCAGCTGTCCGATACTGCTGTGCTTCCTTCAAGATTAAAAATATCCCACAGCGTCCCTGTGAATCTGCTGCAGCACCCTGGGGTGCCTCGGCACACTGTTTGGGAACCACAGCCCTATGACTCAGGTACTATTCTTATACCATAATACAGATGAGGAAACTGAGACCAAGAGAGTTTAAGTGACTAGCACAGGGCTATGCAGCCTGTAAGTAGCAGAGCTGGGGTGCAAATCCAGGCAGTTGGACACCTGAATTTGAGTTCCAAATCAGCATTTATGTCCACTATGTGCCACGTGCTTCAAAGATTTCACCTGCTATACTCCTCACGGCCCTCCTGGTGGGGATTACCTTCCCGTTTTACAGATGAAGACACAGGGCGTCCTGGTCAGTGGAAGGAAGCCAGGCTTGGAGCCATACCTCTCGGTCACCTGTCTCCCTGGCTTCACCACAGCTCTCCCCACTGCCCCATCTTTACGGAGGAGAACAGACACCTAAGAAGAGCTCCCCCAGGAGCAGATCTCACATCTGCTGGGCCAGATCTGGACTTCTTGCTGGTGGGAAGTGTATTTTTCTAATGGCAGAACTCACTTGGACCTACTGTTGCAAAAATGCAACCTGCCTTTAAAGACGCATACACAAATGGCCCGGCCATCCCGAGATGAAGGATGTAGGAGGGCACTTCCCTGCCCAGACGTGACCACAGACAGTCACAACACAGGAGAAGAAACACCACTCACGCCAGGGGCCTAGCTGGGGCCCGGTGTTGCTGTGTGGCCTGCCCTCAGGCCCCGGAGCCCCATCTGTAAAACCAGGAGGGTGGTCGAGCCAGTCTCTGGAGCCCTCCTCCGGTTCTAACACTGTGAGATCTGAAGATGCCCTATGGGGAATCTGGTAACGTAGGACTGGCCCGGTGAGTCAATTTTTTCTTCATGAAGCGAATTTGCTTAAAATGGGGTCACCTTTCTTGCCATTGCTATTCCTGGCTAAAGACCCAGCACACACTGTGGTCCTAAGCACAGTGTCGGGGGAAGCCGGGGAGGGAGGAGGAGGAACCATTTGCCGCTGGGCTCTCCCAGCCATGCCCCAGCCCAGTCACCTCAAGCCTCAGAAAATGACCACCAGTGCCAGTGGGTGGGACCTCTTGAGGGTGCCATTGAAACCCTCTCTTTTAATTTCCCTATACCTGCCTGTATGAGGTCTCGTGACGGCTAGTCTCACTTGGATGCCTGATTCACAGAGATAGAGGTTACTTCAAGGGCCATCTCGTACAACATCCGCCATCAACTCCTTATGCAACCCTGACTCACATACCTCCAGGGACGGGGAACTCACCACTGCCTTTCTCGGCCAGGTTCTCCTTTGGACAGACATAATAGAAATGTCTTCCTTACTTTCAGCTGAAATATGTCATCTGAGGTTCCAGCCTTCGCTATAATTTTAACCTCTGAGGTTACACGAAACAGTGCACTTCCTCTTCCCCATGACAGCTTCCCAGTCTCTGAAGGTTGCAGCCTGCCCTCCCCAGCCTTCTCGTCTTTCTTTAGAATATTCACGAGACACAGTTTTGTAACCCGTCCCAACCAACCTGGCTTCCTCATGGACAAGTCCATTTTGCTCACAACGCACCTAAAATGCAGGGAAGGGAGGGGACCAGGGTGGGGTGTGGTGGGCACCTCCCTGCTTCTGACAGCTCGAAGGCTCCTCAGCAGTTTGGCAGCTGCTCCTGGAGGGCAAGGAGCACACCACACCCCTCTTGGGGTGTGTCTCCCATGGTGTCTAGGACAGGGCACCTGCCCCTTGGGAGTGGAGTAGAGCTCGCAGGACAGAGCAAGGACACTGAGCCCAGGCTCCACCCGACAGCAGGACCTGTGCCCGGCGGTACGCTCCTTCCCAGGGGCTGGGCCAGGGCAGTGCCCAAGGTGGAGACAGGGGCTCCTACCAGGCAGGTGGGCGGCCCCGATGGGGAGGAAGCTGAGGCTACAGGCTCATTTAGGAGGTGCCAGAATCCAAGCCACTAGAACAAGCGGGAGCCAGGGGCTTTGGAAGTGAAGGAAGTAGCTTCAGGACAAAGGTAAAGAAACCGTATTTCCCAGAGCTACCCCTGAGAGGAGGGCGAGGCTATACCTCAGAGATATTCCTGAACGGGAGGCTGTCACCAGCTGCTGGGGAAGCCAGAGGGCTTCTGCCTCCCTTACGATGACCCTGAGCCCGGGGCCCAGACTGGAGGGACGCGTGGCTGGTCTGAGAGCCAGCAGACCCAGTTCAAATCCTCACTCTGCCACTGAGACCTTGGGAAGGTCGTCTTCCCTCTCGGGGCCTCAGTTTCCCCATCTGTAAAAAAGAGAATAAAAGGTGCTGCCCTGTCAGTTTTGAGGTGTTGTTGTGAAGGCCAGCTGAGAAAACAGACGTAAATGTGCTCTATTACCTGGGTGGTGCCCGTGCACCAGGGAGAGGCTCCAGGCAGGAAATGTCCTCTGGCTGAGCTGTGTGTGGGAGCCCTGAAACCCCACCCTGGCAGATTCCTCGGCCTCTCGACACCTGAGCCCCAGCAGGCCAGAAGCAGAGGTCAACGCTCAGAGGGGCCTGGAGCCCTGCACTCCACTAGCTCAGAGAGTGGAAGTGACTAATGCAACATCACACAGCAAATTAAGAGCCAAGCTGGACCAGAGCCCAGTTTCTGGTTCCGGGCTGAGAAGGGCGACAGCACAGCCATGGCAGGGCTGTGGGTAAAGGCCTGGGCTCTGTTTTTCCCAAGCCTGATATGGAAACTCATTACCATCCATCCCAGCCAGGTCCACCTTCGGTCAGCCCTATTGCCCAGGGTGGAGACCTCAGTGCGAGGCTGCAGTGGTTTGGTAGGGAGGGCCTTGACACGCCCGTCCACTGGTTTTTGTCTCCAGGTGGGAGACAAGTCCAGGCCTGGGACCCCCAGGCTCAGCACCAGGGGGTGGGCATCTGTAGCTGAGAAAGGCCGTGTGTCTCCAGGGCTGGCTGGTGCGAGCCCAGCCACAACAAGGGGTGCCTGGGAGGGGAGAAGGGGCACAGGCAGGTGGTGAGGGAGAGAAATGTCCCACGCTGGGCACATTTATCATCAGCAATCACAGTCTTTCTCTGGTCCCTGGACGCCGGCTAATTCTCACCAGACTTGACCTCCCACTGCATGGAAAATCTCCTCCATTCACAGCAAGGCCGATGTGCTCAACGGGGAGTGCGGAGAGTGGGGGGAGAGGAGCCCATTTGTTATTATGTTTTAAAAACACACAAACCCCACATGGAAGGACCCCTCCCTGGACACAAAGCCCTCTTTCCATCTGGCCCTGGCTCCTGGTGGCTGTGGGGTTCAGGCTGGGGCCCCCCTCCAAGGCTGTTACAATGGCCGTTACTGATGACAAATGGGGGCTGGCGGGCTTGGGGGACGCTGAGTTATGCCTAACAAAGGAGGCTTCTCGAACAGCCCTTTTCCCATACCCTCTGCAGACCCACCTGTGCCCATGATGTCACTTCCTGTGCTGGCCAGGAAGTGGTCTCACCAAGATGGCAGCTGAGGCAGGAGCTTGCCTCCTGAAGGGGGTGTCAGGCTGATCCTGAGAAATCTCTGCCCTGGAAGGACCCGGGGGCAGGTGAAGGAACTGACGGGAGGCTGGCGATGAGGCCCCAGGGTTGGCACAGAGCCCTAGAATGGAGCCTGGGCCCCGCTGTATAGAGGGGCACGCTACCTACAGAGTAGGGAGGGACACTACTTACTGGGCCATTGGTCCACCCTCAGACTCTCAGAGGTGCCTGGGGAGGCTGTATGCTACACCTACTCCCTCCAGACCCTTCCTCTGGCCACTGGGCCCCCTCGCCTGGGCCTAGGTCCTTCCAGGGCTACTTTTTGGTTCCTCTTCCAAGTCCCAGGCCCCGGGGTGTCCCTGTGCCTGGAGGCCCCGGCCATGAGGAGGGGCACTGTGCTTCCCCTTCCTCTCCCAGACAAGGAGCTCAAAGCCCTCTCATCCACCACACTCTAGATAATAACCATTTATCCAGCACACAGCGTGACAGCAAACATCACCACCAATACAACGATCCCGCGAAGTTGCCGTTCCATTTCACAGATGAAGAAACAGAGGCTCAAAGCAGTGAACAGACATGCTCAGGCTCATGGCTACCAAGAAACCCAAAGCTCTTCCAGTTGAGATTCAACCTCAATCTCTGAGGAATCAGCAGGGGGGAGCTACTTTTCTGCCCATTTTGCAGATGAGCAAATGGAGTCTCTCCAGAGTTCACTAGCTTGCTGGAGGGGAAGAGGGTCTCAGCTTCCTAACCCCAGCACTTGGCCTCCCTTCCTCTGTGGGCCTGTCTTGTTCGGGATGCCCCAGCCACAGATCCACCTTAGGGAGGGGCCTGCTACTAGCCTGGTGCAGCCCCCAAAACATCACTCTCAGAGACACATGCTCACACCAACAGACCCATCCAAAGTGATGATGCACAACTGTCTCCCCTGGACTCCCAGAGAGCCCCAGCCAGGCTGGGACAGGGGCTTCTTTCTTAGGGCTGCTTATGCCAACACTCTAAGGCAATGGCCATGACTCAGGCCCGTGGGGACCTGCTGTTTTATTTGGTCGTCTCTCCCCCATCCAGAATTGGGATGGGGTGAGTCTGGGTTGCAGCTTCAGCACTAAACACCCAGGTGCTCGGGTCCTACCTGGGGGTCCTCCCTTTCCCTTCCCCACACCCAGCCCATGATGCTGACCGACCTGGATGCTGCCAGGTGAACCTTCAAGACGTGCCTCAGCCTCATGACCACCCACCCCCACCTCCTACAGTCTCCAAGCCCACATCCTCCTAGCCAGACCCCTCCTCACTGTGCTCCCTACTTGCCCCCTGCCCCCTCAAAACTAGTCTCCTCACAGCAGCCGGAGTGATCCTACAAAATATAAATAAATCACTGCCCCGCTTACACCCTCCATGGCTTCCACCTGCACCTGGAATGAAGTCCCCACCCCACCGCACCCTCAGACGTCAGGTGCTCACCCATCACGCACTGCGCTCCACGCCCCCCAGTGTGCTTCCTGCCCCTTGAACATGGCTTGCTTGTTCCCATCTCAGGGCCTTTCCTGTCCCCTCCTCTGGAATGCACCCCCCCCCCCATATTCCTGTGGCTGACTCTTTGTCACTGAGATTTCAACTCAGGTGCCACCTGCCACCTTCCCAGGGAGGCCTTCCCTGACCACCCAATGTAAAGCCATCATCCTCTACTCTCCCTGATGCTACCTCCACGTTGTCCTGTTTGTTTCTTTTCTTGACAGTGCTCACCTCTCTCTGGAATTACCTTCTCCGTGTATTCGTTTGATTGTCTGCTGTCCATGTCTGGACAGGTTTGCTCTCTGGAAGGCAAGCTCCTCGAGGGCCTGGAAATCCTGTGTGCTGGTTTAGCTGGGCCTACTGGGGATGCAGGACTTTCTGCAGCTGTGCCGCCACCCAGCCACTCTGGAAACACCTGGGGCGGCAGCTGGTGGTGGGAGCGGGCAGCCAGAGGAGGTGGGCACAGGCTGGCCTGACCTGGCCATGGGAGCCACTTTGAAAACCCCATCATGTAGGGTGCCACCAACTGATGGACCCTCAGAGACCATCTCATCACTGTCCTCTAGGAGGGGGACCAGAGAAGGTGTGGCCTGGCCTCAGATCACATAGCACCTGAGCAGCAGAGCCAGTAAGAGAAACTGGGCTCTAGATTCCCCGAGGAAGAGGGGGCGAGTTTACTTTACAAATCCTCCTTTTCCTTCTAATCAAAACACTTTTTTTCTTGGTCTTTTCTGATTACAATTTAGGAAAAAATAAGGATGAAAATAAAAATCACCCATTCCCAACCCCCATTTACCAGAATTAACACTGGACACTGGTCCTTTCTGACTTGGCTAGACACACATACGTTTTGTTACTTAATAGGGTCTCATCATATATAGCTGTGTATCCTCTGTTTTCCTTTCAAGGCTGTTAACTGAGGACTTTGAAACCACAAGCAAAATGCACCGGGCATCTCTCTCTCAGCACAGTCACACTCGTCAGACGGGCCAGGCCAGCTGGGCTGATATGTCCCTGGCATTGTGTTCCAGGTCGCTGGAGGAGCGCAGGATGCAGAGCTGGTGAGGGGAGCCGCTGGACAATGACATCTGGTTGGCTTTGCACATTTGGGCGCTGGGCAGAAAGATGCCCAGTGTCCTGTGTCGGCCCCAGAAAAGTCAAAACGCCCATGGGTACAGCCTCTGGCCCAGGGGCTGCCTGACAGGGCAGTGGTTACGTTCCTGCTGCCCTTCCAAGCAAGGTGTCCCCATGCTGCCCTGGAAAGTCAGGGTCAGGCCTGTTCTTAGAGCGCAGAGAAGCACGAACTTCCCCTGCCTTCCCAGCGTCACGCTTAGGGCCGAGCAACACCTCCCTGCAAAAGGGAGACCACTGCCAACACAGTGCAAAGTGGAAAAATGCTGCGATCCTCGCCTGCTGCCGTCAGTACCGTCCCCACGCTTGGCCAGACCCCACCCCAGTGCTGGCCGGGGGCCACCTGGCAGGCACCAGGAGGCAGCTCAGACCCCGGGCTACGGGGCCTTAGACCTGATGCAAGCTCTTCATGTCCAGAGAGGAGCAATGACTTGTCCAGGGCAAACAACCAGGCAGCGGCTGCAGCACCCCTGTATCATGGCATTGTGTTGGCATAGAGAACCACAGCAGAGAAAGAGAGAAAGGGGTGCCTGGACCCTGCCATCTGCTCATTTGTGAAATGGGGACAAACGGGAAGAGATGAATGGAGAGGTGGAGACGGAGCCACGGGGAGAGGGAGAGAGAAAGAGAAACCTGAGGGCGCCCAGCGGGGGCGAGTGGAGCTGGGTGGGGGCTTCTCCTTGTACTTTTCTGAACCTGGAATCCACTTGGGTTCCTGCTCAGGCCCTGGGGGCAGGAGAAGAAGGTGGCTATCCATCTCTGACCTTCATCCCCACTCCTGCTCTGCCTCTTCCACAGGCCAGGCCTGGACTAAGGTTCCATGGGCCCCAGAGAAGGCAGACTTTGTAGACACAGACGCCCGGGAATACCCTGGGGACCAGAGGTAGGGAGTCACTGGTCTCAGGCCACACAGCAGGTCAGAAGCAAAGCCAGGCTTGGAATGTGGGCATCCGGGCAGTCAGCCCACCGCTCTTGCTCCTGCCCTCTCTGGTTCCAGTGGTGGGGAAGACTCGGGCACTGAGCTTGGCTGAGCAGCTGAGTTGTCAGCGGCGGAGACATGGGGAGACAGGAGACTGGCCAAGAGGAAGGCCTAGATGGCTGCTCAGGTGCACCTCGAGCGAGGCCGAGTGGTGGGCAGGGACTCACCCCCATTCTTTCATTCACTCATCAAACATTTCCTGAGTGCTTCCCCTTGATCCTGCCTATGGTACCACCTGGGGAGCAATGACCAAGCTTCAATCCCACCCATGGGAAGCTCACAGCAAAGGTTCAAGGTTAAGGGTCCATCATGACTCTCAGACTTGTGCTCAGTCTGCCTCCAGCCTAGCCCTGCAGTCACGGGATGGTCCCTTTGCCTGCTGATCCCCCATCAGTGCAGAAATAAGTCTACAGCTTTGTCTGTAGCTCTCTCCTTCTGTAGGGATTTCCCCAGGCTCCCATAATCTCTCATATTTCTTGGGCTGAAACACATTGGTGCTGTCATTGGCTCATGAGGTGACCTTGGGTAAGCCACGTCCTCCTGGGCCTCAACCTTCCCTTCTGGGAAATGGGGCCACTTTTATCTGCTTCACCTCCAGGGTTGTTGGGAACATCAAGGTCAGAAGTGTGAAACTATTTCACCAGCCGGGCAACCCCGCGCACTTGCTTATTTTTATTATTGCTTTTCGCAGCAAGTGATGGTGGGCGTGCCCTCCCGGGGCTGCCAGGGGGGCTGGCTGACATCTTGACCAACAGCGCCAGGGTTTTTCTCCAGGTTCAAGGGGCTGGCCAGGCGCCCCACTCCCCACCCCCGCCCTGCCCCAGCCTCCCAGTTGCTGCCCTGGCCCACTCCGTGATGACACGGAGCTGCAAAAGGCTGATGCAAGCTGGAAGGAGGGAATGAAACAGACTCGCATGGCGCGGATGGAACCCCACCCCCAGCCCCGTGGGACGCCTGACCCTGCTCCTGCCTGTTCCTTTGCACCTGCTGATGTAATCGCTGGGCCTCCTTGGCTCAGGGCTCGGCCTCTGAGCTACAGCCACAGGAAGGGTGCGAGGGCAGGAGGGCTTCTCTTCTCCAGGGAGGGGTGGCTGGGTCCTAGTGAGGGCAGAGGGCAGGAAAGAGCCTGAAAAAGGGCATGAAGAAGAACATGCACTCTGGAGTAAGCAGGACCTGGGTCAACCCCAGCTCTGCCACCATGTCACTTCAGGGGAGTTGTCCCACGTCTCTGAGCCTGGTACGTAACAGGCACCCAACTCATCACTCTCTTCCATGGATTTCTCAAGGAGGAGAGGATGTCTGAGAGGGGAAAGCGGAAAGGATGGAAGCATGGCTCCGTGGAAAGAAAACACTAGAATAGTCCTGGGCTGACCACCAGCTCACTGGGTGACTCCAGGCTAGCAGGGGCCTCCACTTGTTTATCTGTAAAATGGACACAGCATCACTATGCCCACCTCACAGAGACAGTTGGGGCCAGAGGTGTGAAAGTGCGACTTTCACATGTGGGTGGCTCGGGGGACCTGGGGACAGTCGGGGAGCGGGGGTTCTCAACAGGAGCCTGGGGATCCCAGAGGTGGGGCAGGGAGGTGGGACCTGTCAGCTGTGCTCTCTACCTGGCCTGGCCCCAGGAGCCTCCCCTTAGGGAGGAAGGCACGGAAGAGGAGCGCATGGCTCCCCAGAGGCCTCCAAGGAGCTGTCAAAAACACACAGGAGGCGAGGACAAGAGCCAAGACACACGCCTGGAAACTGCAGGGCCACCTGCACGCAGCCGAGAGTCCCTCGACCCCATGAGCGCTGGGTCTGGGGATGGCCCAGTCTCCACACTATAATTCCCGAAGCTGGTTTCCCTGGAGATGCCTTTGCTCTTTCTCTGAGAAACAAGAGGAGAAAAGAGCCTCATGTAGTTCCTGTGTCTCTCTGGTTGACACTGAAGTCTCCTGAAAGACAGGGAACCAGCCAGGTGGGGAGGAGACATCCATCTCAGCCCAGGGGCAGGGGTCACTCTCTAGCTGGGCCCTCAGTTCTGCTCTGGAGGGGGAGCGGCACTCCAGTCGGGATTCATGGGCTTCCCTGGCCACAAAGACCCACCTTCCCCTTCGGTATGGCCTGGGGTCCTAGCAGGTCCTCTGGGCAACCAGTAACAGCTACTGTTTACACCTAACGTGCTCCCGGGCACTGCGCAGGGCACTTGGCGCACATCACCTCATTGAATCCTCCCAACGCCCCTTGAGGCAGCCACTCTTATCGTGATCCCCAGTTTGCAGGTAAGGAAACTGAGGCTCAGAGAGGTTACGTAACTTGCCCAAGGTCACAGAACAGGGTTGCCAGCACCTGAATCTGGATCTTCCTGACTCTAAGCCCATACACATTAACCTCTCTCTATGCCAGTGGCTCCCAAAGTGTGGCGTCACCTGGGGCTTGGTAAAACCCAGTGCGCCGTGGCCTCCCTCCTGCACCCCCGGGCTCCCCCTCCGCAGGGCTGGGGCGCAGCTTGAGAAGGTGCATTTCTAACAAGTTCCCAGGGCTGCTGCTGGTCTGCCCTCTATGCCCTCTTGCCTCCCAGTAGAAATATAAAACACTTAGCACACATAATGGTGCTGAACACAGGTCAGCTCCCGCTCCCTGAGCTCTCCTCCGATTCAGCTGGAGACCTTTCAAAAGGAACTAAAGGAATTACAGGGCGGCGTGGTGCCAGCCACCTTAGCTGGAATCAGGCCCTGACCTGTGGTAGTAACGACAGCCGTCACCTGCATCTGCGTTCATGCAAATTACTGAGCCTCTCTGGGCCTCAGTTTCCTTATCTGCAAAATGGAATAAGTGTAATATTTCTAGGAAGGACGAAGCACATTATACACACCAATTGCTTAAAGCTGTGCCTGGCACATCAAAAGGGCTTATTGAGTATAAGCTGCATTTTTGTTATTACCATCGTTACTATCGACATCATCGATGTTATCTTTCCAACAACCTTGGGAGGTTGGTATCAATATCCACCTCCACTGTTTACCTAAGTCGCTCAGGGGGAGACAGGGTACTAAGGAGCAGAGGAAAGATTCTAAGCCAGGTTTGGGACTCCAGTGGTAGGAACTGTCCACCACGACAGAGATATGCCCACTCTGGACACTTCCTCTGGAACAGATGGAGAGTTGTTTTCTTACCATGTTTCCTGTGCTTCCTTCTAGACCCCCCAAGCTTAGCCCAGGGTACAATGAGTGTCACCAGTGAAGGGAGACTGTCTCCAATAGGGAACCAGAGGCTGTGTCAGCCATCCACACTCGGTGATCTTGAGCAGCCAGACTCCTTCCCTCCCTGTCTGTCCATCTGTCCTCTGTCTGGCCTGCTCCTCCTTACTGGGCACCGCTGAGGTGTGGGGGCTGGCCTGGCACTGGCTGGTCCAGCCCCTGGGAGAGAGGACGGTCACTTGCTTCTCCTGAGAAACCCTGCCCCACATCTCCTGGGATCCCAAGTTCAAAACAATGGAGGCGTCAGGTTGCCCTTGATGTAAAGCTTTAGGAGGTGGCTAATTTTAGCTGAGAAATACTCGGCATTTTCCCAGCCGCCGTCACTGCCGCACTCCGTGCTGGACAAATGGCCTTGGTTTTCCTCCCCGATTGTTCTCTGCTGGGGGGCTAGAGGCTGACTCCAGCTCAGGACAATTCCCTTTGTGTCTGCTTCCGGGTGGCTCTTAATAACTCAGCAAAGGGGAGGGGACAGCCTGGAGCTCTCAGCCCGAGCTCTCAGGACCCCCTCCACCCCAGCTGCAGGGCCCCTTGCTTCACATAGTAAGGGTGTCCCAAAATGTAGCATTTAAATAGGACTTGCTGGTCACAGTCTCCTCAAATCCGCAGGAGTGGGGGCAGAGAAGGAGGGCTTGTGGCCTGAGGGGGCCCCCCTGTGGACAGATGGGGAAACCAAGGCCCAGAGAGGGTGTGACTGGCCTGAGGTCACACAGCACTCTGGCAGAGCTGGGCCTGGACTGCGAGTCTACAGACTCACAGGCCAGTGCTCTCTGCACCACATGCAGGAGAAATCTCTCTGCTTTCTATGCTTCCACCAGCATAGGGACACCTCAGAGAGTAAGATCCCAGACTGCAAGCCTCCCATGCTCCTGGCCTGCAGTAGAGACACCGGGAACGCTGCCCTACTGCCCCACCTCCCCTCACCTGGCTGAATCCCCCCATCTTCAGGTCTCACCTTAAAGGTCACCTCCTCAGAGAGCCTGGCCCTGACTGCGCCCCTTCCGACTACATTGGGGCCTTGGCTCTTCCTCTGGTATTTCTTTTCCTTATTGCCCTCATCACCTTTTTAAATTATATACTCCTTTGTGTAGTTCCTTGCTTAATGCCTGGGTCCCCACCAGATCCTGGGGTCCCAGGAGGCAGATGCACGGTGACAGTCACAACATTTACCACCTGTGTGGGCTCAGGGGCAGGGTACTGGAGCTCCTGCTGTGTCGAGTGAGGCTGGGGGAGGGGGTCCCAGGGGAGTGACTGGGGCCACTCGAGGCTTGGGACAGTGGCTATTTGCCATCCAGTGTGGACGTGTTCAGATCTTTTCAGCAGCAGGACGGCCTTACTGGCACTTTCTGCCTAAACACCATCCATGGCTGGATGGCACGTGTGCCCACCGCTGACCCCCAGTGCCAGCCTGGCACACAGTAGATGCTTAATATATGCTTCTTGCATGAATGGATGAACATCCTGGGCTCCTCTGGGCCCTCTTCTCCCTGAGAAAGAGGCCTTGATTCGACCTATGCCTGCCCTTCCTATGGATGGCTCTGGAAGGAAGAGAAATGAGGAACCTTGGGGAAGGGCACCCACAGCCCAAGCTGCCCCCACCCCGGAGGGCTGTTTGCTGGCCAGGCAGCCCCCATCTCTGCCTGGCCCCCAAGCACTCCAGCCGGGACCCAGCACGCTATAATTAGAGTCCTCTTTCCAGGCTCCGGTAATGAGGGGTGTTGGGTGCCAGCCGTAATTACAGCCTGGTTAAAATGAACAGGAGCCGCCCCCAAGCCAAATTACAAAGTCTGCAGCCGGACTCCCTCCCGTCCCGCTCCCTTTTTATGGGGCTGGTTACAGGGAGGGACTGGGGAGTTTATGGAGAAGCTGGCTCAGGCTGGGCTGTGGTCTCGGGAGAGTGGAGAGCAGACAGTCTGGGCCCGTGCTGCTTTGAAATGTCCTTGCACCTCCCCCTGCCCTACCCTCGTCAAACTTCCCATGCAAAGCAGAGGTCAGGAATGGGCAAAGAAACCAACCTAGGCCGCTCTTCCCATCCTTTTCATCAGCACCCCCACTCAGGGCTAAGCACTCTGTGCCAGCGGCCTCACCGGCTCTGGGTAGTGTATTTCACGGGCAAAGGCACCATCACCTCTGTCTTACTAACCGAGGTTCAGTGCTTAATTGCCCCAAATCACACAGCCAATAAGAGGCACACCCAGGGCTCGAGCCAGGCCCACATACGGAGAATGTTCTGGAGCATAGAGACACTCCTTGTGCCCCTCACTGCACTGGGCACAGGGCAGAGCATAAGGAAGGGCTCAGTGAATCCCGAGAACAAGGTGAATTGTGAGACAAGGACTGAGAAGTCCAGCTGAGTCCTTCTCTCCCTTGCAGACACGGAGAAATTCAGACTTTGATATCCACAGGCATCTCAGGATCCAGAGGCAGAGCCGGGATGTGGGAGGCCTTGTTGGCTTCAGAATCTCAGGATGTTAGAGTGTGCGAGGGCTACAGAGAAAATCTAGTCTAGGGGCAAATACATGGCAACCTGGACCATCCCAAGGCTGTGGTCCTTGGGAGCACATCATTAACTGACATCACTAATCAATCATCAATAGCGGCACACCTAGATGGGGCCTCAGACTCCTTCTCAGCACAGGACTACACTCAGCCATACCAATCAAGCACTGAAGAAAAGATTCCACCATCTCTGATCTGATCAGTCCCCACTCACCCTCACTTAACTGAAGGGGAAAACAGAGCCCAGAGAGTTGGGGTGACTTGTCTGAGTAACAGACTGGCTCCTACTCCTTAATGACCAGCCTCCATGGATGCCAACCAGCCACTCGCACTGCACCCTCAGCCCAGCCCTGTCCACTCTGGGCTTCCTGTGTGGGAAGGACTCAGCGCCCCCACCCCTGGCCCCACAGTACCGACCCAGCCGGCTGGTCTGCTGCCCCGACTGGAGGCGGCTTTCGTAAGGGACTGTGGGGGAGCAGGCTTGCTCACTGGAGGAGGAGGACATGTCTCAGTGCAGCAGCTGCAACCTCTCTGCGTGGCCCTGCACTGCCCACATGCCCTTTCCTGGGCCTCTGGGCTGGGCTCTCCCCCCAGCCCGAAAAGCTGGCTCCAGCCACCCGCTGCCCACTCACCACAATTGGCCTGTGGTGACTCAGCCTTCTTGTTACGGCCTTCTCCTCCTGCCCCCCTTCTGGCCCTGGCGGCCCCGCTCTGACAAGCCTCTTCAATAGCACCTTTGATCCGGGCGATCCAGGCTCTCGAACAAGGGTGGCCTGCTGCCTTCAGCTAGGGGTGTGGGAGAGAGGGGGGTCTTGGAGGACAGCGACCACGACAGGATGGGCACAATCCTGAGGTCCGCACTTTCACGTGACCCCCAGCCTCACCTGGATGACCAAAGATCCTGAGCCTAGAGGTCTCCAGGGAAGGTGCGAAAGCCACTGAGATTTCTGGGAGGTGCCTGCCTCACCTGGCAGTGCCAGGCCTGGACTGGAGGGTGTTTTCAAAAGGACACTTTAATTAGGGAACAGGGCAGCCAGCCAGCGGGATTACGGGCCACACCCATGCCATCAGAGGCCTCTAAACTCCCAGGCCCAGCCTGCCTCTCTCATCCCCACCTACTGCCACCTCCTCCCTGGGGTTTGGGGAGGGGAGGTCTCCCTGAGCACCCCTGCTTGCTGCCCCCATAGTGGGGCCCTGGGAGGAACACTGGATGTCTCAGGGGTGGTTTCTCGAGCTGAGTTCTGGATCTCAGGCATGGAAACAGGGATGCTGGAGACGGCTGGCCAGAGCGGAGAAGCCACGAAAGGGAGTAGGCCCCAGAGCCTCCACCTGACCCTGTATGCCCCCTCCTCTCTCCACCAGAGGGGACAATGACAGAGGTGTGCTTGTCTCCCGGAGGCTCCGTGCTGCTCCGGGCCTCCTCCCAGCAGACAGTGCTCTCCCACATCTTGATGGGCAGACCTGGGGCTGCCCGGGGCTGCGTGCCCTAAACGTCAGGATGGGGCAGCTGGCGCAGGCCCACTGCCCTGGCTGAGCTTGGCTGTGGCTGCGGCACTGTCCCCACAGGTCTGCTCTGTGCCCTAAGTTCCTCCTCTCTAAAATGGGGGGATCCACAAGGATCTCCCGGGCCTGCTGTGCAGGAGTCAAGTATGTGAAAGTAATCAGCACAGAGTCCAGCTGGGGTGCTCAGAAAACTTGTGCTGAACTTGGTTTAGGTTCAAGACCTGCCCATATACTAACTGGCTGTGTGACCCTGGGCAAACCACTTCACCTCTCTGAGCCTCAGTTTCTTAATCTTCAGATGGGGTTAATAGCACATTCTTCTTACAGATGTGAAAGTGCTTTATAACCTGTGAAGGGCTGCCCGAATCTAAGACTAGTCCTTATTATTTTTCTAATGAACGGCTACACTGATCCTCTCTCCACCCTGCCCGAAGTGAGGCTGGGCCATTTCTATCCCAGCTCACCAGCGTGACTCTGCTGACATCTGGCTCACCTGGCCCCACATAGCTGCCCACCCTGAGGCCCAGCCTATCCCTTGTTATCTGCCAGCTGCCTCTGGACAGGGAGGGGGCGGAGGGTCCTTGGGCAGGGAGCGGGAAGAGGGGCTTAGTTCTCTGGGGAAGAAGTCTTTACCATCAGGTGAATCCTCTGCTCACTGGGCATCAACCCCAAGAGAAAAGGCAATGTTGGGGAGGGGTGGGGACAGGGGTGGGGACCCGGCTGACCCTGGGGCAGGTGGGCATGGGCGGGAGCCAGCTGGACAGAGCCCATCCTTGGTTCCTCCTGCCCTTTCTCTGAGGGAACTCCAGAAAGGTTCCTTGGTATGTCCCAAGCCGTGTGACCTTGAATAAGTCCCTTCCTCTAACGAAACCTCTTCTTCCTCCAAGTACATGGCCAGTCCTGCTGCTCTTGGATGCTTGGGAGTGGAGGGTTCCAGGAAAAGCATGAGGGAAACCAGCCTCTCCACACAGCTCAGCAAGAGCCCAGGGTTCTGAAGGGGCCTTGGGACTGGGTCTGGAGGGACGTGGGGTGGCCTCCGGACACTCAGGAAGCAAGGGTGTTTGAGAGTCCCAGGGCTTCACCCCAGGGTCCCCCGATCTGCAAGTCCCTTCCTCCCATCCTGGGCTTGGCCCACAGGTGGGCAGAGACAAGCATGAGGCAATGCACCGATTCCTCCAGCCTAGACCAAGAGCAGGGGGGCTCTGCCTGGAGCTGAGGGCGCCCCTGTCTCACCAGGAGTGGGAGGGCCCTTGCTCTCGTGGAAAGAGCCTGACTCTTTTTGCCCAGGAGAGAATCTCAGCATCGACAGCTGTGGGATCTTAGGCAAGTGCTTCTGCCCCTCTGGGCCTTGGTTTCTTCACCTGTAAGATGGGGTTAACAGTCCCAAGCCCAGAGGAGGACAGGGAGGAGCAGGTGTGACTGTGTGGAATACTAGTCTGGTGCCTGGCTCAAGGTAAGCTCTCAAAAACAGTCCCCAGTTAAAGTGGTGCTGTCCTTGGGCATGTGGCTTCAAGCCTCTGGGCCTCTGTCTTCCCGTCTGTAAAGCAGGGCTCAGGACATCGCCTACCTCCAAGAGGTCACGCGTGTGAAAGGCTTCGGCCCAGGCCCAGTGCACAGCAGTCACTCTAGGTGTCTGTGGAAACTGCCGAGGCCAGGTGACCTGGCAGAGCTCCCCGCACACCTGGCCACAGCCTGCCCCTGTTCTAGGGAGGGGACAGACCCTTGTCCGCCTACAACAGGCTCGGGTTGTTTTCTCGCTCCTTCTGGTTTGTCAGGACCCAGATGGCTGCTGGGCCTTCAGCCAGGGGCAACACCTTCCAAACCCGCGCGGAGCCTGGCGCGAGGAGGCGGGAGCTCGGCGCCCAGCTGAAGAGGCCTTGGTTCTGCCCATTTCACAGACGGGACACATCCTGAGGCACTAGCCACCGATGTGACTGGTCTGGGTGGGCCTGGAGAGGGAAGGGGTCCGAGAGAGGCTCCGGGGTCCTCAGACAGCTGCCCTGAGTCCACCGCATCCTCTTCACTGGGGCTGCCTCTCAGCCCAAACGTCCCGACCCACCATCTCTTTGGTAGGTGGGCAGAATGGTCCCACCTAACATGAGGAAACGGGGGCTCAAGAGAAGTGGGTGGTGGGCCTGGCTCACTTCCTGAGCTGGTGGCGGAGCTGGGGTTTGACCCCAGGGCTCTTCCCTCCCCACCATGAGGCCAGGCACGCTGGCAGGGGGACGCCAGAGGAGAGGAGCAAGGCGAGATCTGGGGGTTCTGCTGACTCTCCTCCTACTTGCCCCCCCGTGCTGAGCGAAGAACCTGAAGGAGCACCTGCTCATTTGCAGGAGGCCGATTGGGGTGTGGCTTTCCAGGGTCCCCCTTTAACCCACCCCTGCCAGGATGGTCTACACAGGCTTCTGGACTCCCTTCCCCTTCTGCTACTGGGGCTGCCCCAATTCTCCTCCTCAGTGAACTCCCTTAGTCTCCATGCCCCTCCTTCTCCCCAGACCCCAAATGCCCCCAGCTCCATACTCTGACTTCTTCACGGTCTTCCTCTCAACCCTACCGGGCTCCACACTGGCTGGAGTGTTCCTGCGACAACCCAGGGAGGTAGGGGTCCTGGGCTCTGGTCTTAGCTCAGTAACCAACATGCTGTGTGACCTTGGACAAGTCCCTGACCCTCTCTGGGCCCCTGCTTGCCCATCTGTCATTGAGGGGTTAGGTGAGAAGTTCTGATGTTCTATGAATATAAAAACCCACACCCAAATGTACAGGCTGGTATGCTGGTGGGCATCTTGGACCTTGGACTCCTGCCTCACCTCTTGGATCCCCACTGGGACTGGGCGACCAGGCGGGGGCCCCCTCTGCACCCGAGTCCCTGCCTGGGCTCCAGGTTTCCTCAGAGCCTTCACGTGCCTCTGTCTCTGGCCTCTGCCTGAGTTCCCTCTGTGCCCTACCCCATCCTCCCCCAAGGCGCTGGTGGCTGCCCCGTCACTGGAGCCAGCTCCTGGTAGAATTATTTCCCTCTGTGCTGGGCTTCCATTAGTCGGTAAGTACGCCAGACCCAGGTGGGTCACTGGGGGACGAGGTGGCCATAAATCACCATGGCTTTCTCTCCCAGCCTGGCTGCTGACAGCCTGGGAGCTCTGCTGGCTCAGCTGAGTCTCCCTTCCTGGAGAAGCTGGGGCCAGGGCTGGAGTGGCTGTGAGAGGGGCAGCGGTACAAGCGTGTGGCAGGCACACAGCCACGCACCCCATCACCCCTGGGTATGACACTGTGACAGCAGCACCCCAGCTCCCTGAGCAATGTCACCTGGTGATCACTCAAGGAAGGGGAGAGGGTAGAGACCTTGGCAGAGCCTCAGTTTCCTGGTCTGTAAGATGGGGGATCACACACCAACCCCACAGAGTTCATGGGAGGATTACCTGAGATATCCCCCACTCCCCTGCTCCCCTCACACAAAAAGTATGACTCAGTACATTATTGCTTGCCTTCCCCTGCCGGGCTCAGAGTAGGGAGCAGTGGCCTCTTGCCTATGTTTAAAGCCACATCTTTTACACCATACTCTTCCCTTTTGTAGCTGGACAGGGACAAGCTGTCCCTGGATCACTGGGGATCCAAATCTCAGCAGAGCTCCCGGCGTCAGACCTACTGTTTGGAAAGGGTGAGGACTCAGCCCAGGCTGGAAGGTGCAGGAGCCTTTGGCATCCTCAGTGAACAAAGTTTGGTTGAGAAAATTAAATGACATCGCAGGGATGATATTAAAAGAGCAAATTGCTTTAAAGGGCTTCCGCTCCTTCCAGATCTCACTGCAGATGGATGGCACTAATTACCAACAAGGAGTGGCTCTCAGTACAGCAGGTCCCCAGGGGCCCCAGGGTTTCTAAGTTAGGGACTCTGCAAGTGAGGGCCTTTTGACTCCAATTCACAGTCCCTTCCCCCATAGTTAGTGGCACCTGGTGAAGTATAGAGGTCTGTGCTGTCTGGGAAATACTTTTCACTGTCTCCCGGGCCCATGTGCATTTGCTGGGACTTCTCAGAATGACAACTCGGGGATGGCTCTTGCTCCTAATCCACAAAGCAATCTGGCCACACCTGTCAAGGAGGGCATTCTTCTCACCGGGAATTCCACTTCTGGGAAGCTCTCCCGAAGAGCTCAGCCAAGCTGTGCACGTGGAGATGTTCGCTGCAGTGTTATTTACAAGGGTAAAATATCCAACAATGGGGGACCTGGCTGAGATTATCCCCAATGTGGATGATTCTAAGGCATTAACATGCTATGTATGAAGTCTGTGTATGAGAAAGGTCCATGGACTCCTGTTAAGTGAGGCGACCAGAGCGTGAAATGAAGCATCTCCTTTGATTCACCATAAAACAAACCTGGGCCTGGGCCTGAGGGAAACACACTAACACGCAAGCAGTGGTTGGGTCTGGGTGGTGGGATCATGGCTGATGATGTTTCAGACCTTTGTTTCCCATTATTTGGGGCAATATGGCAACATTATCTGTGTAATCTGTATACACAAACAAACACTTCTTGGACCCAGAGCTATTGAGGAGAGGGCCAGAGCCTGGAGCTGTTCCAAAGGGCCCCAGGAATTCCAGCAAGTGACCCTCAGGCTACTGGTCTGGAAGCAGAGAGAACAGTCTAGGCTCATCGAGTGCACAATGTGCTCGGGGCTGAGTGCTTTGGGGGCCAGTGGCCATCCACCCTGCTCTGTGCACCTGTTGCCACAGGAAGGCCCCTCTGGGGATGCCCCATTGTTCTCTGGCCAGGAGGAAGGTGGGGGCAGAGAGAATGGCTGGTTCCAAAGCCAGGAAATAAATCCTCCCCCGAAACCCAGCCTCTCCATTCAGTCCGACTTATTGATGGGGACCCAGGGGGCCCGGGGAGAGCCTGCAGCCTTCCCAGGACGCGTGAGAAAACTTCCCTGCGCTGGGCCCACGCCGTCCTGCAGACTCTGGGGGCCCATCCTGGAGCTTCCTCCGGCTGTTTCCTGGCGTTGTCAGCCCCGCACCCCACAGCAGCAGGACGCCAGGCGCCCGCAGTCCAGGCCAGCTTCCACTCTTCCCCCATCACCACAGCCCATTCAGACCCAGGCCTTGGGTGAGTAAGAGGATCTCCACGGGCCTTTATGGATCTGCTAGTCTGTGAAGGGAAGCAATCCCCATCACCTCCCCTAGGAAATGCACTGCCCCATACTAGGTATAGAAAGCCATGGATATCTGCATATAATTTACATGAATTTGCATCACCACCTGCTATAGTGGGAAGAGCATTGAACCAAGAGTCAGACCTTGAGTCGAGTCCCAACAATACAACCAGCACAAGGTGACCTTGAACACATTTCTGTCCTCTCTAGGCATCAGTCTCTCCCTCTGCTGAACCGGGGACTAGACTGCTGGTCTATTAAGTTGACATGATCTGGCGGGCAGGAAGAAGGTCACACATGGAGCAAGAAGGGGGTCCCTAGGATCCTCCTCCCAAGTGATCCCCACCTAAGACAGGTACTCCCTGAACGCCTCCTGGGAGACACCCTGGGCCAGCTGCTCTGGCCTCTTGGGCCCCCCTGGACCACCAGTGCTCACCTCTCACTTCCAGGCTGGGGGTCCCTGGAGAGGGAGAGTGCTGATGGCCCTGCCCACCTCTCCTGCCCTTCCTCCCCTCAGCAGCCCTGGGGAAGCCAGCAGCTTCTCACACCCTGGAAATGCTGTGAGCCAGGTGCCAGGGAGCTTGGCAGGGCCCCAGAGAGAGGGAGGCAAAGCCCCAGGCTGTCCAGGGATTGAGTGGACTCAGCATGCACACTCACAAGCACACACACATACACACTGCTGCCACCACTGTAGCCTGGACCAAAACAGTGTCACTCCCCACATCAGACTGCCACTCCAGACATCTGCCACCTTGGCCTTCCCTGTAAGCTGGCCCCCCTGCTGCAGGTATTTCCTGGGCAATGGAAAAGGAGGCGGTGGAAAGAAAACCTCATTCCTGGGAAGCTCCTCTGCTGTTGCTGCTCCTTGCATCAGGATCTCTGGGGCACGGTGTCGGGGGAAGGGCAGGATGCCAAGACTCGGGCACTGTGTACTCGGCCTGGGCTTTGCGCAGTGGGGTGGCTAGTAGGGCTGTGCCGGGCTATGGGAAAGGAGGTGGTAGGCTACTTAATGGTGGGAGTGTGGCACCTGTGATACTCAGAGCTGGGCAAGCCTGAGCCTTTGGGGGTCCCCCGAGGCTGGAGTTGACAGTCAGCATGTGTCGGGAGCAGAGGGCACAGGCCCAGAGCCCACAGTGCATGAGGGATGGGGCATGGGGGAAGGAGGTAGAGGTCTGAGCTGCAAAGAAGCAAAGAGCTCGGCGGGACGGGGGGCACATGCCCTGAGCCCTAGGGCCCCGGACCCATGCTCTTCCCTCTCTCCTCCCACCCCTTGAGTCCTCCAGGGAAAACCCCTCTCCTCTCCCCTGACCCCTCTTCCCCGCTGGCCCTCTACTGCCTTGGGGAGAGCAGACTGCCAGGGTCTGACTCAGGTGTTGGTTGTCTCTGGAGCTCTCTCAGTCCTTCTTGCCTCATCTCTGGAATGTACTTTAAGGCCCCCACTGCCTTCATGCTCCCCATCGCTCTCAGGTGCTGTCTAAAGAGGTGAGACCCCATGCAGGGTCTGGCCTTGGGCAAGTCACTTCACCTCTCTGAGCCTGTTTCCTCCACTCCAAAATGGGAGAAATGCCGCCTACCTCCTGAAGTGTTCTGAGGATGAAATGAGGCAATTTCATACACACTCAGCACGGGCCTGGCACATAAGAGAGGCTGAAATACTGCTGGTGGCTGTTATCATTAGCAACCTCTGGAGCCTCGGTTTCCTCTCGTGTACAAAGCGATACACGTCCCACCTTCACAGGGTGATGGTGAGATTAGAAAGAGATGAGAGGGCCGGCCCCTCTCATCTTAGCGGTTAAGTGCATGCACTCTGCTACTGGCAGCCTGGGTTCGGATCCCGGGCGCGCACCGACGCACCGCTTCTCCGGCCACGCTGAGGCCGCAACCCACATACAGCAACTAGAAGGATGTGCAACTATGACATACAACTATCTACTGGGGCTTTGGGGAAAAAAAAAGGAGGATTGGCAATAGATGTTAGCTCAGAGTCGGTCTTCCTCAGCAAAAAGAGGAAGATTAGCATGGATGTTAGCTCAGGGCTGATCTTCCTCACAAAATAAATAAATAAATAAATAAATAAGAAAGAGATGAGAGCTATGAATGCACTCTGTAAACAGAAGTGGGCGAGGCTGAGGGTGAGGCTGCTGTTACTGGGCCTCCGGGACTCATGGTGGGCCCCTCGGGAGGCAGCAGGTCAAACCTTGCCCCGCCCTGGTACAGAGCCACACAAGGGAGAGCCTGCCGAAGCCTGGTGCTCTATCACGGCATCTGCTGTCCAGGCCCAAAGTTGTCCCATTTGATGGATGAAAAAACTGAGGCCCAGAGAGGGCAACAGACCAGCATACAGTCACACAGCACAGCGAGTGAACCACTCTGAAGAGACTAGACCCGTAAAGATAAAACTCAAGATTCAGACACAACTGAAGAGAGCATTAACTGTTTCCTGCCCCTTTTTAAAGTACAGACATTTGGAAAAATACTGTAATATATATGATCTTTATTTTAACCTAGATGTCAAATCACCTTTTTGTTGAGCAAAAAAAAAAAAGCACTACATCTCACTTCATTTACTTATAAAACAGGCACACCTGGTGCACTTAAAGATGCAAAGTCCCAGAAAAGTCAGGTCCATTCGAGAGCAAACGAAACGACTGGCTTGAAATATACAACCCCAGCCCGTGGATTTTTTTCAGAGGAAAAAAAACTCTGAAAAATAAGTATCCTCCCCACCTCTTCCCCGCCTGGGCTCGTGTGCGGCTGTGAGACCCTCACAGGACGGGAGGTATTTCTTGGTCCACTCATTCCTCTATCTGGGCAGGACTGTGTGGGAGCGGGTTCATGGGGATGGAGATGGGGTAGGGACCGTGGACAATCTCAATAATCACTTTGCAGGCAGGAGAGATACTATCTCGAGACACAAAGACAGTGTCTAAAAGCAAACTCAGTAAAGCGCAGGCCATTTTCACGACACAACGGCACGTGATGGATTCTCACTTCCCACCGTGGGGCAAATGGGAATCGCTCTCGCAGACGGGGAGGTGTGCTCTGTGGCCTGCGAGTCTCAGGTCCAGGGCAGCTGCCAGAGGGAAATCTAACTCGTCTTTAAATGCCATCTACCGCACCAACCACCTGATACTGAAGAGTAAAAGGTGCAAGTTTAAAAGTTTAAAAACTGCATGAAGACTGCAGCTGTAGGGCGAGCCTCTGACAGATCATCAGTGTGTCTGTCCAGGCTCCCTTGAGTCGTCCCTGCATCCCGCTGACCAGATGAGAAAGGATGAGGTTTGCCAGGGGAGAAGGCAAAGTAAACTGTGTGTGTGTTGTGCGTATTTTTGTATGTGTTTATGTATACGTGTGTATTTGTATATATTTGGGAGTATGTGTGTATGTGGGTGCATGTATTTCAGTGACAGCGTACGCAAGCACACGTGAACATTTATGAGCATGTGCTAGAAAAGCTCCTGCCTTCCTTACCTTGACTCCCTCGGCAGGAGCTAGGATTCTCTCATCATTCAACCAAGCAATGGAATGCCCTCTGACAGATTTGGAAGACCGAGATAAAACAGAGACAGCAAAACAGTAATACAACTGCTGTCACGGCTGAGCCCATGACAGACATCACTAGTCAACTGTGGCACTCTTGCCAACTGAGCCTGACCTTAGTCTCAGAATCAGCACAGCTCCTGGAAGTCATTACTGCTTGTTCGAGCTGGTGGACAAGAGGAAACCTATTTTCCATCATTGGACCCAATGGTCTCTAGAGTTCCTTCCACCTCTAGCATGCTGTAAGTAATCCCCCCTTCAGTTTCTACTCTGCATCTAGACCTGTGTTAGAATCTGTGGGAGACAGAGAAGTATGTTCTGCTCACAAGAAAAGTTATCATCCATTTTGGGGTGCTGGGAGTCAGGAGGGGTATAACCCTTTGTGAAACCACTAGAAAGCAATAAGGAGACTTTGTGACTTAGCCCTGGGTCAGTGATGGCACATACCTGGCATCCGTGCCACTACATTCCAATGCTGTGCCCACAGCAGACATTACTAACTGATGTTGACCTTTGCAAACAAGTCCAGATGGCCCTAGAATTCTTCTCAACCTAACACACCAGGTATCACCCTCAGGCTTTCAAAACAGCCACCTGAGATAATGTTTTTGTCATTGCTGCCCTAGATTTTAAGGTACAGGCTATACAGGCCTGGGGAGCTGGGATTATCAGGGAAGTCTTCCTGGGAGAGGCAGGAATTAAGCTGGGACTTGAGGAAGCACCCAAACACCCAAGCCAGACTAGACAGATGAGGAAGAGGAAGAGGCCACAGCTGGGAGAGGCGCAATGGTGGCGATTCCCAGGAGGACCCAAGAGCATGCCAGCCAAGGCAGAGAGCACCCTGTATCAATCCAGTAGAACAGCCAGAGAGTCAGGGTCATCCCTGGGGGCCAGGGAGAAGGGGCTCTGATGTCTGCCCCACTGGCACTGTCCCCTCATTAAAGGCATCCTGGGGCGCAGGGCCTGGCGTCTCCACATGGTAAGAGGGCTTCAGCAGCTGGGAGGCCCAGGCGCAGTGGGGTGTCCCACGGGCTCCCAGGGCCCCTGCCCTGCTCAGGAGTAGCAGGGTGCCTGTGCCACAGCAGCACCCTGAGAGGGCAGGGAGATGGGCACCTGTGGCCCACACACTTTCCACCTGGCTCCACACACTTTCCACCTGGCTCCCTTGGGCTGTTCTCTTGAGCCTGGATATGTGCTTGGGGAAAGGAACCACATCTCCACCCCATCCCAGGCATCAGGGCTACAACCTGAGCACCAGAGTGAGAAGAGAGAAATCTGGGCTCCAAAAAGCCCTGTGGGCACTGGGATATGTAGCCAGTACCCTAAGTGGGCCTTTCTAGCCACCTTGTGCTTTGGGGACTGTGAGGGGGAGATGAAGGGTGTCGGGAGGGAGGGGCCAGGAACTACGCCATGGAGCTCTCCTGGAGTCAGGGATGACAGCTGGGAAGCCACATCCCCAGGGACAGCTCTGGATCCAAAGAGCCTTGCCTGGAAAGCATGGTCTCAGCACAGAGCTGTACGGTGTGTTCCCACAGGGCTGGGGGCCCACTCAGCTGACACTGAGCTCAGAAACCTACACTCACACACTGGAACATTGCTCTCTGTCACTACTGTCCCCATCTCCTGGGCAGCCCCTGGCCCTTGCAAGCTGGCGCTGGGGCAACTGGGCCGGGATTTGAGGGGCAGCCGGGAGCTGGCAATCCTGAATGAGCGCCCCTTGGCAGCCTGGCTGTGTCAGGGCAAGAGCTCAGGCTGCTGGTGCCCAGGCTGCAAGGCTCTGGTGCCAAGGCCGGGTGGGCAGCATGCCTGAGATGCCCAGAAGGAGTTTGGAGCTGGTGCCAGCCCATGACATGTGAGCCACCTGGAGATGTGGCCATGTTCTCATGTGTGCGTTCAACCCTGGGGTCAGTCAGGCATCCGCGTGGGGCTGCACAAGGAGGGATGGAAAGCTAGACATGGAATGGCCCACCCGAACGCCTTCTGGGGCCCACCAGCCTCTTTGCCAGAGGGAGCCACATTTGGGACCACCTGGCCAAGCGATGCAAACACAAGCATCTGTCTACACCACTGCCTGGAGGAACAGGGAAGGGCGTACACGTGGGAGTGGAGATGGCAGGGCAATGGGGTGTGCGTTTCACATCTTTCTGTGTGTGTAACCTGTGTCCTCTGCCTCTGCGTGTGCATGTAACTGGGCGCACATCAATGTTCACTGTGAGTTCAGACATCCTCGTGTGCGCCCATGAACACGTGCACAGGTCTGTGTAAATGTGCACGCATAGGAGCTGCTTTTAAAACAAAGACCTTGGCCTGCAAAGGGAAATGATGAGATTCTTAAGAACATCGAGTGCAGCAGACACCAGCCGGTCTACTGGGGGCTGTTACACTAACCGCGTGTCCATTCTGCCTGATACATAAATTACTAATGTAAATTAAAGGATAATTGAAGCCCTTTAGGCCCAAATATTTAAATTATTTAACAGGCAGTCAGGAATGGGAGAAAAAGGGAGGAAGAGCTGAGTTTAACACCCAGAGAAAAAAGTGCTAACTCAGGGGCAGAAGGGGAGGGTGGGCCTCCCAGGGGTCCATCCCTCTTGGATGGGGGTGAAGATGCGCAGGTCCCAGAGGGAGTCCGGGGGGAGGGCCCCTCCTGCTCCAGGACTCCTCTCTCTGGGCTCTGTCTGCACTGCTTCCCTCCCTCTCTTCCTCCCCTCCGGCTGCAGCCTCCTGGGGCATTCCTGCTTGGGTCAGCACCGCTGAGGCCAGACGCAAGGCTGCCTGCCCAGCGGGGGCAGTGGGTGGGGGTGCCCGACTGTCTTCTGCTCCTCAGAGGCTCTGCCACCAAGAGATAAGAGCTGGTCCAGGGGCCCAGGGCCCGTGGACAGGTCCTCAGGGTGAAGCTGGTATCTCCTTCCCTGAGACATCACACACCTGGCAAGAAAGCGCTGGAAGGGGGGTTGGGGGGGGGGTCATTGAGGCCACACCTCATTACACAGAGGAGGAAGATAAAGGCACACAGGAGGAAGGAAATCAGCAGCTAGCCAAAGGGAGGGGTGGTATTCCCCATCCTCTCTCTTTTTCTCTGAGGCCTCTAGAGGGGTCTCCCAGACCCAAGACCCCAAATCACCAGGGAGCCCTACTTCCCTTGGCACCAGCCCCCAGGGCAAAGGAAGGAAGCATGTCTGTCCTAAGGCCCACTGTCTGATGTCTGTGGAACTTGCCGCACCGTTTCTGGCAGACCCTGTGGCACAGACCTCCAACCACACACAGGTTCTAGTTTGGGGAGTGTGGTCATCGCTCACATCCTGGCCAGGGCCTGGGGCTGGGGGCGCAGAGGTGAGGAAGGCCCCATTGCAGGTCCCTGAAACAGCTCCGTGGGCTGGGGAGGGGGTATCAGGTTAGAAGTGCACAGGGTCAGGTCTAGGGAGCTCTCGGAGGGCGAGGCACCCAGGTGACAGTGTCTGCCACGTCCGGGAGCTAGTCCAGGCGCGGAGCTCTCAGTGGGTGAGAAAGAAACAAGCCAGGCCTGCCTACGGAAGTGATTCACCACCTTTCCTCTACAGCATGCCACGGGGGGCTGGCCAGATGGAGATTCTTCACGGGCACCCACCCTCCCTTCAGGCCCAGCTCCAACAGCACCTGCTCCCAGAAGCCTTCCCTGATGTGCTGGGGACGTTCACGCCACAGCCTGAGCTGCTGTCCTCTCTGTGCGACCTCTGTTCTCAGACACCGTGAGCACCTTTGCAGCAGGAACCAACCTTTACTATCCTTATTGTCTCAAGGAACCACTGCCAAACAGCTGGTGCTCAATAAATGTTCAGTGACGAGCTTTCTGGACAACACTGCTGGGCCTGGACATGCCTCCCGTGGACAATCAGGGCCACTGACTTTCTCATTTGGTTTACACTGGAATCTGGGGAAAGGCTGGCGGCTGAGACGCCGCTGGCGCCGGCGTTCTCCAAGCACCAGGGGCATGATCAGACGGGCCCAGGACAGCCTGCAGGGTGGGTCCCTGGTCACACAGGGAATGGGCAAGGGAGTGTGGATGACTCAGTGCCAAGCCCTCCCCACTGCGGGGAGCACAAGGAAACTGGAGAGGTAAAGAAGCAGTCTTCAAGGGAGGCTGCTGGCTGCTCGGCTGACTGCTGGCTTCCCCTCTCTGGGTCTGGTCTTAGTCTTCTTGATCTTATGGAGAAATCACTTGTGGCTTTATCTCCCTTAGAGGGCAAGTGTGGGATCAAAAGGATGGTAGATGTGAAAGGGTTTTGACAAACGCAGAATGTTAGAATGATTATCTTCATTCTTTTATCCTTCCCTCCTTCTTTCCCTCCCTTCCTCCCTCCCTCCACCCACTCATCGATCTCTCCATCCATCCATCCACCCATCCACCCACTTGTCCCTCCCTCCCTCCCTTTCTTCATTCCCTCTCTCCATCTACTCACTCACCTAATCATTCATCCACTGATTATTGCTGCAGAAATATTTACTGTGTACCTACTCTGATGTGACTTGGTAGTGAAGGAGCTCAGAGTGCCCACAAGGCATTCCCTGTCTTGGGCTTCCTCCCTCAGGGAGGACTCCCCTACCATCCTGACCCCCGTCCTATTAGGACCTCTCCTCCCCCTGGGCTTGGAGAGCTGCAGAGCCGTCCCTCTAGAAGGAATCTCTGGGATCCTCTCTCCCTGGGTCTCCACCTTGCTGGGACCTCTCCACGTCCCCTCACTCCCTTCAGAATTTTACCCCTCCCAGCCTGCAGCATCCCCTCCCCACAACCCCATCTCGTCCACGAAGGAACTCCTGTCAGCTTCTTCCTTGTTTGAGGGGCAGCCCTCACCAGCTGGTGGTCTCCTGCACTGGGCTCTGATTTTTCCTTAACCTTCCAAAGGCGGGAGTCTTGTTTCCCCAAGTTAAACCACCAGCTGCCTGCGGCCAAGCCCAGGCCTGGGTCCCAGGCCTCTTAGGGCATCTACCACCTCCACCCTGAGCCAGGCGTGCCACGCCCTCTGCAAACCTCGCTGAGAGATGGAGTGAAGGGGAGACAGAAACACGGGGCATGTGTAGGGTTTGACAGTTCATGGAGCAGTCACCGCCCCAGGCTCTGCAGGTCCCACAGGACGCAGCAGAGCTGACATTATTTGCTCTGTTTTCATAAGAGGCAGGACCACAAGCCAGGTCGCACAGGGACAGGAGGACACCAACTCCGAGGCACCCCACCTGAGAGCCTGGATGGCCTGGGGACAGACCAATCTCCAGAAGGCAGCAGGGGCGGAGCAGGGACTAACAGGAGCCCAAGAAGCAGATGGTACAGTTGGCTGGATCCTCTTTACCACGCTGTGGGGCCAGGCTGGTGGGCATCCAGCCTGCTGCCCTACTGGCTGCCAGGGGTGGGATGACACTCTCAGGAAGAATCCACCCCCTTGGCTCCACCCCCTAACAAGCCCCCAGGTCCAGGGGACCACACTTTGAGTAACAAAGCTCTAAAGGGCTCTGTGCTCTGAGCTGCAGCTTCACCCCACTCTTCAAAAACACCCAGCCCCAGCTTCCCAGAGAGCCGGTGAAACGGAGAGAGGACACGTGATGTAGAATAAAAAGAAGTCTTTTCAAAAGTGGTCCCTGAGGGTGGGGGGAGTGGAGGTCAGAGAGAAGAGAGCCTGGGGACAATAGTGAATAGAGTTGGGATTATTTCCTGAACTCTGACTCCTCGTGGGAACAGGGTTAGGAAAAGCTTTTCTTAAAATGGTTATTATTTAGTGGGCTGTCCAAAATAAACACACACACGCACTGCACGGAGCCAGGCAGGAAGTGAGAAACATCTGGGAGACATCTGGCTGCCGGAGAACTGCGAAGCGGGATGGGGAGAGCCAGAGAGAGCTAGAGACGGCCCGTGTGCCGTGATCCCCCGCAGACGCACGCTGCCACGCCAGCAAGCACCACACCCGCCGACATAACTCGGAGCGTGCACACACGCGCACACTCCCGTGTGCACAGATGCTCGGGGCAGCCCAGGACCCGGCAGGAGCCTCACTCACAGCAGCAGGGCCAGAGAACGCAGGTTCTCGGAAGCGGACATCCTTGCTCTCAGCATCCGCCTTCCCTCCTCCCTCTTCTCCTCTTGGATGTTATTATATTTATGACTTGCGTCTGAGTATGCAAGCTGAGTGTCTTCCTTCCACCTGCTCCCTGGTTATCCTGCAAATGCAGCCGAGGGAGGTGGAGAGAGCCCTGGAGCAGGCAACAGGAGAGCTGGGGGCCATCCCACTCTGGCTTGAGCTGGGGCATGACCTAGGGCGAGTCTTGAGGATCCTCCAGGTCTCAGTTTGCTCCTCTGTAAAATGAGATGAGATTCTCCTGCCTGGCTCACCGGAGAGAAAACACTAGAGAATATTTGTCCAACTGATATTTATTGCAAGCCTTCGGCAGTGCCAGAGAACAGCTGGGTGCTGGATGTCATTTTAAGAGATGATGACTCAAACCTGAGCATCCAGGTTTAGAGTGTAGCCATAACGCCTGAGTGGTCCCAGGGCGGGAGCCACCCTCTCCCTGCAGGCACTGGCCCAGCTGCAGGGATGGACCTGCTGCACTCTGAGGGGCTGGGGCTCAGAGACTTGTGCTGACTGGGCATGGGGCACCCTTTACTGTTTCTGTACGGGGAGTGGTGTGTGGGGGGCTCCTCTAAGGACACTTGGAGGGCAGGGACATTGTGTTGTGCAATTCTGTGTCCCCAAAGATGCTTGGCCCAGTACTGGCCATAGCAGAATAGGTGGAGGGTAGACAAATGGAGCGAGGTTGTGAAAAGGGCACAGACTCTGGAGACAGACACACCTGGGTGTAGACCCTAGCTAGCTGTGTGACCTCAGGCAAGTTGCCTCACCTCTCTGGGCCTTCGTGCCAATTACAAAATGGGGAGAACAATGCTTAGCTACAAGAGTTAAGTAGGATGACATGTCAGGCCCTTCACACAGTGCCTGGTGCTTGGTTTGCACTCAACCAATGTTATTATTACAAGGCACAGAACAGATTTTAAGAGCAGTTGCCACTGGATGGGATCACTTGTGCTGGAGTTGTTATTTTCCCCTGTGTTGCAGAAGGCCTGCCTGGGACACGCAGAGAGGCTTTCAGCCCACCCTGCCTTGGCCACTCAGGTGGGGAGGGGTGGACAGTGAGGAAGTGGGGGTGGCAAAGACTTCCTGAGCCCCTCTGGGGATGAACCCTGCTGAGTGCCTACGCTGTGCTGGACACATGAGGGATGGCATCCTCCCCAAACCAGAGCTGTGATCTCTAACATGAGGGCTACTCGCCACACGTGGCTGTTTAAACTTTAATTATTAAAATTAACAATTCCGTTCCTTAGTTGCACTAGCTGTATTTCCAATGCTCAATAGCCACATGTGGCTCGTGGCTACCGTATCGGGCAGTGCAGGTAGAGAATACTCCCATCCCGCAGGAAGTTCCACTGGACAGTGCTGCACTGGAAGGTGTGAGGCCCCCACTGCACAGATGGGGAAACTGGGCCTGAAGCCCAGGCTCTTTCTGCTCACCCCTGAAGGTGGCCCCCAAGACTCCTCGGTGGAAGGGTTGGGTCCTCATCAGGGGCCCACAGTCCATCCTGCTGCTCTGCAGCTGCAGAGCCAAGCCCAGCACAGAGTGAGTGGCACACACAGCCCCGCTCTCCCTCCCCCAGGCCTCCCTGAAGTGCTCCTGTATGTGTGTGAGATCCTGGGGGCCCTTGACAAAGAGCTCAGACCCAGGGGTCAGCGGGTCCTCTTGGCCTGCCAGGCTAGAGCCCCAACCCTCTGCAGGGGGCAGCTGGGGTCTCACAGGGTACAATGGCTACATGAGGGCCTGAACGGCAGGCTCCCCACATTCTAGCTGCAAGCCCTCCTCCTAGAAGCTTGGTGCCCAAGCCAACTGGCTGACCGAACCCCACTCCCCTGCCCCGTCCCCTCCCCACTCTACGCCACGGTGCTGCGGTTAGCCCAAGAAGGGTCTCAGGCCTCAGCCATCAGGCCAGCATCTGGGGTCTCTGCAGCCTCTTGGAGCACCAGGCCACGTGTGAGTATTTCACAAGAGCTGGGGACTCCTGGGCAGTTTTCACCTCCTCGCTCTGTGACTCCAGGCCAGCCACACACCCTCTCCAGGCTGTAATCTCATCAGAGGTGATGTATAGGATAACAGGGCAGCGGCCTGAGCTGTTATTATCTCCATTGTTGGAAGTGTATTATTAAGATTAACTTGGCCTTAACCCACTCTAATGGCCCAGGAGCACCATTATGATCTTGTGCCCTTGGGCGGCACTTACAGGCTCTGGGCCTTGACTTGGGCCATGGTAATGGGAAGATCCTTCCAGCTCTGACAGCCTGTGATTTAAAGATAGAGATCTCCTGGTGAGGTGCCAGGCCAAGAAGAAGACGGGCCTTCTGTCTTGGTGCCATTTACTACTGTTATTGTTCAGGTCCAGCCCATGCTCCCAGGGGCAAAGCCAGATATGCTGGATAAGCACATTTACCCTCCTTCCCTGCCCTCCCCCACTCAGATAATACAGGCTACCTGGGCAGCACTCAGTGGGGGGAGGACCACACGGCCATTCCCAAGGGCAGCCCTGGGCCCTAGGGCTCACATGCTCATTATGGTCTCTGGCTCATTCCCTGAGCAGACCAGGGGCAGTGGAGCCAGAATTAACCTTGGACATGGTCAGCCACCAGGTTCTATGACGCAAACTGGTTCTCTGACTCTAGAGGGCTGAGTTGCAGTGCAGATGCAGAGTGTTCAAGGAGGCCTTCAAATGCCTTTGCAACAAGCCGAGGCAATGTCTAGGATGGCCGTGGGGGGCTCCTGCTGCAGCTGCACAGTGACAGTCTCTCCAGGAGGCCCCTTGGGCATCTCTGACCCACCGGGCTTCTCAGGGATGCTTGGGCAACCTCTCCTCTAGCTGAAGTCAACCACAGCTAACTAAGCCTCAAGATGCGGGCTCTGAGAGCTGTAGACGGCAGCCAGGCGCAATGGAAGAAGCGGCAGTAGCGCGGTGATGATGGGTGTGGGGTCTGCAGGGTGCTGCCACAGTGTGGACCCCCAGCTGGTTACCTGGCTTCTCTGGAAGATGGGGATAGAGTTCCTGCCTAAGGAGGCATTCTGGATGAATGGGGTCAATACAAACAGAGTGCACAGAACAGGTCCTGGCATACATGGAGGCTACATCATGATGGACTCTTAGAAACATCAAGTCTAAAACAAAAAAATCACAGAATCGTGGACTCCCAGGCTGTTAAATGAGAAGAAGCTTGGAGGGCCATCCTGAACTCCCCTCCAGGCAAGAATCCCTGCCAAAGTCTTCTTCGGCCCTTGGGGACTGGTACCAAGGAGACTGCCTCCTCTTATTTCTAAGGGCCATCAAAGGAAAATTCTGGTTTCTCAGCCACAAGTGTTCTCAGGCTAGACAGAAGGATGGCCAGAAATATCAAATACGCCTTCTGCTTTCCCCGTTCCCACCCTCGCCCTGGTCTCCTAGAAATGAGACCGAGTGGTGGAGGGGTAATGGGGGGGCATGTGGGGGGCAGGAAGTGGGTGTCTGCCTTGGTCAGAGAGGAGGCAGGTGTCTGCCGGGCAGGGAGGAAATTGTTGCTGCTGGCCTCTGCTTAGCTGTGACCCTAACAGGAAGTGATTGCCTGGGCCCCTTGGGAGGCCACAGTCTGAAGAAGCAGAAGGCAGGACAAGGGATGGAGACTGGGCCTTCCAGACCTTGCCATCCACATCCATTCTGCTGGCCCTGTGCCCATGCTTGAGCCTACCAGAGGCAGGCCACACCATAATCTCCACGGCTGGAACCACTGTCTTGGGGGCACTGCCCATACCCTGAGAGCCTTCCTTTCTGACTGGCCTCACCGAGGTGCCTCTTATATTGCGGAATATTGGAATGGGGTCCTGGGGGAAGGGGAAATTAGGACTCAGGAGGTTATGTCAGCAGAGGAATTGTTGTGTCCTTGGTGGCAAGTGATGGGCCCAGGGCCAGCGGGTAAAAGCCAGAGGAAGCAGATTTGGGCTCGACACCAACAGCCGTCCAAGTCATCCAAAATGGAGCAGGCCACAGGGCAGGTGAGTGACAGTGCCGCTTGGGGGTGGGGAGCAGAGGGTGGCATGTAAGAAGGGCAGTTCATAATCTCTGGCGCTCTTTGGAGGCAGAGCTTTTGTGGGGAGGAGTGACCGTGGGACAGGAAGTGGGGGAGGTGAGGGGAGGCTGGCTTAGCAGGGGTGGCATCTAACGTGCCACCTTCCTGCACCTGTCTGAAGCCCACAGCCATTCCCACCTCCAAGCACCCCATACTTGGACACCTGTTTATTTCCCAATGAGCCCAGGCCTGTCTGCCCGACGGAGTAGACAGCTCCCTGAGGGCGGGCCCGGGGATTTATACATACAGGGTGCTCATGGGGAAACAGGACAGACCCTGTGAAGCTGACCTGAGAAACCTGGGCTTCAGGCTCATTGAGTGACCCTCTGGCACGGGCTACCACACATGGCCCACCACACATGGCCCAGGAGCCTGCTGCCCACTGCTCACCCCGGGGACGCCCTGCTCTTGCACTGCTGAACAGAGAACCGAGGTGGGGGGCAGGGAGAGTTGGCTATTTGGGCCTGTCCACCTTAGCACCAAATCCTAATATCAGCCTTGGGAGGGGCGGCGTGAACCTCTGAGCACTTTCGACCGACCAGCCCTGTGCCTGGTACTTCTCAGGGATCCTCCACTGACTCTCATGGCCTCCCGTGAGGCACGAACTGCAGTGAGGGGAAAACGGGCGAAGAGGTAAAGTGAGCCGCCTAGTGACACGAGCAGCAGCCCCTAATTGCTCAGCAGGGGGAGAACCACAGCCTGCTGCCCAGCCGTCCCTTGTCCCACCCACCCCACAGAGAAGGCTACTGTCAGCCTCATTCATTCCCTGCGCCTGGGCCCCCTGCTGCCGTCAGGAACCCCTTCCCCATTACTAGGCTCTGCTGGGGGAAGGGGGGAGGTCTCTGTTGACTTAACATTATGGAAGACGTTTCCCCTTCCCAGGGCTGCTGCTAAAACCCACCCCTCTACCCACAAAGTCATGCGCTGCCTGGTAAACCCCGGACTGCTAGGTGTGCAAGGTGGGAGGAGGTGATAAGTCACCTCTCCTGGATCACAGGCACCAGGGGGCAGAGGGTGGGTTTAGGGTGGCTGGAGGACAGGCCACTCAATCCTGAACCCGCCCTCTCCCCCACCACCCACCATCTACCATCCTGGGTCACTCAGGGGCAGAGAAATCGGCAAGGAGTTATCAGGCCTCAATTTCTAAGTCTGAGCCGGAGGAGGCCTGGCAGGAGCCTGCAGATGCCCAGTCGGGGGTAGCGAACAGCGCGGAGCAGGGGCCTCCCTCCTTCGCAAGGTCAAGGCAGGTGGGAAGGACGAGGACAAGAGCGAATGTGGGCAGCAAAGCCTGGGTCACCCGAGGCCTCGAAAGACAAGAGCAACTGTGGGGCAGTGACCCACGGACAGTGCTGCCTCTCTGGGCCAAGACCAGCCGTGTCCCCGGCTCTCGCACCCCCTTGGGTGGCAGTCAGCACCCTTCAGAGCAGTCTACCCCTGAGTTCTGCGAGCGAGCCCTTCCTGGGGTTCCAAATGGCCGGGACACTGGCCTTTCCAACAGGAAGCAGGCATTCCACCCGGGGCGGGGAGCCACCAGTGCCTACTTACTTTTAATGATCACACTCCTATTTATTTAGTTTGTGAAGGGCCCCCGATTTCTGCCTGAGGGAGTTACAGGCAGTCGGGCTATTTGTGGTGAAGTTAATGAGGCGACGCAGTGGAGGCCTCCTTCTCTCCCGCCCTCCTGTGGGAAGACAGAGGGGGCCCCTCCGTCCCAATTACCTGCCCGACAGGGGCCTCTCCCCACCTTCCTCATCCTTCCCAGCTCAGGTTACCACCCCTCCTCCCGGATCTACTCGGCTCACCACAAATGAGGAAAATGGACTGGCTGGCGTTTTTATTGGTTTTAGTGGCCTTAAGGTAAGCAATAAACGTTTCTTAAGACAGAAAGAAAGACTTACAAAGCCCTAGTAAAGAACATTCCCACTCCCAATAAAGCCGTCCCTTCCCGACCCTACAGAGAAGCTGCAGTCCTGACGGAGACAGGAGGCTCCCAATGCAAACCTGATGGCGCAACTCCTCTGCGCCAGGTGCCGGATGCACACTTGATGTAATAACAGCTCACGTCGAGTCCTCACTGCTCTTCCCCTCATTTTACAGATGGGGGACCTGGGGCCTTGAGAGGTGACATAATCACCCACGGTCACATGGTCAGTAAGAGGCAGAATTGAATTTTGCATCCAGGCTCCCAGACTCAAGACCCCTAACCACTGAGCAATATTGCCCTCTCTACACAATCTCATTTAAACTTCATGACATTGGGCGTTACGGGGGTAGACTGCTACTAATTCCATTTCGAGGTTGAAGATGAATCTCGGATGGGCTAAGTAACTTGTCCAGGGACATAAGGCCACGGAGTGGGGAAAGTGGCACTTCAACCCTTCCTGTTGCCAGAGCTTGTCCACATAAGCACCAGTCTTGGTGACCAAGAGAGAGGGGTCCTTGGGGAATGTGTTCACAAAGCACGATGGCTCTCACAGCCCCCCAAGTTCAGGTCCTGGCTCCTTGGCCTCTGCACCCCACACGCACCCCGGGCTCCCAGCTGTCCTCCACCTCAGGCAGGCCCCTTGGCACACCCACCCCCACATCCCATCCCCACATTCCTGCCTCCTCCAGGAAGCCTTCCTCCATCCCAGCCATGGAGACCCCTCCTCTTCTGAGCTAAAGAAGATATGAGCTTTCTTCGTAGGCATCCATTTTCTCTCCCTAGCTGCAATTTTGTGAGCTCCCTGGGGCAGGTTCTGGGTCCCCTTAGGCTAGGCACAGAGAGAGGAATTAGAAACAACGGGAGCTTCACTGTTCTCAGGAGGAGAAATCCAGGGCAGGGCCCCTCCACGGCCTCACAAGGCCTCTACTGGCCTTCAAAGAGCTCCAGGGATCCCCGAGCCTGGGCCTCCCCATCCATTCCCCCAGAGGAGAAGCACAGCAGACTTCCTTTGCACAGAGGAGAAAGGAAGGCACAGCTAACGATGGGAGCACGGAGGAAGCACTAGCGACTGGTGGTCCTAATGGTGGCTCGGGCACAGGGAGCCCAACACCCACGAGCAGGGAGGCCACTGCCCGGCAGGGTCGGGTGGGAGAGCCCTGGGCCAAGCTTTACGACCTTCTAAGTGGGTGCTCTGCTGACAGCTTAACAGCCAGGTCCTCCCAGCCCCGGGCCTCATATTTCTCATATTTACGAGCTGAAGGCGAGGGGGAGGCTCAGGAATCCAGCCCACACCACCCGATCCTCAGCCCTCTGGCTCCTGGGCCAGGAAGCCATAAAAAATGATCTTGCGTAGCTTCCCTTCCCCCAAATGGTTTTAGGGGGTGGGGGAGGAGGTGGCAAGCGGAGGCTGGGGGCAGGGAAGGTGCAGGGCCTTTTCCAAAGCCTGCACAAGCAAACACTCATGGAGGGAAACGGCTGACCCTTCAGCCTCCTGACACCCCACTGCCCAGGCTCCTGCAGCAAGCTCCATCAGTCCTGGGGTCTCTAGCCTGAGCTGCGAATGGCTGCATATACTTGTATTTATGGGGCTCCTACTCCAAGCTAGGGTACCACCTCCAACACCTCATTTAATCTTCACAACAACCCTGGGAAATTTGACAAGGTTTGGAAAAGCGGGTGTCCGTGGGCTCAGGTCTCCGCTATTCCCTCCTGCCCCCACCGAGAGAAGGCTGTATGTCCTCATCCCACACAGGCTGCTTCTTCAGTTTACAGCTGAGGTGTGTAAAGCCCAGAGAGGGAAAGGAACTTGTCCAAGGTCACACAGCATGTTAGTGGTAAAGCATGGACCTGAATCTAGGGCTCCCAACTCCCAGTGCCATGTGGCCCCTATATAGAGTCAGAGCCCTGGAAGATGAAAGAGCACCTGACCTGCCAGTGGGTGGGACAGGCACGGTCCTTTCCTGTTCAGAACCCCTCTCCCTGTCTGTACCTTGCCTGAGTGTGACCAGAGGCTCTCTACGGGCAGCCCTGGCACTCTAAGGCTGGGGTGCTATGGCAGTGCCAGGTCCCTGGCCCCGGGGGTGGGGAGTCACCCCTTCTTTTCAGGCTGAGGCCAGGAGGCCATGCAGCCCCGGCCATCCTCTGAGACCAGGCACCAGAGCTCGGGGCTGGGCTCTGGGAGCCCTCCAGCACTCTCCCTCCCCTGTCCCTAAGTGTCCTCAGCCCCCGTCTGGCCTGAGAAGGGCCAGCGTCTCCCACAGGATGTGGCTGTCTGGCTGGCTGCAGCCTCCACCACATCCCCTCTGGGCACTGTCCAGGCCCAACGCTGAGGAGCTGAGGAACGCTGACCACGGAAGTGACCCCACCCTTTGTGCCCATCCCGGCCCACTCTAGCACGGCCCCCAGTCCACACAGCCCTTCTTCCCGCCAAAGTGAGTCAGTGCACCCAGGGAAACCAGTCCTCAGCTCTCGGCTAAGCTGGGGGCTCAGGCTACAGTGGGGGTTTAGTAAATGGCCATCAAGCCCCCAGATTGGTGAGGGGAGCTGGCGGGGTCTTGCCCTCAGGGCCTGTTGGTGGCTGCAGGCCTCCTGGTGGCCCCCGCCTCGCGTCTTTCTCTGTGGTCTGGGCCCCTCCCTGGTGGCCCCCCTAGTGAAGGGCTGTCTGCAGATAATCAGGGAACAGATTCGGAAAGAAGGAGGAGAAAAAGCATTCAGGCGCCAGACAGGATCCTTATCTGCTGGGGCGGAATGTCAGAGGCAGCGGCAGCAGGGCAGGAGCCCTGCAACAGAGGCCCTGCGTTTGCAGCCAGGGAGGGGAAGAGGAGACCCGCCCTGGGTGCTGGGCAGGGAGGGGATGGGATGGTCTGTTCTGGGGCAGCGGAGCCTGAGGACCAATGGGAATCTGGCCCTGCCCAGGAGGGGGTCTAGATACCAAATCTTCCCCTCTCCAGTCCAGCTCTCAGGCCCACGTGTTCAGACTGGCCCTGGGACCTCCACGGGAGAACAGGGGAGGAGGGGCCGAGGTGAGTGCCCCAAGTTGCCAGCGAGGCAGCAGGGCACCCAGACCCAGCACCCCTGAACTGGCCAGGCCATTGTCTCAGCCACAAGACTCTGGCCAAGTTCCCTGACTAGCCCTGCCTTGGTGTTCTCACCTGTAGAATGGGGATTAAAACTCCCACTACCTCTTGCACCAAACTACTGGGATCTTCCGTGGAGGCACGGTCTGTGAAAACTAGGAAGGGCACGAAGAGGGAGGGTGTGTTCTGCCTGGTGCTCTGGGCCTCCCACTCCAGGAGGCCTCCCGGCTGGTTCTCACACAGCCTGGGGCCCAAAGGAAGGCCATGCCAGGGACTCCACTTCTTCGGACTGGCCCCCACACTTTCCGGGAAACCCTATAACGTGACAGTGGTCCCTTTCCCAGGGCAGGAAGCAGGTTTTCTGGTGGGGTGCTGTTTTCCTAGGAGGGACCATAAACCAAGAGTAGGACCAAGGAGCCTTCATCCCCTGGCCTGGACTTCTCCCCTGGGGCTGGGCTGAATCCCAAGGAGGAGGGCAATGTCAGTAGGGGTTAAGGGCACAAGCCCCAGATGTGGGTTCAAATCCAGGCTCTGTCACTTTCTGGCTGTGCGACCTCTGGCAAGTGTCCTCCTCACCCTGACCCCCACCTGGGGCCTCAGTTTCCTCGTCTATAAAATGAGAGAGATCTTTTTTTTTTTCGGTGAGGAAGATCAGCGCTGAGCTAACATCCATGCCAATCTTCCTCTTTTTGCTGAGGAAGACCGGCTCTGAGCTAACATCTATTGCCAATCTTCCTCCTTTTTTCCCCCAAAGCCCCAGCAGATGGTTGCATGTTATAGTTGTACATCCTTCTAGTTGCTGTATGTGGGATGCCGCCTCAGCATGGCCGGACAAGCGGTACGTCGGTGCGCGCCCAGGATCCGAACCCGGGCCGCCAGTGGTGGAGTGCGCGCACTTAACCGCCAGGCCATGGGGCCGGCCCCAAGAGAGATCTTTTCAGCTCTAACATGCTGTAACTTTATGCTTGACCTAACAGTTGGGTCTTTGCCCCTGAAAGCCTTGAACTGTAACAAGAAGAGACAGGAAACACATATTCATACACACATCAAAGAAACATCAAACTAAGCGTGACCTGTGTATCCTAGAGCATCCTGGGGCCACCTGTGCATACCCTGGTCCTAATTTCCCGGTGGCCTCAGCCAGGAGCCGTCAGAGTAGACGGCCTCCTGCTGGAGTTGGGCTAGTTCATCTTCAGGGAGGGGGCCAGAAATGCTAGCCAGTGTCCCACAAAGAAGGAAAGACTTCTGGCTGGCACTGGGGATTAAAGGCATGCTCCCTGGTCCCTGTCCCCCTAGCTCACTGAGGGCCTGGCTGGCCTGTCCCCCAGCTGTCATCTGCAGGGGCTGGTCCTCATTAGCTGCTATGGCAGCTGGGAGTGGGGGGCAGGCTGCAGAGCTGAGAACTAAAGCCAGTCTGGGACAGCGCCCGCCATTGAGGCTGGAGTGAGTGATGGACTGGATTGGGAGGGGGAGGAGAGAGAGGGAGGAGGAGGCACAAAGGCATGGCCAGTGGGAGGGGCGAAGGTGAGAGCTGGCTGGAGCTCCAGCATTTTCTGGGCTGTTATTCTGGGCAACTTTTTATTTATTCAGAGGCTGGGGATGCGGCTTAGCATCTGTCAGCTCAATATTTATTACAAGCACGCTGGCCTTGTACCACGGACCCGGTGACGGGGCCACCGCAGGACCCTCTTCCCCCACCTCCTCACTGCCAGGGCGCGCTTGAAAACCTGCAAGGAAGCGCTGAAGGGTAGGACCTTCCCGAAAGACCACCTAATCCAACTCTTTTGGTTTACCTTGGGGAAACTGAGGCCCAGAGAGAGAAGCAGCCTTGCTCAAGGTCACAGGGCACTCTGGTATTTGATTCCTGATCTCCTGGCTTTCGGGCCACCAAAACAGACAAACGCCACTGGAGTAAAAATACCGCACACCACAGAGAGATGCGACAGTGACCTGCCCTCCGATGCCCCACCAGGTGCAGTGGAGCTGACGGAAATCCTGGCACAAGGCTGCGGCTTGGCCACAGGAGTCTTTTACAAGGTGCTCGAACTCCCTGAGCCTCAGTTTCTTTCTCTGCACAAGCAGGGAACTATACCCACCTCACAGAGCGGTTGGGAGGGCTGCATGAAAACACCCTGGAAACTGTAAAGGCCTGTCCAACCGGAATCTGTTTATTGATTAAATGCTGCACAGGCTGGGGTGGGAGGAAGTGAGGCAGGATGGCCGTGGGGGAGGAGCAGGGAATGTCCATGGCCAGCAAATCCCTTCCTTATCAGAGCCTCCAAGGCAAGGCAGGAGGCCACTAACAGATGAGCAAGAGTACCTCTTAGCCAGCTGAGGACACGTAAATGACCCGGAGCAGCGCTGGCGGTGCCAGTTGGCGGAGCTGGTGTTGACATCACACTCCCGCCCAGCTCCAAGCCTTCCATGAGCCGTGAGGTCAGCTCACAGAGCCGTGGCACCTCCCCCACCAGCCACGTGCTGAGCCAAGAGGAGCATGGCACTGCCAGGGCCAGGGCTGGGTGCCAGCTCGGATTCCTCCTTCCTCCCACACGCACCCCCACTGCCATCGCTTCTCCTCCAGCCCCCTGATTGCATCTCAGAGCATTTCCACCATGAGCACAAGACTGCTGCTTCTCATATAACACATAAGCTGTGGTGTGAACTTCTGGTAAATGAAGATCTTATTTAAAACTGTGTGCTATCAGGGGAGGGGAAGAGACAGGCTCCAACACAGCTCGGCCACCTTGCCAGGAAAAGGAGGTGTAGGGGCTGTGCACAGAGCCACCAGCTGTGCCTGGGAAACCACTGGAGAGGGGCCGTGGGGCCCTGGGCAATGCTCTCAACTCATCTATGAGGGTCAGACAGGGCATTGCTTTCTTGATCCATGCAGGAGGGTAGGGCATGGAGCAGACCGCCATTGGAGGTCTGGGTTTGCCATGTGGAACAAAGAGCGGCTGAACCTTGCAGGGCTTCCCCAGAATGGCAGAACTTTGGACCAGAGAGGCCTCGGAGATGATTGGATCCTGGGGGCCTCTACCTTGGCAGCCCTTCAGAACCACCTGGGTTGCTTTTAAAGCTCTCAATGCCCACGCCAGACCCGAAGACCAATTCAATCAGAATCTCTGGGTGGGACCCAGGCAGAGGTGATCCCACCGTTCAGCCAAGATGGAGAACCACCAAGCGTGTCCCTTTTTAACAAGAGGTGTGCATCAGAATCACCTGGGGTGTTTCATCAAAATTCACATGCCCAGACTTTCTAAACCAGAACCGCCAGGGGTAAAGGCAGGCAGGTGAATTCTGAAAACCCTCGAGGAGAAATTATGTACAACCCCGATCATTCACTCACCAACACCTGTGCATTGAGGGCCCACTCGGTGCCAGGCCTTGGGGTACAGTCCTGGGTAGGTGACATGGCCCTGCCCTCATGAGGTTTAGATGCTGGTGAGGTGACAGACAATAAACTAGCAAGCACATATGTACATATGCAAATAATAATTCCAGGTGGTAATAAGTGCTAGAAGAAAAGTAAGAGAGGCAGGGGATCAGGGAAGGCTCTCTGAGGAAGAGACCGGAAGACAGGAAGGACGAGACCCGCCAAGTGCAGTGGGGAGAGCACTCGGTACGGGGGCGTGTTTACTGACGCGGGACCTGCGGACTCATGTCAGCTGCAGAGCCCACTCTGGTCAACCCCCTGTTTACAGGGTCCTGGCTAGACAGGAAATGCTGGGAAGAGGCCGGTGGTGTCACAATTGCCCTCTCTGGCCCTCAGGAAATTCTACAGGCTGCTGGGCTTAAGGGGATTTTGGAAAATGTCCCGCTGGAAGCTGTAAGGGGCCAGAGTTCACCAGTCCAACCCCCTCAGTTAACAGATGGGGAAACTGAGGCTCAGCGAGAGGCAGTGATTTGCTTTGGTGCGGCATCTCAGCTCTGAAAGGGTTAAATGGGACAATGACTCCACTGCTTAGGCCCATTGTCAGCCCCTCTGCCTCCCCCAAATTCCCTGCTGTTTGTCGCTCTCTGTATAAACAACTTTTGTGTTCCAGCCACGGTACAAGCCGGGGACACACCCACGAGCTTCAGTGCTGGGAAAGCGGGGGCACCCCCCCATAATCTCTCTGAGGGTGGGGAGGGCCTTCCTCCCACACCGGGGAGCCCATCAAAGGCCAGACAGAATGGTGCCAGATAAGGCCATGGAATTTGGAATTTAGTGGGATCTGGAATTTCCCTTATGGGGGAGGCTGGTCCCAGCTGTCCACCCAGAGTGAGCATCCCAGGGAAGGTTACGACACAGTGCAGGGGGTGGCCCAGGTACACAGGGTCAGAGGCCTGATGTGGCGGGGAGGGCAGAGTGGGCAGAGAGAAGGCGGCTGGCTGTCCCTGGAACATCCCTGCCCAGGAGAGGCAAGCTGGGTCACCCGGTCACTCTGTGGACACACCACTGAAAGTGGCCACTAGCCTGCTCTTGCTCAGTCCTGATTTCTACCTTTGAATGTGGTGCAGCCAGGAGGGCTAGAGGCCGGGGCTGCGTGTTTCGAGTCCGCAGCTTCCGTCACCGGCCATGGAGTGGAGAAGAGTTCCTGTTCCTCGAACAGGTGTACCCCGACCCTCTCTGACCAATCAGAGCTAAAGCCCTGACAGCTCCTCCCAGTCTCCTGCTGAGTTCCCTGAAGGTGATCGTGGAGGCAAAACAGGGTGCCCTGGAAGGGCAATCTAGAATAGTCTAGAATGCTTCTTTTCTTAACCTTCCTCAGCCAAGCAGGAACGGAGAGAGGCTGATAAGGGTGGAACATCAGCAGCCACACAGCAAGTCTGGAGACAACTTGGGCAGGTTACCTCCCTCCCCACTCTGCTTCAGTTCCCCACCCACAAGACGGAGAGCACACACTCCCCCGACGGCCTCCTGGTCAGACCCCGTGGTCAGAGAAGCTCAGACCATGGGGAAGGTGCCTTCTGCACGAAGTGCCCCGTGCCTGGGGGCAGGGGGCACCACCCTGACCTGCGTGTGTGGGAAAGCCAGAACCGGCGTGGGGCTCATTCTCAAGACCAGCTCTTACCCAAGCAAATGGGACGCTGGGCCCTCTGTGCCCCTTTATAGGGGCTGTCAGGCTGTGGTTCCTAAGAAGCTCTAAGGACTGCACTCCCTGCCCCATAAGCACAATTCCCTAGAAGGAAAGCAGCCTTGGAAAGCAAGTCCAGGACAGTGAGATGGAGATGCCCATGCACCTGGGAACTTGCGTTGAGCCAGCTCTTTCCAGCAGTGATCAGGGTCCCCAGGGGCTTGGGCAAGCACTCTAGCCCAGCAGGCCACGATGGGGAGGCAAGGAGGGTAGCTTCCTTCAGGCTTCCAGCGGCCTCTCTCCCTAAAGAGGCCAGCCCCTCAGCTGGCCCCACCCTTCCCTCTGCAAGCTGCACAAGACCAGGGCGGGGACAGAGGACCACACTGTCAAGGGTGTAATAAACGACTTATTGACGGGTGAGCAGAGTTCTCAGGGCTTGGAGCACGACCTTCCGGCAATTATGCCCTCCACCGCCTGCCCAAGGCCCCCTCCCGCTCTGTGGAGGCCAAGGTCTGGCTGGACCCCTTCCCCCAGGGCACTGCGACCTGCAGGGGCCTGAGGTGTGCAGACAAGCCCCTGCAGGGCTCTGAGGTGCCCTGGGGCTGCTAATGTTCCTCCCCATGCGCCCACGCAAACACACACCCTCTCGGATCAATCCTTAAAATGGCTTAGGCCGGGGAGAGGGGACTGACTGATGCTGGCCGTGACAGGCCTGCGGGAAAAGCCCATCAACCAACAGCTCTTTATTCAGACCAGAATCATATCAGTGGGGGATTCTGCATTTTACAAAGCACCTCCCAGTTCTTCTGGTCACTCACCACGCAATCATTCCACAGGTCACCATTGAGCAGCCAGCACTCACTGGGACATCCAGGGAGGTATACAGGGGATAAGACCCGGTCTCAGCCCCGCAGAGTGGACGCAGAGAAAGCTCCTGGAGGAGGAACTGAATCTGGAGTCCAGAGACGAGGGTCACACCTAGACTAAGCTCTGCCATAAAAGCTGGAAGATTAGGGTGGGTCACCTCACTTCCCTGAGCCCCATTTTGCTCCTCTGCTAAGACCCTCCTCCCAGAGTCATTACAAGGACTAAATGAGACAACGCGTGCAAACTGGCCAACGTGGGCACGACAGCGGGTCCAGAGCAGGAGGGAGGCTAGGGCTCAGAGGGCCTATAACACACCTGGCACGCAGATGCAGTATATGTGGATGGGACCCTCACAGGTCAAGGTGACAGCAAATTAAGCAGCCAGCTCAGCATCTTCCACGGCTCTGTAGAGAATGGAGGGGTGTGTGCATGTGTCACGGGGGCCTTCCCAAGGAGGATCCAAGGCTTATCTGAGGCCCAAGGAGCAAGCTGCAGACCCTGTCGGTAAATAATGAATAACATCATCTCCCACATCGAGCAAAGCCCTTTGCACAACACTTCCTCTCTGCGAGGCGGGTGGTGCAGGATTCATTATCCCCTATTTTACAGAAGCGGAAGTTGAGTCCCAGGGGACTGAAGGGATGTGCTCAGGACCACACAGAGCCAGGAGTCACAATTCAAGCCAGGGCAGGGACGGCCCTTGTGGGTCCTGCCCCTCTCCATCTCACTTAGTGGCAGCAAAGGGAATCTGTCCCCCATGCAGGGCTCACTGCTTGGATCTATAAGCAGAGTGGGGAGGGGCATGTGATTAGGAACAGAATGTATTCAAGCGGCCACGAAAAGAGAACGAGAGAGGTCGGATGTGGCCTGTCTTACATCCACTTCTTTCTTACGTGATACTATTTTGTGCTTTACTTATTTCACTTCTCAGTATGGCCTGGGAATCACTCCATATCAGCTCATGGAGAGTGTCATCATTTTTTTTTTTTTTTGTGAGGAGATCAGCCCTGTGCTAACATCCGCCAATCCTCCTCTTTTTTTTGCTGAGGAAGTCTGGCCCTGGGCTAACATCCGTGCCCATCTCCCTCCACTTTACATGGGACGCCGCCACAGCATGGCTTGCCAAGCGGTGCGTCGGTGCGCGCCTGGGATCTGAACCGGCCAACCCTGGGCCACCACAGTGGAGCCCGCGCACCCAACCGCCTATACCACCAGTTGCAACTATTGTTGCAACCTGTGTCACCTGCGCTAACTATTAAAAAAAAACATTTTTTAATAGTTGCATATTACTCTAGCATGCGGTTGCACCATAGTTTATTCAACTCCTCTACCAGGGCATTCAGGGTGTTGCCACTCTTTTGCAATTACAAACAATGTTCCAATGAACCACTGTGTGCATGTGTTTTTTTGTGTTGATAAAGGTGTATCTTAAGGGACAATTTCTAGAAGTCGGATTATTGGGCCAAAAAATAAAATGTATATGTACTTTTATCAAGTGTTGCCAAATTATCTACCCGAAGGACTGTACCAATTTGCATTTCCACCAGCGATGTCTGAAAGCGTCTGTTTCCCACAGCCTCCCAACAGAATGTGTGGTCGTAATTTTTAATTTTTTCCAGTCTTGTAAGTGAGGAGTGGTATCTCACAATTCTTTTAATTTTCATCTTTCTAATTATGAGTGAGTTTTAACATTTTTTTCACATGTTTGAGGGTCACTGTTATATCGTACTTTGTGAATTGTCTGTTCATGGCTTTTTCCCACTTTTTAAAATTTGTATTCTGTGAACTGTCTGTTCACGGCTTTTTTCTACTTGTTTTATCAGGCTTTCAGTCCTTCATCTCTCAATATTTTAGAGTGCTTTGTGTATTAGGGATATTAGTCCTTTTTCTGTGGTACATGTTATGAATATTTTCTCCCAGTTTATCAAGTATTTTATCTTTTGACTTTCTTTAGGGCGCTTTATTGTCAATATCACTTTTTAAAGTTTTTATGTAATAAAAATGATCAATTTTTAAATGTTATTGCCTCTGGATTTTGAATCATATTTAGAAAGCCTTTCCCTACCCCAACATTACAGAGGAATTCACCCAAGTTTTCATCTAGAACTTGTACGACTGTTGACATTTAGATCTCTAAGCCATTTGGGGTTTATTTTTCTACATGGCGTGAAATATGCACCAAATTTTATTTTTTTCGAAATGGCTACCCAGTTGTCCCCGCACCATTTATTAAAAAACCTGTCCTTATTCCAGTGACCTGAGATGCCACTTTTGTCATATACTACATTTCTATATGCATTTGGGTCTAATTCTGGACTTTCTCTTATCTTCAACTATTCACTAATTCATGCTCCAGGACCACACTGTTTTAATTATAGAGGCATTATAGAATGTTTTAATACCTAGTACGGAGGGATAGTTTTACTTCTTTACCCATTCTCATGCCTCCAATTGCTCTCTCTTGTTTAATCACATTGGCTGATACTTCTAGCACAGTGTTAAACAGTAGAAGACATGGTGAGTATCATGCTTTATTACTGATCTTAATGGAAATGCCCTTAGTGTTTCCCTATTAAATAAGACACTGGCATTAGGAGTAGGATATATATATTTTATTATGCTAAAAGTATCCCTTAATTCCTATTTTCTTGAGAGTTTATACCATGAATGGGTGTTGCATTTTGACCAAAGCCTTTTCAGCATTTATAGAAATATTCATATGATTTTGTTTCCTTAGATTCATTAATATGGTGTATGATATTAATTTGGCACTTGTCATTAATATTAATGGATTAATACATTCCTAGAATAAATCAGATTTAGTCATTATGTATTATTTTATTATTTATTTATTATTTATTTATAAAAAAGAGAATGGAATTAGATACCAATGATGACAGCTACCATTTACTGAACACTTTCTCTATCCTCTACACGCCTTATTATCTGATTCAATCCTCAAGACAGCTATGTGAGGCAGGCTTTACTATTCCCATTTCACAGATGAGGAAACCAAGACTAACCACGGTGAAGCAGCCCAGCCAATATCACATAGCTAGCAAACAAAAGAGACAGGACTGGATCTTGGTTGGGTCTCAGTAATACATGGGCACTGCTATTTGGCTGTTATTTAGATAGATTAAAAATGCTTATTATTTCATAAGAAGTTGGAAGAGGAACGACTCTGTAGGAACCGGGGGGAGGGTCTGCCCCCACTTCCCAGAAGCTCAAGCTGCCCTCCTGAACCCACCCTCCTGAGCTTGGCAGTGGAATGGTGTGAGGGGCTGGCAAGTGCTCCAGCCAGGTGTGCTGTCAGCAAGGAGTCCTCGAGGACCGCCATGTCCCCTTCAACTTAGCTTCCCTCTGTCGTGCCATTGATGTCTCAGACTCCAGGCAGTGTGGGAGCAACTCAGAGAAGGAAGACTGGTCCAGGGAGGTGGTGGGCTGTGCGGAGACAGGGTGCAGAGAGGAAAACCCTAGCCCTCCGCTCCCTGCTGGGCCTGCCTGCCCCATTTCTAAGAACGGGCAGCCGGCCGCAGGATTATGTAACTTCTGGTGGGCATGGCAGATGGTGTGCTGGCTCGGACACATCAAACCCAGCACCGACACTAACCTTTCCTGACGTGGCACTCGGCCTCCTCTGCTCTGGGGTGTGGAGCAAGGAGAGGGATGGGAAGCAACCCAAACTCTTGTCATCTTGCTCAATAGCCATGGCCAGCCAGGCCAGGGGAGATGCCAGGGCCCACCCACCAGCGGGAGGCTCCAGCCAGGGAAATGGAAATGTGGGCCCTCCCCTCCCTGCCCCACAGCAAAAAGCTCTCAGGCCGCAGTGCACAGTCCCTGGGGCAACAGACCCTGCTCTGCCGGCCTCCTTCCACTCAGAGCAGCGGCCCCTGGGGTTTGGAGAACAGTTGCCAAAGCACCTCTCCAGGTGTTTTCTCCCTCAGCTCTACCTGGCACTGGGCTTCCTTTATTCCTTTTGCTTATGTGTAAACTGAGGCTTAAAGAGGGTGAGCGATGTGCCTGTCATGCAAAGACAGAGTTGGCCTTAGAGCTGAAGCTTCCAGACTCCTAGTCCAGTGCTCTTTCCAAATGCATGTGACAATGCAGGCTTCACCGCTCGCTGTAACCCCCAGACAGATCACCAAGTCACCCTGTGGGCCATCCCGAAACCTTCTGTATAACAGTCCCCACGTCAAGAGGCAAGTATGGGAAAGAAAGAAGGGGTGTAACCAGTGATTTGTGGATTCATTTCCTCCCAGGGAGAAAGAAAAGGAAACCGACCTTACTGACCATGCCCCGTCTTCTTTGATGCCCCACTGGTTTGATCTCCCCATCAATCAATCAGGGTCCCCATTTTACAGCGAGGAGATGCACGCTCAGGGAATTGCAGTTAGTGACAGAGCCAGGACTTGAATTCAGTTTTCTGACTCAAGGGCACACCCTCTTCATTTGGACAGATAAGGGCTCTGAAACTCAGAGACAGAAAGTGACTAACTAGCTCAGTGCCACACAGCAGATTAGTTGCGTGGCTGGGATTAGAATCCTGGCTTCCCAATCTTCAGCTCAAGGCTCTTTTTCTGTTGTCTCCTGTGTGTGTGTGTGTGTGTGTGTGCGCGTGTGTGTCTTTGTGTGTGTGGGGGGTGTCTGTACAGAACTGGGGGGCATGAGCAGGAAAATGTGGGGCCAGATCAGATTTGCAGTGGGGGTCACTGTACCCAGCAGCCCTGGATGTCTTGGGCTGCCAGGCAGGAATTCCAGATCAGCCTGTGGTAGGGGCTCCTGGCAAGGACAACCAGGTGCCCAGCTGTGAGGGTGGTAGCTGGGCCAGGCCTATTGCTGCCTCGGCCAAGGGCCTGGGGATGTTTAATCCCCTAGCGATGCTCCCTGAACGTTAGCACTGGACGCAGTGCCAGGGAGAGCCTGGCTCAGCCAGACCCTGCAGCCAAAACTGCTCCCCGGCACCAAACCCAGCTCCTGCCAAGAAGTTGGTGGCAGTTGCTAAGGAGGGCTGAGGCTTGCGGTTGGACCTTGCCCATGGAACTTCAGATAGACTCTCTCAGCCCACACCTGCTCCCAGGCCTCAGGGCCAGACCCATGCAACGGGCATTCTCTTGCGCCACTAGAAGGCAAGATGGAAGGGAATGATCAATGGGCTTGGGAATGCAAGTAGGAACAAACATTTGAGAAGGGCCTGGAGCAGCCGTGCCTTGTGAAGGCCACCTTGCAGAAGATTACCAGCCTGGCAAAGGTCTGCTAGTCTGCTTTCTCCACTCAAAGGGGCCAAGGGCACTTGACTGCAGTACTTGATTAATTCTTCATGGCTCCACTGTATTTAGTGAATAACTTCTTTCCTATCTAGGGGCTCTGACCGCTGAAAACTTGGCTCTGACTTCCACTGTGCCTGGTATATAGTAAGTGCTCAAAAACAGAAAGCAGAAGAGAATGAAGGGAGAGAGGGAGGCAAGGAGGAGCGGGAGGTTGTAAGCCAAGCAACAAGAGAATCTTCTAATTCTTTGTTATTCATCCACAGCAGCAAGTCCAAAGCACCGTAGGGACTGAATCAGCACTGGTGAGTAAGGCCTGACTGTGAGTTCCTCATTCATCCGTTCTACGAGTGTTTATGGAGCACCTTCTATGTGCCAGGGACCATGCTGGGCACCAGGGAAACATGAGTGAGCAACAATCAGACAAATCAGACCCAGTCTCCCTAGTAACCTAGTGTCACAGCTGTTTTCCCATCACCTGGGTGTTTCAACCCTGTCCTGCTTCTGCCGGCTGACCCTGCCTCCCATCCCCAGGGCCCTGGCTCCCTGACAAGGACAGGGAAGGGTGAGAGGCTGCCCCATACGACATAGCCCACCCCACCCCAGGTCACGGCTCACTGTCTCTGAGTCTCACTGTGCCCTGCTGTATCACAGAAGGACCAAAGGTGGGATGGGGGAGGGGACCAGGAACAACTTTCCTGGAATTTCTGACTCAACTTCTTGTAAGCTCTGCATCTTCCATGGGTGCTCAGGCCCCAGGCCGGGCAGGCGGGCGCCTCTGATCACATTACCGAGCTGCTTTCCTTTGGCTCTGTCTCCTGACGCCAGTAATGCCTCCAGACACCACTCAGGGCCTCTGGGGGTTGCAGGCTCCTGGGTGATCTCAGCAGAAGATGTTCCCCCCAGACCCTGGGGATGCCTCCTGGTATCCACCAGGCCTAGGTGGCACCAGAGACCAGAAAAGGCAGCCTCCTTCTTCCTGTCCCTCTCCTTGGCCCTCTGCTCAACCTGGAAGCTGCCACTGGGGACTCTCTGTCCCCCTGCTCTCCTGCCCAGAGATGCACAGAGAGGGAAGCAGGGCCCAGCCCCAGCCAGGGGTCAGCCAGATGGGGGTGAGGGGGAGGCAGGAAGGAGGAGGGCACTGGAAATCACTGGAACCTCTCTGAGCCAGGACTGCATATGCTATCTCACACCACATCACTGCCTGGTGAAGGCGGCGGGGTCATCCCCACCTCACAGATGGGGATACTGAGGTTCAGAGAGGTTGAGCCACCTGGCCCAGGGACTCAGTCAAATCCTTTTATTTCCAAAACCTTGGCTCCTTCCTCTATACTAAGAAGGGACCCCTGGCTCCAGAAGTCTTGTTTTACCAGAAAATCAGATAGGAGTCAGTGGCTGAGTCTGGAATTTGTTTCCCGGGTGGATGTGCCAGACGTTCCCTGCCTGCACCTTTGCATACACATCCCCTACTAGGGACACCCTCTCTGTTTCCCCAACTCTGCTCATCCTTCAAAGGCCAGTCAAGCCAAGCGCCATCCTTCCCTCCTCCAGGAAGCCTTCCCTGACCAGCCACCCTGGCCCACAGGAGCCTTCTCTCAACAGCTTAAGCATCTCCTTTCTCGCCACCCAATATGTGGCACCAATAATAATGATGACAATGATGCCAGTGACTGTTAGTGAGCACTTTAGAATGCAGGAAGCACTAGTACGCATTATCTCATTCATCCACACAACATTCTGATGAGATTTGTGCTATTACTACTTCTAGTTCACAAATGAAGAAACTAAAGCTCAGAGAGAGGAGGCAACTTGCTCTAGGACACAGAGCCAGAGGGTGGCACAACCAGGATTTGAACCCGAGGAGTGTGCCTGCACAGCCTGCCCTCTAAGCACCACACCACATCCCTCCCAGGACACACACATCTTGGCTTGTCCTTGAATGGGCTCCTCTCCGTTGCAGTGTCATACACTCGGCTCGCACCTCAGCATCATAGGCCTGGCACATGGCTCGTGCTTCAAGAAGCAACACAAAGCCCATCAATTCCAAGAGCCAGACCTCTGCTCTGCCCACCTCTGACCCCAGAGCCCAGCACTTACTCGGGTTGAACTCAAGTACGTGCACACCAAGTTTCAGTGCCAGTGTTCCAACACTCGATTTGGGGACAGGATTCTTCATCCCCCACCCCCAAGATCGGCAACTCCCACTCCTGAGAAATGAAACAGTGAATGGTACGGCCAGGTCTGGGCAGTCTGTTTCTACCACATCCTCCACAGAGCCCCGTGAGCCTTGGTGAGGGTCGCTGGGTGGGGGGAACCAGTGCCTCTTCTCTCTCATGCCCAGGCTGCCTCTGCCGGTGGGGTCCTTCTCTGCCTCCTGGGTCCTGCTTGGCATCTGGGGCTCTTGGTCTCCAAGGTGGGGGATGCTTACAGAGCAGAAAAAAGGGACCAAGGTCCTGGAGGTTGATTTATGGCTTCAGAGAGAAAGAGAGATAGAGACCCAGGGCCGCATAATGCTCACAAGGGCATTCCAGTCGATATATTGACTTTCTGGAGGGGCCTCTGTAAACACAAGTGGTTCTGGGCCTTGCCTACCTCTGTCTCTTGCTGGCTGATAGGGCCTCTTCAGATGGAACCAGACAAAACCCCACAGTCCTTAAGGATCATCCTTCTACCTTCCCCCCACTCCAAATTTACAGACGGGCAGACCAATCAGGACCCAGAGAGGGGAAGGCACTTGCCCAAGGTCACACAACAGAAGAAGGGCAAGAACGAGTCTCCTAACTCCCAGGTCAGGAGCTGCTGGGCCTCCAGGCCCTGAGCCTCTGCTTTCTCCCCTGCCCCACTCCCCTGGAGAAAGCCGTCTCAGGTAACTCAGGGGTCTCTCCGAAGGAGGCTGCGCCTGGTGCCCCATGGGTGCTCACTGTGCGCCAGGCCCATGCTAAGTGCTCTAGGGTACACCAGGTCATGTGATCCTCAAAACAATCCTGTGAGGCGATATTATTATCCCATTTTACAGATGAGGAAACTGAGGCACAACGCAGTTAGGTGAGCTGCCCAAGGTCACAGAGTTAGTAAGTGGCAATGCTGGGAGGCTGTGTGGACCTCCTCAAGTCTCCAGTTGGCCAAGCACCTTCTATATCTGCAGCTGAGGCGCTGGGGAGGGGCTTCTGTGAGGAGGGGTATGTAGAGGGGCTGGGGGTTCCTAGAGGTGGCGATGACAAATGAGCCTTCCCCCTCTGACTGGCTCGTGGGAGCTGCTGGACCGAGGATTCTGTCCTTCCTTTCTTGCCCACTCTTTGTTCTCTCGTGGGGCATCACAGAAGTCAGAGAAGTATACCTCCCATGCCCCCAGCCCCAATATAATCCCCCAGTGCTTAAAAAGTATTTTCTGGGTTCACTCCATCTTCAAGAGCCACAGAGAGAGAATCAAAGAATAACAACTCTTTTCCTCTCAAGCCCCTGCCCCAGCTCCCAGAGGTAGCTAAGAGGGCCGGGTCCCCAACGCGCACCCCTTCAGTTGAGCCTGCGAGTCCCAGAAGTGGAAATATGGCCAGAGGTTGGGTCATTAGAGATTGGTGCCCACCCAAGATGGCGGCCAACCAGAGGCTGACAGGGCCAATTTCCCGAGAGTGGGAGAGGACTGGGGCCAGGCACCCCTGCCCAGGTGCCCCAGCTAGCTAGCCTCCATCCCATCTTCTCTTCAGGACATGCTCTTATACCTGAAAGGGAGAGAGTGAAGGTCTGGTTCATGTCACCCCCTCCAGGAAGCCCTAAGGCTTAGAACATTTACTCTTTGCTGTGCCCTTCCCTGTATATACTGTTGTTACCCTCACTTGGCATCCAAGACTCTCTGAATGTCATTTACCACGTCTGGAGTGGACGTGAGCATCCTGCACAGTGACTTCCTTGAGGGCTGGGTCCGGGCTACTCCAGCTCTGACCTGAGTCCCAGGTCAGCTTCCTAAGTGGGCACCCACTTTCCCAGTGGGGTTCTTACAAGGACCAAGTGAGGTCCCACCTATATGCACATTGGTGGGGCTGTGATTTCCTACAGGTCTCCTGGCTCCCGGCACATCTTATCCCAGAGTTATGGATGGCAGTCCTCAGTATAGGCAGAAGTGGGAAAGCAGGGGAGGCCTTTGTGACCAAGGGGTGTTCAGGACAGTGAGTCCCGGGCTCATGTGTGTCTGTGCATGTCTCTTTTTTCAGTTGCTTCCACTGAGAGCCCCAGCCAGCCATGCCCGCTCACGTTGCTCTCCATTAGGGACACCACTCATTCAAGCTCTGCCTGCCTCTTCTCCAGCAAAGTCCAGAGGCGACCCCACTCCCACTGGATGGCTGAAGCATGAGCCTGACCCAGGTCAGGGAGGAGATCTCCAAACCACAGGCCCTGCCACTGCTCTGGGTAAGCTGGGAGTTGACTGCAGGAGACCCCAGGACTCAGACCCGTCCTCATGGGGGTAGATGCCCAAGTTCCCGGGCTGGCTTTAGGGCCTATGTATGGCTAACCTCCCTCCCTGTGGAGCAGCAGTCCATGCCGCTGTCCCATCTGCCCTCAACGGGTGAAGCTAGCCTCTGCTCTTCCAACTCTAGAACCTGGCACTCGACCAAATCATGCCCATAGTCCCCAGCACAGGGCGAAACCAGATCTCCTTAGCGCTGATGGGCAAATGGCCTGGATCCCATCCTGAAGCGGTATCCCCAACAGAATACAATGGATGGAGCACCCTACACCTGGGGGTGACTCACCGTCCCCACACTACACATACCTATTTACACAGAAACACACCACAGCCATGCCCACAGCACACTGCACAACCCCGCCCCACACCCAAACACACACACAGCCATCTACATCACACATCCCCCCATAAAACGGGCACAACCTTCAACACACACATCCATTCGGCCTGCACACACCACCTCCACACACACCTAACACCCCAAGGCAACACCACACCCACTGCACACTCCTCCCTCCTCCCAACTCCTTAATACAGTTTCACCCCCCCCCACACACACACACTCCTTAATACACGCTCTCACACCCACAGCCCGCCTTCCTCGAGAAATGAGCCGCGCGGCGGCGGGGAAGTTGTGAGGCGCTGGGGGCAGCCTGTTCTGGGAGGCGAGAAGGAGGGAGGCGCGGCGGCTCGCTCGCTGGCGGTGGCAAGAGCTCCCCGGGCTCCTGCAGACCGATTTAGCTCGGCAGGGGAGGGGGCGGCGAGGGGGGCACGGGAAGGGAAGAGAAGGCAAGGGAAGGAGGGGCGGGCGGTGCCGAGGTGCGCACGGCGGGGGCAGCGGCACTGAATCAACCCCGCAAGCTGCGGAGACGCTAATCAGGCCGCTTTCCGGGCAAGGGTAAATTCAGGAGCTTCCAGCAACCCGGCGCTTTTGGAGAGAAGGAAGAGGAAGCAAAAGAGGTGGGGGGTGGCGGTGGGGAGCGGGGAGGCGGCTGATTTACGCCTGCACTTCAGCAAATGTTTTCACTGCCATTAGCATCTCCGAAGCCGAGGATCGGAGAGAAAGGGGCGCCGCGCTGTGGCTTGGCCTCCCCGGGGCTTGCCTGCCCTGCGGGGGCGCAGCGGCCGGGGCGGCGCCGAGCGGAGCGGAGGTCGAATCCAGAGCGCCCACCCAACTCACAGCGAGGAGCCCAGGCCAGCTCCGGGAGGCCAGACTGCTCCCAAAAAGCCAAGGGGCTCCCCGGGTGGCCCCGGCTCACCAAAAGGCGTCGGGTCTGGGGGAAATTCCCGAGGTGCCCGGGCAGCACCTGGCTGAGCGCAGGCCCAGAGGGGGCAGGAGGTGGCGCCCCAGCCCCAACTTCAGAACCAAATCAAAAGGGTGGAGCGCACGGCTTCCCTCCACCCTCCTGAAACTGCCCTTCCTTGTATTATTCTAATTACGGTATTTTTAATGTTCCTTAAAAAAACAAACAAACAGAAAAGCACAGAGCGCACTTGTTTGGTTTCATTTCGCCTTCACAGCTTTAATGACTCCATTTGTGGAAGCTGTTTAAGAAACGGGGGGGGGGGGGGGGGGGGGGGGCGGCCAGGAGAAACAGCAGCTCTGGCCCCAGCTGCCCGCTTCCTCTTCTCTCCCTGCTGGGGGCCATCGGGCCTGACCGCAGTTTCTCTCTACTCCCCAGCCCTAGCCCTGGTCCCAACCTATGACCTTCCCCTCCTCCCTTTCCTACAGGCCTCAGTGGGTTCCAGGTTGTCTCCTACCCGCCCCCCCAGCCCCAGCTCTGAGGTTCAAAAGTCGGTATGTTTAGCCAGCAGGCACCTGGGGGGAGGCTCCAGGAAGAGCCATTCAGAGTCACTAACCTTGCTCTCTGGGGTCTGGAATGGAAGGGGTGCATCTCCTCCTCCAGCCTCATCCCCAAAGTCCTAGGCAGCCCACACCCTCCTTTGAAGACATGAATGAGGAGGGGAAGGAGAGGTGGGAGGCAGACCTCATCTTAGGCCTGACAGCCAGGAACAGGGTCATAGTATCTTCAGTTGCGGGGGAAGGGGGAGATGGGCCCCTAAAGCTTCAAAATAAAAAGTAAAAAGGTATTCTGTCCCTGATTATACAAATGGGCGCAGGGCTCTAAAATGCTATCGTGTAACCCTTCGGTCCAAGGGAGCTTGGTCTGTGATTTATCTTAGCTGGGGCAGGTCGGGCCAGTCGCTGAGAAGATCAGTGCTGGGGGACCAGGGGTGGAGCTACTTCTAGGCACTAGCTGGTCTCAGGGCCTCACCTCTGACCTTTGGCCCTGCTCTGCCCACCTCTCCTGGGTCTATGCTCTCAGCTCTCCTCTTTCGCCCATCCTGCTACAAGTCCCAGTCTAACCCAGCCTACCAAACCATCCTTATGTTTTGCTGCCTGCCTTAGGTGGTGCCTCGATTTCAGAATCTCAATCCCAGACCCCCGCTGGCCAGTCTGCCGCCCAGGTGGAATGAAGGAGCCAGGCCTACGCTGAGGTTTGTGAGGCCTGAGTTCAAATGCCAGCTCTATCCCTGAGTCCCATCCCAACCCTGGGCAAGTCAGGGCCTGTCCCAAAGCTTCAGTAGTTAAATAAGTGTGTTGGAAAAGAGGGGACTTGTTTTGTCCTACAGAATTCCCAGTTTGGGGGGTGGGGAGAGGAGGGAGGGGAGAAATTACATATGAAATTCCTCCCCTGCAGAGGTACTTTCACTTTAATGAGAAACCCATTAAGACACTCTTGATTTTCCATTTGTCTGCTATAGTGTAGAGGGAGACAAGAATGACCACCAACACACACACACACACACACACAGCAGAGACATTGGGAAGACTCCAATTTTAATTGCACCTTTAAAAGAAGTATCATGACACCTTGGTTCTTTCTCAACCATCCCAGCCAGAAGCCAAGGAAAGGCTCATTAAAAGCTCCAGGAATGGCTGAGAGGCGGGGTGGGAGGAGATTCCCAGGGCCAACTGGGCTTTTGAAGTGGCCTCTCCTGGCCAGTCACTTGCTGACATCTTTTTCTAAGGGTCTGGGGTTTTATGGTTCCAGGTTTGATTTCTCCACCGTCAAACTTTATGGCTTAAAAAAAATTCTCAGTGCTTTAAAGGAAGCTCATATTCACTGGGGATGGGGTGGGGAAAGGAGAGGTGCCCGCCACTTGAGGGGAGCTTGGACGCCCCCAAGAAAGAGCCCCCCCCCTCTGTGGGGACAGCCTTCTCTGCTTCAGCATGATATGAGGCTCACAGCAGAGGGGTGGATGGAACCAAGAGGAGGAGTCCAGTGTGGCCTGAATCAACCTTGCTATTGGACAGCAGCCCTGCATACAAGTCTGCCATCTGCGGTCAAGTGAAGGCAAGATTTGAGGAAAGCCAACAATCTGGACTTGGTTTTCCCCATCAGTGAAATGGGACTCATGAGGGATCCACTGGCAAGACCCAAAGAACATTCTGAAAGATGCTCTGTGCCCGTGACATTAGGGTCATGTAGGAGGAAGGGGCATGTTCTCCCTCCTGAAGGCAGGTTTCTAAGGGCCGCACATTCTGGGCAAATGGAAGGCTGCAGGCCGACCCCACCAGTTGGCCCCGCTCCAGGCTGGTGGGCAGGCAGCCCCTGCCGTGCTAAGTAATGAGCATGATTCCAACACCCGTTCTGCTCGCTGGTGAGAAATCAAAGCCCGGTATTAGACGCCATTTCTGGCTGGGCGCCGTTCGTGCCCAGATCCATCAAAGCCCTGGGCCTGGGGTTCTTCTGGGGAAGGTGGAGGCTGGATGCTTTGTTAAGCAGGAGAGGCAGGCCACCCCTAGCCTTGCGAGCCAAGCCTCTTCTGCAGCTCTGGAGAACTCTGGGCCAACCAATCCTGTCTTTCTCCTGCCTACCAGAGCCTCCCACCCCCAGGAACCTCAGTATTTATTCCTGATCCCATTGCCCTGCTGGTACACAAACAGCTTCCCAAGACCCAACCCTGCCATGTACCATTTACAGAGACTTCCCCCTACCCTTCAATCACCTCCATCAAATACCCTCAAACCAGAAACCAACACCCCAACCGAACACCTCCCACATCCCACCGCACTCTTTAAAACAAGGTTGGTCATTCGGCAGCCTGCCCCCTCCCCCATCATTACCTTCCAACTTCAAAACACTGCTTTAAATACCACAGTCTGCCCAAATCATAATTAACTTGGATCAAATGATTGTGTCGTAACTTTACAACACAGGGCTGGGGAAAAGAAAAAGTGGAGGATGCGCTAACACCAAGCCCTCACTCCTGGGCCGTGGGAATCATTAATTCCAGAGTGCAGAATCTTTGGCGATGGGGGGGGGGCGGATGTCGACATCGCAGCGGAAGGGGGGGCTGCGTCATCTCATCCACTTTCCGCACCAGTTTTCCTGCTCCATTCGCAGCCTCAACTCAGAGGACTCGGTGCAGGACGCCTCCCACCCCCACCCCGCCCCGGCAGCCGAGGCGCCCGGCGGCCGCGGCCAGCCCACCTGCTTGGGTTCCGGCACCAGAAAGAGGCTGGCTCCCGTGCGTCCACAGGCTCCCCAGGAGGACGCAGCCCAGGCAGCGACGCCGGGCCCAGCCACAGACGAGCGAGACATGTATACATCCACAGCGGGAGAAGGGAGATAACGACTTAGGAGCCCACCAACCTCCTCAAGGCATCTTGCTGGGTCCAGAGTAGGAGCTGTACGGCGGCGAGCGCACCTTGTCTGCTCGTCGGACGGGGTGAATGTCAGTGACCCATTTAAAAGCAAACTCGGCAGAATCACTACGTATTACCCCCTCACCTCTGCCACACGCAACACCAACATTCAGAAAAAAATTCTTCCAGACCTGCGGGTCCCACGATCTTGGGGGAAAGCTGTACGTGCAGGGTTCAGCCCTCCCCCCCTCAACAGCCAAAGCCCTTCAAGCGGCCTCCTTCGGCTGGCGGAGCGGACCTGCGCTCCTCGTGCTCCGCAGGTCTCTCGCTCCCTCCTTCTCGCCTGCGCAAGCCGGCACCCGGACTAGGAAGTTGCCGGCGAACAGCAAGCGAGCACACCCTTGGCCAGTGCAGACAGCTTTTCTTGGGTGCCGCCGCCAGACGCGCCGGGAGCCAGGGGTCCCCTGGAGGCGGGTCCCCCCTGAGGCGCAGACCCCAACTCGGACACTCGTTCCAAGCAAAAGAAGCGATCCCTTCCAGGAAGGAACAGGAGGCTTCCGGCTTACTTTGAACCCCCTGGCCTGCGCCCCCCGCGAGGTGGCTGCGCTATCTCCCACTTTGGTGGGGCAGAGAAATCTACCATCCAACTTGCGCGTCCTTGCCGCTTTCCCTGAGCGCACAGAAGCGGCGACGGACTGCCTCAACTTCGGGCCAGAGGGAGGCGCCAGGGTCCCCTCGCCCCCGCCCCCATGCCCGATTGCTCCTTACCTGCTAGGCTCAGCCTCGGGTCCCAGCACAGCAGCAGCGTCAGCAGCAGCGCGCCCCGCGCTCCGCTTTGGGCCCCCATGCTCCCGCGGCCGGGCTCGGGCGCCTCTCCCCCGGGGCTCTCTCCCTGGCCCCAGCCTCGCCGCCGCCGTCTCCGCCGCCGCCGCCGCCTCCTCGCCGTCCTCCCCGGAGCCCGGCCGCGCCAGCCCGTGCCCTCCGTGGGGGCAGCGGCAGCCACGCTGCACAGAGGGCCGCCCGGCGTTCGGAGCGCGATGGGTGCGCGGCGCCCGCTCTCGAGCCAGGCTCCGGCGCGCCCCCCTCTGCGCCCCTCAGGCTCGGGACTCCGAGCGCTCTCCGGGCTCCCGCACGCTGGCTCCGAAGTTGCGCGACCGAAGGTGAGTGCGCTCTGCGGCGCTCCCAGCGGCCGGCGCCGCGCCGTCCGAGCCCCGGTGCGCGCCTCTCTGCGCCCGCCGTTCCCCGCGGCTCCGGCGCCCTCGCCGGCCCCCGCCGCCTGCCACAATGCCGAGCGCGGCCGCCCGCTCGCCCTAGTGAGTCCGCGAGCCGAGGGGACCGCGCGGCCGGGGCGGGGCCCAGGCGGGCGGGGGCGGAGCCGGCGGGGGCCCTGCAGGGGGGAACCGACGGCCGCCTCGGCGCCGCCTCAGCAGAGCTGGGGGCCCTTCAGGGGGGGTCCTCGCGAAATGCTAGGCCCAGAGCGTTGGAAAATCCGGCCGCGGATTCTAGCTGAAAGCGGAGTGTGCCCAATTTTCGTTTCCAAAACCTAAGGAAATGTACCTTTGTGCTCTCCTTTGGCTTGGCTGTGTCACCTTTCTCCTCTGATTAACTCAGGACTCGCACTTTTGGCTTCCTGCTCTGTATCGCGTTCTATGCCTTCTACATGTGGGGGTCTTTCCAAAAATGCCTCCCTAAGTGAGAAAACCTCAAACACTCAGGTCCTGGTTAAGCTGGGGCTTACAGCATGTGAACTTGGGCATAGACTTGAATCATCCTGGTTGGCCCTACTTGTCTGTGTGTACTTGGGCAGAACTGTTCGCCAGACCCCTCTGAACTTTCTGCAGCACTCAGGTCCTAGGATATTAAAAACCGGCTTCCTGAGTGACAGTGGGGCAGAGGGGAGAAGGCAGCCATTTTGGGCTCAGGGTAAACTTGGGCTCTGCCCCTTACCTGCTGTGTGACCTTGAACAAGTTCCTTAACCATTCTGATGCTCTCTTCATCATCATATGTAAAATGGAGAAAAATGATAACTATTTCTTAAAGGGGTGTAGAATTGAATGAAAAAATATATATGGAAACTGCAGCACAAATATCAATAATCTCTTTCCCAGATCTCCCCTTCCATCTAGTCTGATTCCTGGAGGAAAGTCCGGGCCACCCAATGGTGGGCCAAGGGGCACATGGGGCTAGGTGGAGTTTGGAGATTGTCTTGAGATTGAAATTCAGAGATGTCAGAAGTGTGGATCAGCTAACATTGGCAGAGACCCTCTATACACCAGGCATAGGGTTAAGCATTTTATATGCATCATCTCGGTTAATTCTCACAAGTCTCTGAGGTAAGTATGTACCATTTGTATTCCCATTTCATAGACGAAGGAACAGAGGCACAGAGATCTAAAGTTATTTGTCCAAGATCACACAGCTTTGAGTGGATGAGTGAGTGAACCAGGCAGGGAGATGGGATTGGAAAGAAACTCTCTGAGCTGGGGAGCCTCCACTCCCACCTCCTCTGGGGCTGGATTGGCAGGTGAGAAGGGGCTGGCAGCAGCAAGAATGCTTCTTCCACCTAGCCCTGATCTGTTCATTACTTGGTATTTTTCTGGAGCTGGGATCTAGAATCACTCCTCAAATATAGATGCAGTGGGCTGCTTCAGGAAGGGGTGAAGGCAATCAGAGGATGGTCCAGCCAGGCCCAGGAGCCAATAGGGGATGGGCTGGAATAGGACCAAGTGTCCCTAGGGATGCTTCCCTAGACTGGAGGAGAAAGGACTTGGGGGCCAGACCTGCAGGCTGGAAGGGGACCTGGCGAGGGCAGAGAAGCCACAAGGACCGCAGAGTACCCTCCTGCACACACACTCCTCCCACAGGCAGGGGTCTGGAGCATCTCGGGGAGGGTGCATGTAGTCAGTCCACCTCCCCAGCCTTCTCTGGCTGGGAACCCAGGATCAGGAGGCTGGATATGGGTGGAGTGGGACTCGCTGGAAGAACTTTGGCCAGTGGAGAAAGGTCCTTGTGGGTAAACGTAGGTGGGTTATTTTTAGCTTCGCCTAGGACAGCCCAGGAAGGGCGGGGGATGAGAGTCAAGAGCTCATCACACCCAGCCAATCCCACCCATCCACATAACCACAAGCACACATGCGCACACACCCCAGACACAGTTACAGGCACACCTCGCCCATACACACCTACCAAGGTACACACAGGTGAAAAATGACCCTCTCAGAAACACACAAATAGGCACCCAGCTGCAGAGACAACCACATAACTAAGACACAGGACTCAAAAAGCACACACATACACCTTGTCACAGATACAAACACATACCCCAAAGCGCAAATACACCCTTAGGCAGATGACACTAAAGACAAATAGATATTTAGATACTTAACTGCCACCAGGACTTTACTGTTCAGGCAGTAATTGCATCAGGCAGACCCTTCTAGTCCAAGTGTCAGGTTGCATGATTTTGTTTAAGTCCTGCTAGAGGGAAGGGGGGCCTGGGGGAGACAAGCAAAAGGAGAGTGGTCATTTCCCCCTCTCGTGCAGGGCCCTGCCCCTCTTCCCTCCCCAGCCTAAAAACTCTTTCAACCCTTGAAATATGCCCACAGGAGTTCCTGGGTCCTGCTTTCTCCAGGACTCCAGCATCAGGGAGGGGGACTTCCCACACTGGGGACCCCTGTATAACTCCCCTGCACCCCCTCCCATGCTGTTCCAGTGTCTAGGAGAATGCCCCTTCCCCAGCCACCTGCAGCTGAGCAACCCACTGCGGATGTGATTGCTCCCCAGCCGGGGCATCTCTGAGTCCCTGCCATCAGCTGGGGCCAGAGAGAGGGCTTCAGAGGGGTCAGATCACCCTGAGCCCACACTTCCCCAGGATGGGTGAAGAATGGGCAGGGCCCACCCTGGGATGACACATTGGAGTGGCTGGATTAAGATTTACCAGGGTGTTCCCAAACCCAGTGCCATTGGACTCACAGCAAAGGGGTCCTGCTGTGAGTTAAGAAAGAGGATGAGATGGCCAGCTGCTTGGAGACAGGGTCCCCCTTCCCTGTTCCCCATTTTATATCCAGCGCCTAAGATGTGTGGTGCATATGGTAGGCAGGCATCAATAGTGGTTGAGTGGATATATCAGTGAGGCTGGGGAGAGAGGGGTCACTGGGCAAAGGGCCAGCAGCCTGTCCTGTGAGCCCTAGAAGGAGGCTCCCTCATCTCCTCCATTTCCTGGGGGCTGGGGGGCTGAGGCTGGAGGTGGGGCAGCCTTCGCGCAATACAATTGCTTTGAAATCAGTCCCAGAGCCGGTTCTGACCCTTAGTGGGGACTTCAGATGCTTCCACGGGCTACCCTCATTTCTCCCAAACCAGACCAGGCTCTGGAATCCGGAGCTGATGGTGACTGGATCCGAGGCTGCTTTCCGGGCCCGGAGACCTTGAGCTGGCTGCCGAGGCCTTCCAAGCTTGTTTCCTCAATTGCAAAATGGGAACAATAACTGCCTCATAGGATTAAAAAGAATATACACAAAGCCCCTCATCTGGCTGAATACAAGCTACCTATTTTATAATAATGACGATTTAAAAGCGGCTGTTGGGGTTCCCGGCAGCCGCTCTTCGGTTGGCGCCTCCCTCTGCGGCTGGTACCCGTGTGCTCGCAGGAGCCACCAGGCGGCGCGCTGCAGCTCTCACCTCCTCCGCGGCCGCTTCAGCCTCCACCCGAAGGCGGTGCGTCTGGCAGGAGAAGCGGCCCTGGCTTCTACCTGGGGGCCGCCCAGGAGTGGGTCTCGGCCTCGGGGTTGTCACGGAAAGGGGGCTCTCAAACGACTCGGCCTACAGGATCTTGGAGGGGAAGGTTTGGGGATGAGTTCATAATTCCTCTGCCGACCCATCCGGGCCAGGATGGACCCCCAGTGCCTGGACCCCAGGGAGGGAGGCACCTAACGTTGAAGTCTTTGCCGCTCCACCATCTCTTTGTAATGGTCTTATTATAGCTAATGTTGAGCACTTTCTGTGTGCCAGATACTGTCCTGAGTCGACTGTCTGCTGACAACAACCTTAGGAGATAGCTGCTGTTATTACCCGTTTAGTAGGGGAGGGAACTGAGGCACTGAGAGGTAACCTGCCCAGGCCACGTACAGCTAGTGAACGGTGTACTGGAGAGTCAAATCCAGACAGAATGGGTCTCAAGTTGTCTTTTTTTCAATTGAGATAAAATTCACATAAAATTCACATAACATAACATTTACCTTTTAAAAGTGTGCATTTCAGTATTTTTTTAGTATGTTCATGATGTTGTGCAATCATCACCATCATCTAATTCAATAACATCTTCATCACCCAAAAAAGAAACCCCATACCATTAAGCACTCACTCCCCATTCTCCCCTCCCCCAGCCCCTGGCAACCACAAATCTACTTTCTGTCTCTATGGATTTGCCTGCTCTGGGAATTTCGTATAAACGGAATTAAACACTATGCACGAATGCACGAACTTAACCACTATGCCACCAGGCTGGGCCCTCATAATTTTTTATAGTGAGTTTTTTTGAAATAGGATCCAAACTTCATATATTGTGTTTGGTTTGTTGGTCTTTGTATTAGTTTCCTAGGTCTGCTGTAACAAAGTACCACAAACTGGGTGGCTTAAACAACAGAAACTTATTGTCTCACAGTTCTGGAGGCTAGAAGTACAAATTCAAGATGTTAGCAGGGCCCTGCTTCCTCAAAGCCAGGGTCATGAAACTTGGGCTCTTCACTTCAGCTAAATACTGTGAGGACCCTCCTCCTCCCACCCTCACACCAGACGCACAGCTAAAAGCCTTGGGGTCAGGCAGATCCGGGTTCAAATCCTGGCTCTGTCTTGGACAATTTACTCATTTTTTTCTGCTGTCGCCTTCTCAAAATTCTTTGTTATTGTTAATTTTTTAAAAATCAACTTTCAATTTTAGAGCAGCTTAAGATTTACAGAAAAATTGCAAATATAGTGCAGAAAGTTCCCATATACCCATATACCCCTCACCGAGTTTCCCCCATTATTAATATCTTCCATTAGTAAGGTGCATTTGTTGTAATTAATGAACAAATATTAATATATTATTATGAACTAAAGTTCATTCCAATTTCCTTAGTTTTAACCTAAGGAAAATTCTGTTCCAGGATCCCATCCAGGATACCAAATCACACGTAGTAGTCAGGACTCCAAAGGCTTCTGTCGGCTGTGACAGTTTCTCAGACTTTGTTTTTGATGATCTTGACAGTTTTGAGGATTATTGGTCAGGTATTTTGTAGAATGTCCTCAATTGGGATTTGTCTGTCTTGAAGTTCTTAATAATTTTTGAACAAAGGGCCCTGTTCAAGATAATTTTGCACTACGCCCCCCAAATTAGGTAGCCTGTTTTGCTTATGAGACAGAGAAAAGGCAGGCAGAGCCTGGGCTGGGACGTGTCCCAGACTGTGGCCAGCACCCTTGGTACTGCGTGGGGACGTCTTCCGGGCTCTGAAGAGGGAGTGCTGGGGGCTAGCCCCAGGAAAGAGAAGGAAGCCATAACCCTGGAAGAGGACTGCATTCCAGGCGGAGGGAAGAGTGTGGGAAAGGCGTAGGGTCAGGAATGTGGATGGTGTGGTCAGGCGGTAGCCAGGTCCTTGTCCTTCCACTAGGGGATGAAATGGCAGAGAAGGCAGGAGGGAAACTCTCCCAGGGAGGGCAGCGGGGACTGGGCTACAGATGATTCTGTAGGAAATGGGGAGTCACGGCTGATGACTGAGCTTGAGAAAGGCCCTAGAGGACTGAGCTGTAGGAGCATATTTCAGGCTGGGGTGTCAGGGCAGACTGAGGAGGAGAGCTCGGAGCCAGGAAGCCGGTGAGGCTTGGTCCCGGGACAATGAGACCCTGGCGGAGGGCTGCAGTGGGTGGGGCCTGGGGACTCTTAGAGGGAGAAAGAAGTCTCTGGACTTTGTGCCTCTTTGAGAGTGGGAACTTGGGAGTGGGGGAGGGAAAGGGGGACACGGAGCTGGACAAGGGAAGGTGGGGTTGCCTTGGGAGAAATAGTGAGTTGGGAGGAGGGGTGGGTTGGCGAGAAGGTAGAGAATTTGGGTTTGGATGTGGTGAGTTAGAGGTGCTTGTGGACATCCCAGCCCATAGCTGTGAATGCAAGACTGACCAGTGCCTACAGGAGTGGTCACCGTCTTAAAAAAGTACCAGCCAGCTACCGTATACTAAGCAATTACAGCAGCCAAACACTGCACCAAGAGCTCTACGTGAATTAGCTCCTTCAATCTCCATCATGACCCGTGAGGTGGATGCTATGATTACCTTCATTTTTAAAAAGGGGAAAACTGGGGCCGCCCCGGTGGCGCAAGCAGTTAAGTGCGCGCGCTCCGCTGCGGTGGCCTGGGGTTCACGGGTTCGGATCCCGGGCGCGCCCTGACGCATGGCTTGTCAAGCCATGCTGTGGCGGTGTCCCATATAAAGTGGAGAAAGATGGGCACGGATGTTAGCCCAGGGCCAGTCTTCCTCAACAAAAAAAGAGGAGGATTGGCAGATGTTAGCACAGGGCTGATCTCCTCACCAAAAAATAGATAAATAAATAAAAAGGGGAAAACTGTGCCTCGGATTTCCCTTCTTAGCTCGACACAGAGGCCAGATTCAAACCCAGGCAGTCCGGCTGCAGAGCCTACATGGCTAGCAAACCCGAGGGACCACCTCTCTAAATCCCCTGGGTGTGGTTCTTTTATTTTGACATGATTTCTCATTGTTCATCTCCATTGTTTTTGGAAGCTGGATGCTAATCATTGACCCATTAATGGAAACTGAGGCTGTGAGAGTGAGAGGGACAGCTGGTAAGTCCCAACTCTGAGCTTTAAACCCCTATTCTTAGGACCAGTCCACACTACCAGCCTCTTCCAGCTCCTGCCTGGAGCCATGAGTGGGGAGTTATCAACGTAGAGGTCAGAGGAGGAGGAGAGGGTACAGTCTAATGGGGTTTAAAAGAGCGAGATAGACCTTTCAAACTTTCTCCTACTCTATTGTTTTAAACATTCCAATTTGAATGTATTCAGGTAAACATCAAGTTACTTTGTCTAATGAAAACATCAAGGCACTTCACAATCATCTTAAAACTATAATAATACAGCGCTTGTCATATAAAATTGCCTTTTGCCATTTCAAATATGTCCAATTTTAGAATTGCTCATGTGATGCTTCCAGCATCGTTCACATAATAATCGACTGTTAATCAAATTAAACACAATATTTATACCACCCAGCGAGTACAAGATAATGTACATAATTCACTCACTGAGATTAATATTTAAATCAACTTTATTTACAAAACACTATCTTGAGAATTACAATTCTCTAAAGCTTTCATTTGGGCAAAAGTATAATCAGTTAGTTATAGCAGTTACAGCAGTTCCTTAAACTAAAAATGAGAGAGAATTCAAAATTAATTTGGAAAAGAGACAAAATTTCCACGTTTCTTGTTGTGGTTCTGGATTTTCAGTAGCAGGTTCTTTTGACGCCTGAGTTGACACTGAAGATAACTCACTATTATTTTCAGGGTAAATGCCCGAAGATATCCTGCAGTGGAAAGGACTGTTGAGGTGGTTCATACAAGCTTTCTGCAAGAGCAGGAGGGAAAAGAGGTGGTTGTGTTGTGAACTGGATGCAGCGGCAACAAAGATCTTCATCGGAGGGAGAGGCAAAGGAAAGAAACTCAATAGCAGAATCGAGTGTGTGAGTGTGTGCGCGTGTGTGTGTGCAGGGGGAGGGCTAGTGAAAACCTTCTCTTTCTGTTGAATACTGACTCCTCAGTGAAAGGCCATATGGGGAGCGCTCCTTTTCAGATCCTGTGCTCTATCTTTCTTGTAACATCAGCAGCCAACTCATCTGGTTCTGGATATTTAGATTTCTCTTTGTTCCGCTCTTTTGCTATAATATTGATTCCACCCTGAACTATGAAGTTGGGGCTGCTCAGCTTTCATGGGTTGCTTCTAGATCTGCTGTTCCTGATGACTCTTGAGCATCGCTGGGGGCCAGCCCCGTGGCTTAGCGGTTGAGTGCTCGCGCTCCGATGCTGGCGGCCTGGGTTCGGATCCCGGGCGCGCACCGACGCGCCGCTTCCCCGGCCATGCTGGGGCCGCGTCCCACATACAGCAACTAGAGGGATGTGCAGCTATGACATACAACTGTCTACTGGGGCTTTGGGGCAAAAATAAATAAATAAAATTAAAAAATTGAGCATCGCTGGCATCTTTTCAGCAGGACTTGAGGCTGTCACTGTGAATGTATATACAGAGATATATATTCTCTCTTAACACGGCTAAGGTTTTTGAGAATTTTACCTTTTCTTTCAAGTAGTTTGGTAAGTTGTATGGTGAGAGATTTTTAAACAAGTAAAAACTTCTGCTCCAAATTCAGAGAGCTATAAAAAATTCCAATGATTGCTGCCCAGAACATCATCACCCAAGGACATGTGCCCAAATCAGGACTTAGGCTGACGTGGCTTTGTCGGTGTTGTCTGCTGGAACCGGGAGAGCCCAGTGGTGGAAAAGGTCCAGGTCGAAGAAAGGAAGGTCCAAGAACTAGTGCACCCATGCTCCTGCCCAGTGCTTCCTCTTCTTTCTGTCTTTTAGAAAATTTGATTGAGATGTAGCTTTCATACATACATTTCATCTGTGAAATGCACAGATCTTAAGTGTAAAATTCTATGACATTTGACAAGTGAAAACTCCTAGTAACCACGACCCCAATCAAGATACGGACATTGCCATCATCTCGGAAAATTCCCTTGTGCTCCTTCTCAGTCAATCCTCCCCCTGCAGAGGCAACCACACTTGTGATTTCTACCACCACAAATTGGTTTTGGCTTATTCCTGAATGCCACATAAATGGAATCAGAAAATATGTAGACTTCAGTGACTGGCTTCTTTCACTCAGCGTAGTGACTGAGATTCATCACAGGGTGTTGTGTTGTTGTGGTAATGGAATTTCATTCCTTGTTACTCCTGAATCGTATTAATTATTTGAACATACCATAATTTGTTTATCCATTCTCTTATAATGGACATTTGGATTGTTTCCCATTTTAGTCTAGTATGACTAAAGCTGCTATGAATATTCTTGAACAAATATTTTTTTGGTAGATATATGTTTTCATTTCTTGGCAGTAAATACCTAGGAATGAAATTGCTGGGTCATCAGGTAAATATATGTTTAATTTTATAGAAAACTGCCCAAACTGTTTTCCAAAGTTATTGTGACATTTTAAACTCCCACCTTCAATGTATGAGAGTTCCCGTTGTTCTATCTTCAACAACATTTGATATTGTCTTTTTAATGTTAGCCAGTGGGTGTGAAGTAGTATCTCAATTTGGTTTTGATTGGCACTTCCCTGATGACTAGTGATGCTGAGCACCTTTCCATGCACTTATTAGTTTTGTATATCTTCTTTTATAGAGGATTTGTTCAAACCTATTGCCCAATTTTTTTGTTTGTTTGTTTTTTTATTATTGATTTGTAGGAATTCCTTAAACATTCTGAACACATATCGTTTGTCAGACATATGTTGTGAATATTTTCTCCCAGCCTGTAGTTTGCTTTTTCATTTTGTTAACACTGTGTCTGAAGAAGCCAAAATTTTAAAGTTTCAATGGATAAAGATGAATTCTATGATTTTTCCTTTTATGATTACTGCATTTAGTGTCATCAAGATATTCTCCTATGTTTCCTTCCAGACGTCTTATTGTAACGGCCTTTATGTTTCAGTCTGTTATCCATCCCTTATTATTTTTAGTGTATAGTGTGAGGTTGAGGTTGAGGGTCATTTTTACCGTATGACTATCAGTTGTTCCAGCAACATATTTTTGAAAAGACTTCCCTTTCCCTATTGAATTGCTTTGGCCCCATTTATAAAATCAATGGACTGTGTAAGTGTGGATATATTTCTGGGTCCTCTCTTCTGTTTCATTAATCTATTTGTCTGTCCTTACCCCAATACCACACCATTTTTATTAAGATAGGTTTATAGTTAATCTGTAAGCCCTCTAACCCTGTTCATCTTTTTAAATATCATTTTGGCTCTTCTAGGTCATTACCATTTCCATTACCTTTAGAATCAGCTTATTAATTTACACAAAACTTCGCAATTTTGATAAGATGGCATTGAATGTATAGATCAATTTGGGGAGAATTGACATTTTAATATTGAGTTTTCCAATCCACAAATAGGTTTATCTCCATTTTCTTTATTTCTCTTGGTACTGTTCTGTGGTTTTCAGTGTGGAGCCTTTGTACACTTTTATTAAATTTATTCTTATATATTTTATGGGTTTTTAATGCTATTAAAATGTTTTTTAATCTCATTTTCTAATTGTATAAAAATACAATTGATTTTGTATACATACACAAACATATCATCTGTGAATAAAAGAGTTAACTCATTCCTTTCCAATTGTTATCAATTGTATTTATTTCTCTTGCCTTATTGTACTGGCTAAAATCTCCCGTAGAGTGTTGAACAGAAGTGGAGAGAATGGACACTCTTTACACGGTCTGGATCTCAGGGGAAAGCTGTCGGATTTTTGCAGCTACCTGGTATCATGTTGAAGAAACTCCCTTCTATTCTATTCCTACTTTGCTGTGGTTTTTTGTTTGTTTTTATAAATATTATGAATGAATATTGGATTTTGTCAAATGCTTTTTCTGCATCTATTGAGTATATTTTTTCTTCTGTCAATGTGGTGAATTATGTTGATTTATTTTCAAGTGTGAAACTAGCCTTGGTTTGTGGGAGAAACCACACTTAATCATGACATATTATCCTTTTTATATATTTCTGGATTTGATTTGCTAATATTTTGTTAAGGATGTTTGCATCGATGTTCATGAGGGATGTTGGCTTGCAATTTTATTTTTTGTAATATTTTTGTGAGGTTTTGATATAGGGTCATGCTGGTATCATAAAATGAGTAGGGAACTCTTTCCTTCTTTTCTACTTTTGGAAAGAGTTTGTGTAAGCTTGACATTATTTCTTCCTTACATATTTGATAGAATTCACCAGAGAAGCCACTTGGACTAGGGTTTTTTTTGTTGGAAGGTTTTTTTTTGTTGATTATTAATTCAATTCTTTAACAGACTTAGGCCTATTAATATTTTCTATTTCTTCTTGGGCTACTTTTGGTAAGTTGTACTTTGATGGAATTTATCTGTTTCATCTAAATTATCGTATTTATTTGTATATGGTTTTAAGATGTCTGTGAAACCTATAGTCATAGCCTCTCTTTTGTTTCTGATATTGGTATTTGAGTTTCCTCTTGCTCTCTCTCATTTTTTCCTTTGTTCAATTCAGCTAAGGAATTATCAATTTTACCAATTTTTTCAAACCACCAAATTTGCCTTCGAAGGATTTTTCTATTCTCTCTCTATTTTCTATATTATTGTTTCCCACTCATTAGTAATACTTTCCTTCTGCTTACTATGGGGTTAATTTGTTCTTTTTCTTACTTTTTAATGTGGATGCTTGGATCATTGACATTAAGCCTCTATTCCTATCTAATATAAGCATTTAAAGCTATATATGTCTTTTTAGCGGCACTTCAGTTACAGCCCATAAATTTTGATGTTTTGTTTTCAATTTCATTTACTTTGTTTAAGTAACCTACAAGAAGGAAAAAAAAAGGGGGAAACCAAGAAACAGAATGAACAAACAAAACCTAATAATAAAATGGCAGATTTAAGCCATAGCATATCAATAATTACTTTACGTATAAATAATCTAAATATATCAATTAAAAGACAAAGATTGGCACAGTGGATAAAAAAATTACCTAACTCTATGTTTTCTACACGAAACTCACTTCACATATAGCAATATAGGTAGATTGAAAGTAAAAAGAGGGAAAAATATACCGTGCAAACACTAATTTTAAAAAAGCAGAGTAGCTATATTAAATAAGATAAAGCGGACCTCAGAGCAAAGAAAATTACCAGGGACAAACAGGGACATTAAATATTGATAAAAGAGACAATACACCAAGAAGACATAGAAATCCTAAATGTATATGCACCGAACAGCAGAGCTTCAAAATGTATGAAACAAAAACTGATAAAACTGAAAGGAGAAAGAGAAATAAACAAATCTGCAATTATCGTTAGAGACTCTAACATCCCTTTCTCAACAACTGGTAGCACTACTAGACAGAAAATCAACAAGGGTAGAGAGGAACTGAGCAACACCATCAACCAACAGAAGCTAATAGATGTTTACAACACACTCCATCAGAAACAGTAGAACAGATATTCTTTCAAGAGCTCATGGAAAATTCACAAATCAGAGAGAGTCTGTACTCTGACCACAGTGAAATCAAACTGGAAACCAATAACAGAAGGATAACGGAAAAGTCTCCTAAAGGCTTGGGAATTAAATAATTAAATAACCCATGGATCAATCAGGAAGTCTCAAAAGAAATTTTAAAAAATACTTGGAACTGAATTATAATGAAAATACAACATATCAAAATTTGTGAGATGCAACTAAAGCAGTGCTGAGAGGGAAATTGATAACACTGAATACTCACATTGGAAAAGAGGAAAAGACCTCGAATCAATTTCATTTAGTTCAAATATTTCCCATGGGATTATTCTTTGACCCATGAATTATTTAGAAGTGTGCTGTTTAATTTCCAAATACCAGATACCTTTTCGTTATTGATATTTAATTTATCCAAGTGTGGTCACAGAACAAACTTTTCATGATTCCAATCCTTTCAAATTTATTGGAATTTGTTTCCTGGATGAACATGTATATAATATGTATAGTAATAATGTATCATATATAATATCTTGATGAATATTCTGTGTGCATATGCAAATAATGTTGAAAACAACTAACAAATTGATAGTTTTGTTCAAATCTATATTCTTACAAAAATTTTAATCTACTTATCCTATCAAATACTGAAAGAATAATGTTAAAATATTCAAATATAATTTCTCTACTTCTTTCTTTAATTTTGTGAATATTTGCTTTATGTATTTTGAAGCTCCATTGTTAAGAACACAAGCATTTAGGAATGTCATGTCTTTTTTTTTCAGGTTTCAACTTTTTAATTATCTCTGTGAAGGACATCCTAAACACTACATGAGACAGAACAGTATATTTTTTTCTTCCAGTATTAAAAAAATGTCATTCACAAATATTTTTAAGAAACTTCTATATAATCGGGGTGGTGAGCTTGAGTAAAAAACACCTCTAAGTAATCATGTTTGTGATTTCTTACAGTTACATTCAAAAATTGCTTCCTAACTATGATAAACATTGTGTACAGGTTTTTAAAATGTCCCTAGATGCATATTATTTTTAAAAAAATCAGTCTGGCAAACATTTTTCGCCAGACCAATAATCCGGAGAGCCCAAACTAAAAAACTGGTAAAAGGAAAAATACCCAGACTCTACAAATGTCCCAGAATTTGTCTTTAATGGGAGAAAAATTGTAAAAAACACATGGAGCTTTCTAAAAGGTCTTTAACAAGCTGCCTCAAGACCTCAATTCAAAAACAGAAGTTGATGCCCCAAAACAGATGTTTCGGTGCAGCTCCAAAAATCTTGATAGAGCCATTTGGAAGGACGATCCTGGATCAGAAGTTTTATTCCTTGTGTGTGTATGTTAGGTGTGCATGCCTTGTCTCAGTTGTCCTAATTGTCTCTGTCATTTCCTCCTGAGTAGGGGTCGTAACCGCTCAGGCTTCTGCCCCCTTAGTCTCTGGACCTTCCATAACCGTATCCGTATCCTCCAGGTGGACTGTCACACCTGCCACTCCCATAGCCCTGGTCCCCATCGCCTCTAGAGTAGCCCGACCATGCCCATGGGCCCCAAGGCACCCCCTCTAGTTCCCCGGGGCCGACTTGCCTGCGTGGTCCTCACAGATCTGGCGACCATCCAGAGACTCTCCATTCACGGCTCTCATGGCGTCCGAGGCACGCTCTGGACTGGTGAAGGTGCTGAAGCCAAAACCCCGGGGTCGCTGGGGGACCAGCGACAACCACCTTGTTGTCCTTGACAACCACCACCTCAGAAAAGGCCCGAAGCTGCTGACATGGTCCTCCAGAGCCTGCTCATCGGTGTTGGAGTCGAGCCCTCCCACGAAGAGCTTCCCCTCCTCAGAGGACATGGCGGTGAACTGGAGTGCTGGAGATCAAGGCGTAAAAGGGCTGAAAGGACAGCTACCCCAAGGAGCAGAGAGCCTCCGTGTCTTCTTGATGGATTGACCCTCCATCGTGATGTAATGTCCCTCTTGATCGCTGGTAACGCTTTTTGTTTTGAAGGATACTTTGTCTGATATTAATACAGCAACAACAATTTTTTATTATGTGATAAGAAAAACTTGTTTTATATGTTACAGCACAATATTGTAAATAGAAAACATAGGGGCCGACCCGGTGACATAGTAGTTAAGCTCAGTGCATTTTGCTTCGGTGGCCCAGTTCGCGGGTTTGGATCCCGGGCACGGCCCTACAGCACTCGTCAGCCGTGCTGTGATGGTGACCCACACACACAATAGAGGAAGACTGGCACAGGTGTTAGCTCAGGGCTAATCTTCTTCAGCAAAAAATAAATAAATAAATAAATAATATATATAGTTACATTTGAGCAAGAAGAGAAAAGGCAAACAAATCTGTCAAATTAATCAATGTGAACTTTATGTATTCATTGTACATATAGACCATAGCATATCCTTAAAAGTTTTTAAACAGCTTTGTTGAAATATGATTGGCATATAATAAACAGTACATATTTAACATGTATAATTTGTAAGTCTTGACATTTATATAAACCCACGAAACCATCACCACAATCAAGATTGTGAACCTATCCATCACTCCTAAAAATTTTCTCACGCTCTTTTGTAATCGCTCCCTCCCACCCCTTCCTGTCCTCCTCACCCCGGCCAAGCAGACACTGATCTGTTTTCCGTCACGACACGTTAGTTTGTAGTTTCTAGAGTTTTATAAAAGTGGAATCATACAATACGTACTCTTCTTTTGTCTGGTTTCTTTCACTCAGCATACTTATTTTGAGATTCATCTATGTTGTTGAGTATATCAGTAGTTTATCCTTTTTTATTGCTGAGTAGTAATATATCATATGGATATACCACAATTTGTTTATTCAGTCACCTGTTGATGGACATTTGGGTTGTTTCCAGTTTGGGGCTATTACAAATAAAACTGCCATGAGCATTTGTGTGCAAGTCTTTACATGGACATGTGATTTCATTTCTCTTGGGTAAACATCTAGGAATGGAATACCTGGATTACAAGGTACCTATATATTTAAACTTTTGAGATACTGACAAACTGTTTTCCAAAGTGGTTGTATCATTTTACACTCCCACCAGTAGTGCATGAGAGTTCCAGTTTCTCCACATTCTTGCCATTGTTTGGTATGGTCAGTCTTTTTAATTTCAGCCATTCTAATAGGCATGTAGTAATACGTCAGTGGTTTAATTTGCATTTCTCTACTGACTAATGATGTTGAGCATCTGTTCATGCACTTATTTGCTATTTGTATGTCTTCTTTGATGAAGTGTCTGTTTAAATCTTCTGTCCATTTTTCATTTGGTTATTTCTTTTCTTATTGTTGAGATTTTATATATATATATTCTGAATATGAGTCCTTTATTAGGTAATATACTTTGAAAAGATTTTCTCCCATTCTGCGGCTTGTCTTTTCAATCTCTTAATCATGTCTTTTAAAGAGCAGAAGTTTTTCATTTTGGTGAAATCCAATTTATCAATTTGTTCTTTAGTGGATTGTGCTTTTGGTCGTGTATCTAAGAAATCTTTTTTTAAAAAAGACTTTTTTTAATGTTTTCTTCTAGAAGTTTTATAGTTTTAGGTTTTACATTTAGGTTCATGATCCATTTTGAGTTACTTTTTTGTACATGGCACAAAATAGGGATCCAATACCATTTTTTATTTTTTGCACATGGATGTCCAATTTTTCCAGGACCACTTGCTGAAAAGACTGTCTTGTGTCCCCTGAACTACCTTTGCACCATAGTAAAAATCAATTGTCCATCTATGTGTGAGTTTATATCTGGATTCTTTATTCTGTTCCATTAATCTATTTGTCTATCTTTTTTTTTTTATTGAGGTGCCATTGGTTTATAACATTATATAAATTTCAGATGTATATCACTATAATTTGACTTCTGTATACATTACATAGTACTCATCTCGGAAAATCTAGTTTCCGTCCGTCACTGTACCCCCTTTACCCATTTTGCCCTCCCCCCAACCCCCATCCCCTCTTGTAACCATCAATCTGTTCTCGGTATCTATGTGTTTGTTTGTTTGTTTTATCTTCCACATATGAGTGAAATCATATGGTATTTGTCTTTCTCCATCTGACATTTCATTTAGCATAATACTCTCGAGGTTTATCCAGGTTATTGAAAATGGTAAGATTTCATCTTTTTATGGCTGAGTAGTATTCCTGTGTGTGTGTGTGTGTGTGTGTGTGTGTGTGTGTCTCTCACATCTTCTTTATCCATTCGTCCCTTGATGGGCACTTAGGTTGTTTCCATGTCATGGATATTGTAAATAATGCTGCAATGAACATAGGGGTGCATATATCTTTAATTCATTTTGAGTTAATTTTTATGTATGGTGTAAGATAGTGGTTTAGTTTCATTCTTTTGCGCATGGCTGTCCAGTTTTCCCAACACCATTTATTGAACAGATTTTCCTTTCTCCATTGTATGTTCTTGGCTCCTTCATCAAAAATTAGCTGTCCATAGATGTGTGGTTTTATTTCTGGGCTTTTAATTCTATTCCATTGATCTGTGGGTCTATTTTTCTGCCAGTAACATGCTGTTCTGACTACTATAGCTTTGTAGTATATTTGGAAGTCAGGGATTTTGATGCCTCCAGCTTTGTTCTTTTTTCTCAGTATTGCTTTGGCTATTCGAGGTCTTTTGTTGTTCCACATAAGTTTTAGGATTCTTTGTTTTAGTTCTGTGAAGAATGTCATTGGGATTCTGATTGGGATTGCACTGAATCTGTTGATTGCTTTAGGTATCACGGACATTTTAACTATGCTAAATCTTCCAATCCATGGACATGGAATATCTTTCCATTTTTTTGTGTCGTCTTCAATTTCTTTCAATACTGTCTTATAGTTCTCAGTGTTCAGGTCTTTCACTTCCTTGGTTAAATTTATTCCTAGGTATTTTATTCTTTTTGTTGCGATTGTGAATGGGATTGTTTTCTTGATTTCTCTTTCTGCAAGTTTATTGTTAGTGTATAGAAATGCAACTGATTTTTATATGTTGATTTTGTACCCTGCAACTTTACTGCATTCGTTTATTATTTCTAATAGTTTTTAGATTATTTGTTATCTTTACATCAATACCACGTTGTTTTGATTCCACTAGCTTTATAATAAGTCTCAAAATCAGGTAGTGTTAGCTCTCCAACTTTGTTCCTCTTTTTCAAAGTAGTTTTGACTGTTTTAAGTCCTTTGTATTTCCGTATACATTTTAGAATCAGCTTGTGAATTTCAACTAAAAAGCCTGCTGGGATTTTGATTAGGATTGCATTGAATCTACACACCAATTTTGGGAGAATTGATATTTTAACAATGTTAGAGCTTCTTTATTTTCTCCTGGCAATATTTTGTAGTTTTCAATGTTCATGTGTTACACATCTTTTATCAGATTCATCCCTAAGTATTTCATATTTTTCTGCTATTGTAAATAGTATTTAAAAAATTTTAATTTACAGTTGTTCATTGCCAGTGTACAGAAATACAATTGATTTTTTAGTATATTGATCTTATATTCTGCAACCTTGCTAAACTCACTTATTAGTTCTTGTAGCTTTTTTCTTTAGGTTCCTTCAGATTTTTTACAGAGACCATCATGTTGTTTGTAAATAAAAACAGTTTTATTTAGTTATTGCCAGTTTGGTTGCCTTTTCTTTCTTTTACTTGCCCAATTGTACTGGCTAGAACCTGTATAATTTTTTTTCCAGCTTTATTGAGATACAATTGACATATAACATCGTGAAAGTTTAAGATGTACAAGCTGTTGATTTGATACCCTTATATATTGCAAAATGATTACCACCTCCATCATGTCACGTAATTACTACTTCTTTTTTGTGGTGAGAACATTTAAGATTTATTCTCTTGGCAACTTTTAAGTATACAATACAGTACTATTAACTATAATCACCATGCTGTACATTAGATTGCCAGAACTTATTCATTTTATAACTGGAAGTTTATACCCTTTGACCAACATCTCCCCCTTTCTCCCACCCCACAGCCCCTGGTAACCACCACTCTACAATCTGTTTCTACTGAGTTCAGCTTTTTTAGATTCCACATATAAGTGAGATCATACAGTATTTGTCTTTCTCTGTCTGACTTATTTTGCTTAGCACAATGCCCTTAAGTTTCATCCATGTTGTTGCAAATGGCAGGATTTCCTTCTTTCTCATGGCTGAATAATATTCTGTTGTATATATGCGTATATATACCACATCTTCTTTATCCATTCATCCATTGACGGACACTTAGCTTGTTTCCATATTTTGGCTGTTGTGAACAATGCTGCAATGAACATGGGAGGGCAGATATCCCTTTGAGATCCTGTTTTTATTTCCTTTGGATATATACCCAGAAATGGGATTAGCGGATCATATGGTAGTTCTATTTTTAACTTTTGAAGAACGTCTATACTGTTTCCCTAGTGGCTGCACCAATTTACGTTCCCACCAACAGTGCACAAGGGTTCCCTTTTCTCCACAGCCTAGTCAACACTTGTTACCTCTTATCTTTTTGGTGACAGCTATTCTAACAACTATGAGGCGGTATCTCATTGCGGTTTTGATTTGCATTTCCCTGATGATTAGTGACGATGAACATCTTTTCATGTACCTACTGGCCATTTGTATGTCTTCTTTGGAAAAATAGTTATTCAGTTCCTCTGCCCATTTTTAAATTGGATTGTTTGGTTTTGCTATTAATTTGTATGAGTTCTTTATAAATTTTGGATACTAACCCAAGATATATAATTTGCAAATATTTTCTCCCATTCTGTAGGTTGTCTTTTCATTTTGTTGATTGTTTATTTTTCTGTGCAGAAGATTTTTAGTTTGATGTAGTCCCACTTATAATTTTGCTTTTGTCACTTGTGCTTTTGGTGTCATATCCAAAAAACCATGGCTAAGACCAAAGTCAAGGAGGTTTTTCCCTATGTTTTCTTCTAGGAGTTTTACAGTTTCAATCATATGTTTAAGTCTTTAAACTATTTTGAGTTAATCTTTGTGTGTGGTGTAAGGTAAAGGTCCAATTCCATTCTTCTGCGTGTGGTTATCCAGTTTTCCCAGTACCATTCATTAAAGAGACTAGCCTTTCCCTATTGAGTATTCTTGACTCCCTTGTGAAATATTAGTTGACTGTGTATGTGAGGGTTTATTTCTGGGCTCTCAATTCTGTTCCATTGGTCTCTGTGTCTGTTTTTATACCATACTGTTTGATTGCTACAGGTTTGTAGTATAGTTTGAAATCAGGAAGTGTGATGCTTCCAGCTGTGTTTTTCTTTCTCAGGATTGCCTTGGCGTTCCACACAAATTTTAGATTGTATTTCTGTTTCTGTGAAAAATGTCACTGGAATTTTGATAGGGATTATATTGAATCTATGGATGGCTTTGGGCAGTATGGACATTTTAACAATATTAATAATTTTTGTGATCCATGAAGATGGGAAATCTTTCCATTTGCTTGTGTCTTCTTCAATTTCTTTTATCAAAGTCTTATAGCTTTCAGTGTACGGATCTTTCATCCCCTTGGTTAAATTTATTCCTAAGTATTTTATTGTTTTTGATGCTATTGTGAATGGGATTATTTTCTTTAGTTCCTTTCCAAATAGTTGCAATATGTATGATGCAATATGTAAAATGCAACTGTTTTCTATATGTTGATTTTGTATTCTGCTACTTTACTGAATTTGTTGATTAGTTCTAACAGTTTTTTGCTTGAGTCTTTAGGATTTTCTCTATATAAAATCATATCATCTGCAAACAAAGACAATTTTACTTCTTCCTTTCCAGTTTGGAGGTCTTTTATTTCTTTTTCTTGCCTGATTGCTCTGGCTAGGATTTCTAGTATTATGTTGAATAGGAGGGATGAGAGTGACACTCTTGTCTTGTTCCTGATCTAAGAGAAAAAGCTTTCAACCTTTCATCATGGAGTATGTGAGTTGTCGGCTTGTCATATATGGCCTTTATTATGTTTCTTTGTATACCCAATTTGTTGAGCATTTTTATTATGAAAGGATGTTTTATTTTGTCAGATGTTTTTTCTGCATCTATTGAAATGATCATATGATTTTTATTTTTCATTCTATTAATGTGGTGTATCACATTTATTGATTTGCTTTGAACAATCCTTGCATCCTTGGGATAAATCCCGCTTGGTCCTAGTGTATGATCCTTTTAATGTGCTGTTGAATTTGGTTTGATAATATTTTATTGAGATTTTTTGCATCTATATTCATTAGGGATATTGGTTTGTAGTTTTCTTTTACTGTGGTGTCCTTATATGGCTTTGGTATCAGGGTAATGCTGGTCTTGTAAAATGAGTTTGGAAGTGTTCCCTTCTCTTCAATTTTTTGGAAGAGTTTGAGAAGGATTGGTGTTAATTCTTCTTTGAATGTTTGGCAGAACTCACCAGTAAAACCATCCAGTCCTGGGCTTTTCTTTTTTGGGAAGTTTTTTGTTACTAATCCAATCTCCTTACTCATTATTGGTCTGTTCAGATTTTCTATTTCTTCTTGATTCAGTCATGGTAGTTTGTACGTTTCTATGAATTTATCCATTTCTTCTGGGTTATTCAATTTGTTGGTGTAAATTGTTCATAGTAGTCTCTTATGATCTTTCATATTTCTGTGGTATCAGTTATAATGTCTCCTCTTTCATTTCTGATTTTCTTTGAGTCTTCTCTCTTTTTTTCTTAGTTAGTCTGGCTAAAGTTTTGTCAACTTTGTATATCTTTTCAAAGAACCAGCTCTTAATATTCTTGATATTTTCTTTTGTTTCTCCAGTCTCTATTTCATTTATTTCTGCTCTGATCTTTGCTATTTCCTTCCTTGTCCTGACTTTGAGCTTAGTTTCTTCTTCTTTTTCTAGTTCCTTGAAGTGTAAATTTAGGTTGTTCACTTGAGATCTTTCTTTGTTCTTAATTTGGGCTTTTATTGCTGTAAAATTCCCTTTTAGAACTGCTTTTGTTGCATCCCATAGGTTTTGGTATGTAGTGTTTTCATTTTCATTTGTTTCAAGATATTTTTCGATTTCCCTTTTGATTTCTTCCTTGACTTGGTAGTTCAAGAGTGTGGTGTCTAATTTCCACATATTTGCAAATTTCCCAGCTTTACTCCTATTATTGATTTCTAATTTCATACCCTTGCAGTTGGGAAAGATAATTGGTGTGATTTCAATCTTCTTACATTTGGAAAGACTTGTTTTGTGACCTATTATATGATCTATCCTAGAGAATATTCCATGTGTGCTTGAGAAGAATGTGTATTCTGCTGATGTTGGATGGAATGTTCTATGTATGTCTGTTAGGTCCGTTTGGTCTAAAGTGTGGTTCAAGTTCAATGTTTCTTTGTTGCTTTTCTGTCTGGATGATCTATCCATTGTTGAACGTGGGGTATTGAAGTCCTGTACTATTATTGTATTGCTGTCTTTTTTTTTTTTTTTTTTTTACCTCATATCTGTTTGTATTTGCTTAATATATTTACATGCTCCTATGTTGGGTACATATATATTTGTGTTTGTTATGTCTTTTGATGAATTGACCACTTTATCATTATATAATGACCTTCTTTGTCTCTTATAATATTCTTTGCTCTAAAATCTACTTTGTCTGATATTACTATAGCCACTCCACAAATCTATAGAGAGGGAAGGTAGATTAGTGGTTTCATAGAGCTGGGGGGGTGAGTGTTAAGGGGAGATGAGGAGTGATTGCTAATGGATACAGGATTTCTTTTTAGGATCTGACTGTGATGATGGTTGCACAACTCTGTGAATATACTAAAAACTATTGAGTAATATACTTTAAATGGATGACTTGCATGACATGTGAATTTTATCTCAATAATATATATGTATATATATGTGTGTGTGCATATATATAGGGTTGGGTGTATAGATAGACAGATAGATAGATATGGTTATATATATACATATGTATGTGTGTACATGGATAGATATATAGATAGTTACTCAAGCTTCATTTTGATTAGTGTTACCATAGAATATCTTGCTTTGTCCTTTTAACCTAATCATTTTGTGTTGGCAGCATACAGTTGGGTTCTGCTTTTCCATCTTGTCTGACAATCTGCCTTTTTTTTTTTTTTGAGAAAGATTGGCCCTGAGCTAACATCTGTTGCCAGTCTTCCTCCCTTTTTTTCCTTTTTTCTCCCCAAAGCCGCAGTAAATAGTTGTATGTCATAGTTGTACATCCTTCTAGTTGCTCTACGTGGGATGCTGCCTCAGTATGGCTTAATGGGCAGTGTGTATGTCAGTGCCCAGGATCCAAACCAGCAAACTCCGGGCTGCTGAAGCAGAGTGTGCAAACTTAACCACTACGCCACCAGGCCGGCTCCTGACAATCTGCCTTTTAATGGGTGTATTTAGGCCATTTAGATTTAATGTGATCATTGATATGGTTAGGCTTAATCTAACATCTTGCTATTTGTTTTCATATGTTTCCTCTGTTCTTTGTTCCTCTTTCTTTTTGTTTTTTTGCCTTCTTTTGGATTAATTGAGAATTTTTTTATGATTCCACAATATCTCCTTTATTGTCTTATTAGCTATAACTCTTTTTTATTTATTTTACTGGTTGCTTTAGTGTTGATTAGCATACATCTATAACTTATCACAGTCTATCTTCAAGGATATTATATCACTTCATATTTAGTATAAGCACCTGACAATTGTATATTTCTATTTCTCCCCACCAAGACTTTGTGCTATTGTTTTCCCACATTTTACTTTTATATATGTTGTACACTCCACATTAAACAGTTATTATTTTGTTTAGTCTATTACCTTTCAAAAATATTTATATAATAAGAAAAAACTTATATATATTTACCCATGTAGCTACCATTTCCAGTCTTATTTTTGCCTTTGTGTCAATTCATATTTCCATATGATGTTATTTTACTTCTTCCTGAAGGACTTCCTCTCCTCTCTTTCAATGATTTCAACTATACAGATATTAGGCCTCCTGTGGTTATCCCACAGCTCGTTGATGTTCTTTTTATTTTTGGATTCTTTTCCTCTGTGTATTTCATTTTGGATTGTTTCTTTTGCTTTGCCTCCAAATTCATGAATTTTTCCTTCTGCCATGTATGATCTATTATGAATCTCACCCAGTGTCTTTTGCATCTTAGACACTATAGTTTTCATCTCTCCAAGTTCAACTTGGGAATTTTTAAAAAATATTTTCTATGTTTCTAATTTCTGAACATTATAGAGTACATTTATGAAAACTGTTTAAATGTCCTTGTCTGCTAATTCTAATATCTGAAGAGCTTTTTTTTGTTTTTTTTAAAGAATTATTTCTTTTTTTTTTTTTAATTTTATTTATTTATTTATTTATTTCCCCCAAAGCCCCAGTAGATAGTTGTATGTCATGGTTGCACATCCTCCTAGTTGCTGAATGTGGGACACGGCCTCAGCATGGCCGGAGAAGCGGTGCGTCAGTGCGCGCCCAGGATCTGAACCCGGGTCGCCAGCAGCAGAGCGCACGTACTTAACCGCTAAGCCACAGGGCCGGCCCTGAAGAGTTTTGATTGATTGGTTGCTCTATGGGTCATATTTTTCTGCTTTTTGCAAGCTTGGGTAATTGTGATTGGATACCTGACATTGTGAATTTTCCTTTTAGGGTGCTGGAAATTTTTGTATTTCTATAAATATTCTTGAACTTTGTTTTGGGACACAGCTAAATCACTTGGAAGGTAACTCAGATCTTGCTTTCAAGATCTTTTAGATAGGACCAAAGCAGTGGTTAATCCAGGGCTAATTATTTCCTGCCACTGAGGTAAGACCCTTCTAAGTACTCTACCCAGTACCTCATAATTATGAGGTTTTCCAGTGTGGCTGGTTGGAGCAGGCACTATTCCCAGCCCTGCATGAAATTTAGGCACTGTTCTCTCTAGTCATGTTAGTTGGTTCCTACTAGGGCTTCAGGTAGTTTCCTCAAGTGAATTTGCTCATCAGTACTCTGTTGAATACTCAGGGGGTACTCTCTGCAGGTCCGTGGAGGTCTTGCTCTGTGCCGTCTTCTCCTCTTGAGCACTCTTGACTTGTGAAATCTAGATGCTTCAGTTTCCCTGGACTCTCAGCTCTGTCTCTCAACTCAGGGTGTCTTCCAGGCTCTACCTGCAATCCCCCCTCCTTGCTCTGTGGCCTGGGAACTCTTTCAAGGCAGTAATCTGGGGAAATCATAGAGCTCGCTTAATTTGTTTCCCATATCTCGAGAATCACTGTCCTTCATTTTCTGATGTCCAGTGTCTTGAAAGCTATGTCTCATGTATTTTGTGATTTTGTTTTTTGTTATTTTACGTAGGAGGATATATGCAATCCCTGTTACTTCACTTTGTCTAAAAGCAGAATTAACACTTTTCTCTTATGAAAGAATTTACAAATTTATAAATTCACAGAATTTATAAATTTCTCTTAATTTCTTTAATTAAGAGAAAAAACAGGGGCCAACCCGGTGGTGTAGTGGTTAAGTCTGCACCCTCTGCTTTGGCGGCCTGGCGTTTGTGGATTCAGATCCTGGGCATGGACCTATGCACTGCTCATCAAGCCATGCTGTGGGGCATCTCATATAAAGTAGAGGAAGATGGGCACAGATGTTAGCTCAGGGCTGATGTTCCTCACAAAAAAATAAAAGAGAAAGAAAAAACAGTATTTTATACTTACAACTCTCTATGTTTCTTTCTATAGATGTGCATTTCCTTCTGCCATCATTTCCCATTAGTCTGAAGAATGTCCTCTATTATTTCTTTTGGTGTGCATACAATGGCTATACATTCTTTAAGATTTTATTTATCTGAAAAAAATGCTTTATTTTAGTCTTTTTTTTTAATTTGTCCTTTTTTTGGGGGTGGGGGGAAATTTGCCCTGAGCTAACATCTGTTTCCAATCTTCCTCTTTTTCTTTTTTTTCCTCCTGAAAGCCCCAGTGCATGGTTGTATATCCTAGTTGTAAGTCATCTAGTCCTTCTGTGTGAGCCACCGCCACAGCATGGCAACTGACAGGTGGTGTGGTTCCCCGACTGGGAAGCGAACCTGGGCTGCTGAAGCGGTAAGAGCACTGAATTTTAAGCACTATGCCATCAGGGCTGGCTCTTGCAGTCATTTTTGAAGCCTTTTTTTTGCTGAATTTAGAATTGTAGGTTGAAAGTTTTTTTGTAACCTTGGTAAAAATCTTGTTCCATTATCTTCTAGCTTGCATTGTTTCGTTTAGAAGTCAATGTTATTATTGTTGTTCCTCTGAACATAATGTGTCTTTTTTCTCCATCTGCTTTAAGATTTTCTCTTTGCTTTAGCTATTTATTACTATGTAATGAACAGCATTAAACTAATTATTTCATAGTATCTGTGGGTCAGGAATTTGGGAGCAGCTCAGTTTCATGGTGTTTCCTTGAGATCTTTCATGAGATTGTGGTCAAGATGTTGACTGGAGTTACAATCACCTAAAGGTTTGACTGAGACTGGAGGATACAGTCCCAAGATGGTCACTCACATGGCCACTGGCAGGAGGCACCAGTCCCTTGCTGGTTGTTGGCAGGTGGCTGCAGTTTCTCACCATGTGGACCTTTCCATGAGTCTGCTTGAGTCTACTCATGGCATGGCATCTGACTTTCCCTAGAGTGAGTGACCCAAGAGTGAGCACAGAGGAAGCCACCTCTTATGACCTAGTCTTAACTCACACATTGTCCCTTCTGCCGTGTTCTTTACTAGAAGGGAGTCACTAAGTCCAGCCTACACTCAAAGGGAGAAGAATTAGGCATCACCTCTTAAAGGGACAGGTATCAAAGAATTTCTGGACATGTTATTATTGAGCATCTTAAAACTGTGAACTAATATTTTTCATCATTTAATCATTATTTCATCAAAAAAATTTTTGCTGCATTATCTATCATTTCCTTCTAAGACTCCAAGTATACGTCAGACAGCTTAATATTATGTCATAGGCTACCAATGCTCTAGTCATTACTTTCTATCATTTTTCTTTCTCTGCTTTTATTTGGATAATTGTATTGACCTAGCTTCAAGTTTCACTTATTCCTTCTTTTGCAGTATCTCAGTCCATAAGTGAATTCTTTATTTCAGATAATGAATTTTTCTTTTCTATTATTTCTGTTTAGTTCATTTTAGAGTTACTATTTCTCTTCTGAAATCCTCCATCTTTTCACCCTTTATGCCCGTCTTTTCCTGAATATTCTGTAAACTATTTATAATACTTTTTAAAAGTCCTTTTCTGCTTATTCCAATAAGTGGGTCGTCTATGGATCTGCTTCTAGTGGATATTTTTTCTCTTGGTTATGGGTCATATTTTCAGTGGTATGTCATGAATGTTTAAGAACCAGCTCTCTGATGAAGCGGAAGAAGGAGAAGGAGAAGGACAAGAAAAAGAAAAAGCAGTAGCAGCAACAGCGGCCCTGATCTGTAGTGTTTGCCAGTTTCCATCGTGTAAATGCTCCCACCACAGCTGAGTTCAAGTTATCAACATAACATAATAACATAACTGAGCACAGAGTTATAAAAAGATGTGCAGAACTGGCTCTCATGAGCAGAGCTGGCTCCAGCAAGCCACTGCGTTTTTTCCTACTTCCTCAAATGTATGAAAATATTTTTTATTTTTTATGAATAGTATCTAGAAAAAAATGTGAGGACTGAAATATAATTTTTCATTGTTTACTGATGTCGTTCATAGAGAGTGTGAACACTTTCCTCTGCCTTGTGGTGAGGAGCAGATCAATCAGATCCTTCCTGGGTTGCGTTGATGGGTGTTGGGCTTCAGCTTAATTAGATTGAGTTCACCTATGGTTTGCTCTATCCCCAACCTCAAGTGCAATGGGCAGACTCGCGATCTTGTTATTGAGCTTGGAAAGGGTTTGGCTGCAGTTTCAGATGGTCTTTGGTTTGCCTTTGATTCGATCCTGGCAGGGCCTTGGGACTGATGTGCTGGAAGAAGGCGCAGCACCACACGATGCTCTCAGGAAGGCACTGCAGCTCTGTGGCGAAACCCAGGGGCTACAGAGGCCTCTGCTTGGATTGGGGTCTGAGCTCCTCTCCTTGACAGTTGTGTGACTTTGAACAGGACCCCTAGCCTGTCTCACCCTCAGTTTCCTATCTGGGAAATGGGCACGCTGCCTCCCTTGTGGGGTTGTCGTGAGGAGGAAAGGAGGTGAGCTGTGTGATATGACTGGTTCGGTGCCTGGCACACAGTAACTCCTTTTCAGTGTCAGTTACTCCGGTCCTCTGCGGTCGGAGTACTCATCTGTCCTGGAGGGGCTGCCTTAGCCCCTCTGACCAGGGCAACAGCAAAGGGGGCCTCGTAGGGGCTTTAGTCCCCCATAACTGCTACCTGCCCTCCTCTAAGCCATCACTCAAAATTATATTGCTTGATATGGACAATTGGCATTTTTTCTCCAGTTTATATAAAAGTATGTCTAAGAATACTGTTATGGGCTGAATTGTAGCCCCCCTCAAAAAAAGCTACGTGGAAGTCCTAACCACGCGTGCCCCAGAATGTGACCTTATTTGGAAATACAGTCTTTGCAGATTTAACCAAGTTGGGATGAGGTCATTTGGGTGAGCCCTCATCCACTTTGACTGGTGTCCTTATGAAAAAGGGGAAATCTGGACGCAGACACAAACACACAGGGGAGACGAGGTGAAGATACACGGGGAGAATGCCGTGTGAACACGGAGGATTGGAGTGACGTGGCTGCAAGCCGAGAAACTCAAGGACTGCGGGCCACCACCGGAAGCTAAGAAGAGGCAAGGAGGGTTTCTGCCCGGTCTCAGAAGAAGCACAGCCCTGCTAACTTCTACCCTCTAGAACTGTGAGGTAATAAACCTCTGTTGTTTTAAGCCACCCGGTTTGTGGCACCTGTTGCGGCAGCCCTAGGACGCTAATACAAGCACCCTCAGAAGGTGTTATTCTATTGACCCTAACGTACAGCCAAGTACAAGTCCCCTGTACCCCTCTCTGTGCTCCCCCAGTATCTGAGTGTCTTCTCCCGAGGCCCCCCTAGTAGGGGCTCTGGAGCTGCCCCTGCCCCTGCCCCACCCAGAGAAAAAGCTACCAGTCCTCCTCCCCCTCCCCCAATGCCAGCCTGCTCTCACCTTCCAGGAACCACCTCTCCCCTCACTCTCCAAAGGAGGAAGCTGGGCCCACAGGGAGGCAAACAAGTCCTTCCTGTGCTCCTGGGCTCTGCAACAGGGGTCCTGTGGGATTCCTGCAGCCCCACCTCCACGGGAAGGGTACTGCAGGCCCTGTGGTTGCGTTGGAAGACGCGGAGGCTCACAGCAGTTGGGCAACCTGCCTAAAGCCAGCCGGCTCATGAGGGGAATGTCAGGAATCAGGCTCAGGGGGCATTCCAGAGCCTTCCTCTGTGCGCTGCTCCAGGCCGATGCCTGTGCTGTGTGCTGGCCCCACACTGGGCCTCTGTTCTCCCCGAGGCTGTCCCGGCAGACCTGCCTGGTCCACTGAAGGACTCTCCCACAGGCTTCGGGCATTCTTGCTAAAGAAGCAAGTTCTCTTCCAGGTGGCTCTGGTTGGGCGGCAGGGCTCCCCGGGGCTGGGATAGTCTTTTCCTGTTGAACAGTAATTTACTTGTCTCCCACTGAGCTTATCTCAGGGAAAAACAGGCTGGGAAACAGAGTAGCAGCTTGTGAAGACACCGTGTCCTCTCAGGCACTTCCCTTCCTTTTTTTAAAAATCACTTATCCTGATGTTAGTCAATTGCATAACATCCTATCAATTTTTTTCCATCCTCCATCTGACCTGGACACTCTGCTGATGGCTGACTGGATCTTCGTGGGGTGGACAGGGCATTGGGAGGCCTGGGGTCCAGTTCTGGCTTGTCCCCTTGCTCCCTGTGTGACTTTGGGCAGGTCACCTGATGCTGATGGCAATGATACTGGCTCTGTTTACTGAGCACCTACTGTGCCCTGGACCCCTTGCACACGTTATCTCATCCATGCTCACGGGCCCCTATGAGGCAGCATAGGGGCCCCACCACCAGATGTGAGAGGCGAGGCTCAGCGAGGCTGAGTAACCCCGACGAGGCCACCCGATGAGTAACGCCAGGGGTAAAGATGAGGCCGTCGGCCCAGGTTGTTTTCACATCACCATGCTGCTGCCACTTCTCCTTTGTGGGTGGCAGTTTCTCCAACTGGGAAATGAGGGACTGGACTAGATGGTCATTGGGCCCTTTTCCAGCTTCCTGGGCAAATGGCTCCACTCTTGCCCCCTTAAAAATCCCTTCTCCATCCAGTGTCCAGTGACCCTTTAAAGCCTAAACCAGGTCACGCCCCTCGCACGATCTGCAGGGCCTTGTTTATCAGCTCACTCATTTTTGGGGGGTCTTCCCCTGAGGGCAGGGGCCCTGTCTGTCCTCTCAGGGCAGAGTGCCATGCATGGAGAACACTGCCTGGCGCACAGTAGGTGCTGGGGCAGTAGCCGGGGAGGGAGCTGAATCAGCACAGCAGGGGGCTGCGTTGAGAGGCAGGAATGGGACGGGCTGGGAGGGGACTTTGTAGGGGAGCTTGGCAGCGCTGGGTCAGTCCTGCAGTCGGTGAGAACCTCAAGCTTGTCTGCCCGAGTATCGTTTACAGAAAATGGTGAAGTTGGTCTTTGGTTCTTGAGCTGACCCCCTTGACTGTCATCCCAAGTTTGTCTCGGCCAGGTGCCAGCTCACTATCCCCAAGGTCTTATCTGACGAGCTCTTTCTGCCTCTTACATAGCCACCTGTATTTTCACGAGAGCTGAGTGAACTTAAAGTACTGGGGATCCAAAGGGGAATTCTAGACATCGTGAAAGACTAGAGGAGACATATTTTGGGGCAATTAGGGTCTAAGCAGGACCTCAAAGCCTTCCTGATACGCAGTGACTCACTCCAGAGCGGGACTGCCACTTGAAGAGATGCAGCTGCTCCCAGGTCACCTGGTTCAGGAAGGGTGGGGACAGCTGTCTCGTCCATACTATTGGTAACTCTCCCCCTTCTCCCCATTGTAGGATTGTGGTCATCTCATCAGACTCAACCATCTCAACCTCCTCATTTGACCAAAATGGACCTGAAGCCCAGAGAGGGTAGTAACTTGCCTGAAGTCACGCAACAAGACTATAGCCTGTGCTACATCCTTCTCACTCCCAGTCTTTTCTCCACTTCAGTGATTTTCACTCTGTGCTCTAGGGAGTCCTTAGAGGTATCTAAGAAGCTGCCACAGAGTGGGATGGGGGGGAGGTGTTGAGTAGGAGGATTCCAGAACCCCACCCCACTCCTTAAGGGCAGCTGGTTTACACATTAGGGGTCTGTTTAAAGAAAGGATTCCACTACTAAAAGAAAAAAGGTTTGGAAACCACGGTGATCCTGGTAAGGGGCATGAGTGGGTGGAGACTTAGGAAAGATGGAGGAGGCAGGAGGATGGCCCTTCCTGAGGCTGTACGGGCATCATCTGCATCATCCCGGGGACGGTTTGGTCCAGGGAGAGACTATTTAGCAGGTGATAGTTCTCAGGGAAGCACGTGGTCTACAGGGCAAGAGCGTGCTCAGCTCCTGGCACAGAAGTAGAAGATGATGATTATAAGGAGAAATTTTAGTGTGCTTTCGGCATCATACCAGGCATTTTTCATAATAGATATTAAATTGATGTTTGTTGACTGAATAAATCAACGAGATGGGCCTATATCTTTATAGAGAGGCAGGTAAGGTGCCTGAAGTGTTCAGAGAGAGAGAGGAGTCTGGAGAGAAATGGAAAGCATGATGTTTGCAGCCTCCACTTAACATCTTGATTTGCAAACCCAGCTCTCCACAGGGTGGCTGTGAGTCTGTCACCAAGTCATCAACCATGTGCTGAGATCCTTATCTCTGCATGCTTGCGCATGCATTAATTCCCCAGCTTTCCTTCCCTCCAGAAAGGTCTCATGGACATCAGGTGTGGGACACAAGAGGGGATTCCTGGAGAGTCTTCTCACTTGGGAAAACAGGCACAGAGAAGCAAAGTGACTCTCCCAAGGCCACACAGCAGTTCCACTCTAGCGCTGTGGACCCTAGAAACAACCTTATCCGGAATTTTGGCCTCTAGATTCTCTCCCTGTGACAAGGACCAGGTCAAAGGTGATTTCAAGAACTGAGTGAAAACCTGCCGCATGAAAAGGGTCCAGAGAAGCCAGGGACAGAGAGAAATGGGACAGGACAGGCAAGTCGATCTGGTTCCTCCCTCTGCCTGGGGAGGACGCGGCCCCAGCCTCCTCTCCCTTAGGGCAAATCCACGTTGAGTTTGGAGTTTCTGGCAGGCCTGGGAGCCTGGGTGGGCCCTGCACGCTGGTGACCTAAGCCCAGACATTATGAGAAAGGAACTGGGGTCACATTCCACTGGCCTGTCTCCTTCTGCAGCACCAGAGCTGACAGGTCTGACATGTGTCACGATGCGCTCCCCGGGGGGAGCACCCACCCAGTGCCCGGCCACAGGAAGCCGGCAGAGGCCTGTGCTAATGACACCTGCCCTGGGGCTTTCTGTGCCGTGATCACGCGGCAGCGGGGCGGTGGGAAGGGGAGGTGAAGCCTGCTGTTCACGCCTGGCTGGATTTAGGACACTCTGGGCACAGGGCCTGCTGACAGCTCAGGGGGTGGTGGGGGCACCAGAGCCTAGAGGCAAAAACCCCAACTCACACACTACAGTCACAGACCCTGGGCATCTTGAATGAAACACAGTCATATAGCCTTAGAGTCATGGTGCTTCTGTTTTCAATGCTGAGACGAACATGGGGTACCCAGGAAGCACACAGAAGGGGCCCCTCTCACTCTTGGGGAGCAAAGACTTCCAAGGGCCCCTCACATCTGAGCCACTTAATGGATAATGCATATTCTATTGCTAAATTTAGGCGGGCATTCAAGACCTTCAGCTCTGTCTAGTTGAAATATAATGCAAGTCACATATGTAATTTAAAATTTTCTAGCAGCTACCTTAAAAAAAGTGAAAAGAAACAAGTGGCATTAGTTTTGACATATTTTATATAACTCAATACATCTAACACATTATTATTTCAACATATAATCAATATAAAAATTATTAATAGTTATTACATTCCTTTTTTTTAAATACTAAATCGTCAAAATCTGGTGTGTATTCTACACTTCAAGGCACATCTCAATTTGGATGCTATATTTTCATCAGAAATACTTGATCAGTGTTTAGATTTCGTGAAATTTACAGCAGAAAATTACACGTTGTTCTAAACATACTAAAAAGATTTTCGATAAGTAAATCAAGTATCAGTTTTTAAATTTAATTTTAAATTTAAATGAATAAAAATTTAAATTTTTAAAGATGAATTAAAATTCAAAAGTAAAACTGAAATTTCAGTTCCGTTGTCACCCTAGCCACATTTCGAGTGCTCAGTGGCCACTGCATTGGGCAGCACAGACGTCTCTAGGCTTATGCTCCTGCTGCCCTTCCCTCCAGCCTCTCTCCAAGGCCTTGCCCTCTCCTTCCGGTTCAAACCTCTAAGCCCCGCGCCTTCCCCAGACCCCACCCTGCTCACCCCCACTAGCAGAGGGTATCAGGGACGAGCACCCCCACCCTGACAGTCCCTGACTCTCATTGTGGCCCATTTCCTGTCCCTACAGCTTGCAAGGGCCGTCTGTCATCACATGGAAAGTTGGCAGCAGAGCTGGGACCAAGACCTGCCCTTCCTTTTTCCCAGATCTCTTCCCACGCCCCTTCTCCCTCATCCTCCTGGAGCCGGGCCAGGTGTGCAAGGAGGCAGATACAGCCACGATGCTCTAAGATCTAGTGCCACTGCCCTCCCTGACTCCCTCCTCTGGGGCCTCCCAGGCCTTGCCTGCGCGAGAGGCAGGGCCCACACAGCCTTGCTCCCCTTCTTCAGAAAGCCGAACTCAGGAGCAGGGAGAGGAGCATTTTGGTGGGGGAGAGGGGGTGTGTCGCAGAAGGCATCGAGGCTCACCCAGAGAGGGGGTGGTAGTTACCCCAGGACAGCCTCTGCCTCAGCTCTGACTCTGGGCCACCCAGCCTTTCTGGGCCTCTGTTTTTCCATCTGCCCGATGGGATCGCCTCATTCTTTAAAGATGGTGCCCTCTGAGAGGACAGCAGGGTGGGCTTGCCCAATCCAGCAGACACTTGCCACTACCTCCATTAACACCCGGAGCATTTGTTCAGCCATGCCTGGGGCTGATTCCTATAGATGTCATGTTCAATCCAGAGGGGATCTGAGGCCCCCTTCTATCATACGGGCCCCATATCACACCAGCTCCTCCTCTGTCAATTCCCCATCAAAAGAAGGAGAAGCTCTCTCTGTCCCTCAGTTTCTTCCCCTTTTCGCGCCATTCTGGCCTATGAGCTCAGATGGTGTCCCATGAGCTCCAAAGATTGAATGGATCAGTATCTCCAACCCTTTCAAGAAAAGTCACACTCTCCTTCTGTCTTCTGTGGCTCCTGCCAGCCAAGATCTATGTGAACCTAACTTTCTGCAGTTGGTATCACAAAAACAACAGATATGTTACATGTGCATTTCCAAACTGGACAGGGCTACCCCATCCCTGGCAGTTGCTATATCTGTCCCGTCCTTCCTCCCAGAGAATAGCTATACAACCGTGGCAAGATGGGGAAGTGGAGGCACCTTGCATGATGCCTGGTACATATCAGGGGCTTGGTAAGTTGAAAGAAGGCATGGATTTAGCCTCCTCTGAGTAGGTCAGAGGGCCCTCTCTTCAGCATGGATCCTTTAGGGCACGGGGTGGACATGTGATAGAAGGATCCAGGGAGGGAGGTGGGCATGTAGGACTTGCCTGACATAATTGTTGAATAAACAATTGAATTTCCACAGAGCCATGGCCAGTCCTGCAAAGAAGCCCAGTGACACCTGTCCACGGTGACCACTGGCCAGCAGTTGCCAAAGGTGTGCCAGACACTCCATGAAGAGGGACACTTCTCCGAGGCAGGAACACCAGGGCACTTATTCTTCAGCCACTAGGATTGCTGGTTGTTGCTAGAGTCTGGAGGCATGAATATGCCCACCTGTTTAGTTCAAGTTTTATTTATTCTGGGTGGGAAAAAACCCATAATGTCATCACTTCTTTTTTTGGATTATGTAAAAGAAGATGTGTTAGTTTCCTCCTGGCCTGGCCTTACCCAGCAACTACAGATAACCAACCACCTAACCCTTGTTAACAGTTCAGGGTGCATTTCTCAATCAAATCCTGAGATTATGCAGACAGGTCTATTTATACCAACATGGCTAAAATATCTATTCTTAAAAATAAAAATATGCTTTATATTGGGGGTACAACTCGCTTTTCCACTTAACATGATCACATTGCTATTATTCGAGGTCAACACGCAAAGATCTACACCATTCTTTCCGATGCCTACGTGGTGTTCTGTAGAGTGGATGCATCATAATTTGGTCAGCCAGTTGTTCGTCAATGGACACTTGAGTTGTTTTCAGGTGTGTGTGCGTGTGTGTGAACACAAGCAATGCTTCAAGGCCACCTACACCAGTCAGTCTCACAAGACTGGAAATGCCACCTCTTGGCTGCACTGGTCCCTGCCACCAGCTTTGTGAATGGGTGTTGTAAGTCAGAGGGGGGCTGGAGGCCTGGGTGGGAGTGTGGATGGCGCAGCCTTCTGCCCACTGCTAGGAAGGTGGGCAGGCAGGGCATGCAGACTGGCAGGAGCCCACAGCCTTCCTCCTGAGATGCTGCCCCCTATCACAGGCTCTGGCTCCCCCCTGGACCCATCCCAGTCTTTCCAGGGAGAGTCAGGAGCGGTGAGGCAGGAGAATCTCTTAGCTGGAGCTGCGAGGATGAATGTAGAGAAGTAATGCTGCAGTTCCAGTCTGGGGACACTAATTACAGTCATGTGTTGCTCAACAACGGGGATACATTCTGAGAAATGCGTCGTTAGGCGGTTTGGTTGTTGTGCAAACATCATAGAGTGTACTTACACAAACCTAGATGGTATAGCCTACTACACACATAGGCTACATGTTACAGCCTACGTGCTCCCAGGCTGCAAACCTGTACAGCATGTCACTGTACTGAATGCTGTAGGCAACGGGAACACAATGGTAAGTATTTGTGTATCTAAACAGAGAAAAGGTACAGTGAAAATACGATACAAAAGATAAAAAATGGTACATCTGTATAGGGCACTTACCACGAATGGAGCTCGCAGGACTGAAAGTTGCTCTGGGTGAGTCACTGAATGAGTGGTGAGTGAATGTGAAGGCCTAGGACATTACTGTCACTACTGTAGACTTTATAAACACTGTACACTTAGGCTACACTAAATTTATAAAAAATACTTTTCTTTAATAATAAATTAACCTTAGCTTACTGTAACTTTTTTACTTTATAAAAATTTTAAATTATTTTTTAACTTTTTGACTCTTTTGTAATAACACTTAGCTTAAGACACCAACACATCGTACAGCTGTACAAAAATATTTTCTTTCTTTATATTCTTATTCTGTGAGTTTTTTCTATTTTTAAAATTTTTTATTTTTAAACATTTTTGTTAAAAACTAAGACGCAAACACACACATTAGCCGAGGCCTACACAGGGTCAGGATCATCAATATCACTGGCTTCCACCTCTGCATCTTGTCCCACTGGAAGGTCTTCAGGGGCAATAACACGCACGCAGGGAGCTGTCATCTCCTGTGATAACAACGCCTTCTTTTGGAATATCTCCTGAAAGACCTGCCTGAGGCTCTTCTTGAGGAGGTGTCACTCTTTTCAGAAATGCGTCCATGGTGGCTCCTTGGTTTCTTTTTTTCATTGGAGATTTGCTTGTAAGCAGATAATGCACCATGAACATTTTCCTCTCTATTAATGAAAACCTTTCAGTATTGGGGTTCGGTTTTAAGCAGCTTGTGGAGGTCTGCAAAAGCTTCTGCTACCTGCTTCACTGTGAATTGTCTTGGGGCGTCTTCCTTTCTTCTCATGCAGTTTCATTGTCTCTTTCTATGATGTTATGATGTCACCAGGCAATAGGAATTTTTTAGCTCCATTATAATCCTATGGACCACCACAACATCATTACGCAGCACATGACTGTAATCCAGGGGACCTTGGTACCAAGAGGTGGGAGACTGTTCTGGGAGGCACCGTCAGGGCTGGGAATGGCTTAGAGTCCCTTCCACAGGACTGGCCTGGCCCTGGGCCCAGCTGCTGTGGGCAGATAGAGCTGAGGTGGGGGGTGGCTTGGAGCTGACCCCCAGTCCTTGAGGAGCCAAAGGAGAAGTGGCCAGGACTGGCAGGAGGCTGGAGGGAGCCCTCCCCTCCCCCCCGCCCCCCAGCGCCGGTGGCCCAGCTCTAGACTTGGCCGAGGCAGATGAGGGAGGCAGCACCATACTGACGTCCCCTCCCACCTGCAGGAGGGAGTACTTGTGTGGGGTCAGCCGCCTTCCTCCTCCGCCCCCCTGCTTGGAGGAGGGTGCTGGGGCAGCTAAGGGGTTGGGGAGGGGATAGGTTAAAGGCATCTAGGGACTTGGGAGGAGGGGAGATGCTATTAAAAATGTAATTTGTTGAGTGTGTTTTTTCTGATTACAAAAGCAATGCATATTCATTGTAGAAAATTTGGAAAATAGAGATAAGCGCAAAAAGCAAATAAAACCCCTCCTAATCTCCCCATTCAGGGCCAGTCACTCACATATCCAGTGTGATGGTTAAGAACCAGGCTTGGGGCCTAACTACCTGGGCTTGAATCCCGGTTCTGCATCTAACTAGCTGTGTGACCTTGGACAAGTGCCTTAACCCTTCTGTACTTCTCACATCGCCGTGAGGAAGAAGTGAACGTGCCTGAGGCTCTGGGAGGAGAGAAAGTGCCCCTTGAGTGTCAGCCGTGGTTACCGTAACGAGCCCCCTCTCCACCTCCACCTGCGTGACTGATGGTTTCTCAAGCTTCACCTGGCTGAGACAGGGCTGTTGGTTCCACCCACCCAAAGTCCCGTCCCTTAGCCTCCCCCGTCTTGGGACACCACGTCCCCAGCACTTGGGTGTCCCGCACTTGGAGTTGTCCTTGAGGCCTCTTTTGGATGTCAACCAGTCCACCAGAGGTCTGGTTGGAGGAGGAGGAGGGGGAGGGGAGGGGAGGGAGGGCGGAGGGGAGGGAGGGGCGGAGGGGAGGGGAGGGGAGGGGCGGAGGGGGAGGGGAGGGGGAGGGGCGGAGGGGGAGGGGAGGAAGAGGCAGGAGGGACAGATGATGGCGCCTAGGAAGGGGGAAGTCGAAGGATTGAGGGGTAGCGAGAGAGAGAAACACCCGTATTACTCTCCTACCTGAGGGTGATCATAGGTGTACCCCCTCCCCAACTTGGGTCCTCCTGCCCAAACCCACCGCACCTCACCCCAGCAGGCATTCTGCACATTCTGGGCCCAGCCCCCTCCCCTCCGTTCTCTCAGTCCCGTCAATAATTTATGGCTTGCAGGGTACAATAACTATCAATAATGCACAGGCAATAATGTCCTACAGCTCTCTGCACAATTGTGTTACTCCTGATGTATGCGGGGCTGGGTCCTGGCCCTGAGCCCACTCACCTTCCTCCCCTAACAGGACCCTCAGCAGCTCAAGAGAAGAGCTGCGCTGGCCAGGGTTGGGAGGGAGGGTGTCAGGCTGGGAGGCCAACTCTGCCCACCTCACAGGGCAGAGTTCCAAATCCTGCATCCAGGCCTCAGACTCCCCCAGGAGAGCCTGCCTCTCAGTTCCAATATTCAAACAGGCAGGAGTGCCCCCAAAGCCCACCCCAGTGGGCAGCTACCATTTATTTAGTTCTAATCGCACACCCACTTGCTAATCAGTGTCCTCACCTGTAAAATGGGGCTGCTGATACCCACTCTCCCCCTTCCGCCTGCACTTCACGGTGGTTTGGGAGCAGGTATGATACTACCTTGGAAAGCTGGGAGAGCATTTCACGATTTGACAGGATGAATGTCTAAGGGTGGTCATTATTGCCATTTAGGCAGCATCTGGCCAGACACTTTGGGGGCTGAATAGAAAGGGGGTTAGACACAGGAACACACAGACCCTGCCCACAGAGGGCTTCCTGTAGGGGACAGGCAGGTAATATACAGTGAATGAAGGTGGCTGGGTGTGAGGTTGTAGGGAGTGGCGGGGATTGTGGACAATTGGAGATGCACATCCTAAAACAGGTGGCTACTACTCAGCAACAGCAAATGATGCCAAGTGGGTACATGGGTCTAGTGTTACCATGTTCACTTACCTATCAAGGGTAAGTGGGAATGTGGATTTTTATGAAAAATCTGATTTTTAAATGTGGGTTAAAAATTTAAAATAGTGAACTGAGGGGTACTGGCAAAGCAAATCCATCAGTGGGCCAAACCTAGCCCCAGCTACTAGTTTGGCCTAGAAAGTGGCTGCTTAACAATTCTCGCCGGCACAGAGCCAGCGAGGGAGCTTTGGAGTGGGCGTCGGGGAGCCTGGGTCTGGCCCTGGCCGCACCTGGTTGTGCGGATCGTCTGATTTCTCCGAGTCTTATCCCCCTCGGTACAGTAGGAGTGCTGGACTTGGTGGTTGAGGAGGCTCCTCCAGCTCTAAGGCTAGTGTGGAAATAGTACTAGCCCTCTATTGGCAGAGTCTAGGGGCTTGGTGTCTGCAGGTGTCACAGGCCAGGCAGTTTGGGATTGGGGGGAAAGGGCTTGGGGGGCACCCCCTAGAAGTAAAGGGTGGGGGGTGGCAACACACAGACCCAGGCCTCACCAGGGTCTGAGGCCACAGCCCTCGGTCACTCTTTGGAAGCCCCTCGCAGTGAGACACCGGGGCATGAACCCTCTTTGGTAATTCAGCCCTCCGGGTGGGGTGGAAGTCAACCTCTCCACGGCTAAATTCTGTCTATAGCAAACTGATGCTGCTAACACTAACGTTAGCCGTGGGCCTCCCACCTGCTGACCTGCTTATTTCACTGTCAAGTGGAAGCCTCACAACAACCCCGTGAGGTGGGAAGCATGATACCCACTTAAGAGAGAAAAAAACATAAGCAAAAAACCAGTAAGGCTCAGAGAAGTCAAGCAACTTACCCAAGGTCACACAGACAGGGAAAGAGTGAATGCAAGAGCCATAATTCAAACCTAGGTGTGTCAAGTTCCAAATCTCAATCCCTCCCTACATTCTTCTGCCCTGAAGTAGGTTTGAGGTTTGTGCATGTGGCTTCCCATGTTGTCTAGAGTAGGACTCACTTCCATGGGTGGGAGAGGATTGGGGGAGCTGTGGAGAGAAGCCCGCCCGCCACCTGCAAAGCTCAGATGAAGCCACAGCGCGGTCTGGCAGGGCTCTCAGGTCACTGCCTCCTGAGCTCCTCATGACCACCCTGATGGGGCAGGGCAAACCATACCCATTGTCCAGAGGGGCATGTTGAGGCCATGGTGGAGCTTAGCCCTAATAGTGGCAGGGCCACTGGGGAAAAGCACAGCTCTGGGGATAGTCAGCCTGCTTTGGGATCCTGGCTCTGCCAGCTCCGTGAATCTCAGAGCCTCCTGGGTCGCCTCCTCCTTGGAAGGGCTGTCGTGAGACTTCAGGCAGGTGGCATGTGTGGAAGTACCTGGCTTATATTAGGTACTCAATAAGCATCTGTGTAAAAAATAAAATAGAAGACAAACTTCTCAATTACCATTCCATTTCCTGGTATCTTGGTTGGGGACAGGAACACGGCAGTCATTAAAATAAGGTGACCTGTGTTATATGCTACTAGGTTTGACGTGACATACTGGTTTAAAAAAACAATTAAAAAAAAAAGAAAAGAAAAAGGAAGCTGAGGTGAGGCTGTGGTTCCCAGACTCTGAGCAGTAGAACTGAGGGTGGGGATCTGGTGGTGGTGGGGAGGGTTGGAGGACACTGAGGCCTTACAGGGGAGGGGCCCTTTGATGGGGCTGCTGGTGCCTCCCTGACTTGACAGTCACAGGTGAGCCCACCCCGGGGGACAAGACTTTTATCTGGGGGCAGCCAGTCCCTGGAGCTAGGGCTCAAAGGACTCATCCTAGGCCAGGGGCTGGAATTGGGCAGCCAGGCTGCCCCGGGGCTGGCCGCCTGGGGAGGGGCCCTGCCGGCTGCGTCTCAGAGCCTGAGGCTGAGGGGGGCTGAGAGCCAAGTGAATCACTTTGAAGGATTCTGGTTATTTAAATTGCTCTTCTATTTCTCATCACTCATCGTCCCACTTTACACCATGTGGTCCTCTATCAATACCAACCGGATCACAACAATGTGTTAATAACCCAAGCTGAGGGTCTGAGTTCTAGCCTCATTGGGGGAGCGGGTGAATTAGCACTAACGAGGCCCAGAGAGGTGACACCATGTGTCCACATCACACAGCAAAACAGAGGCTTGAATTCTGAAGAGGAAACTCCTCATCATGATCCCTGCCCTGGCCCTAGCCCCTTAGTCCTCAGGTAGTTCCCCTCAGAACCTCATGGGCAATTGCATTTTTCCAGGTAAGTCTGTGTGGGAGGGGCGCCCTAGGGTCCTGCCTCCACACCTGCGGCCTGGTCTCTCCTGCAATATTAATCCGGCTCTTATCAATGTTTCATCTGCTTTCCATCCCACATCAACCCCACTACCTCTTCGCACATTTGAGCCTGGGAGCATGAAAAATAGATGTGTGTTCTCCACTTGCCCTAATGCTTTTTCTCAGGTTTGGGACTTAGCAGGAAGCGCTCTTGCTCAAATGTTCTTCCCTGGCCCCTCAGCACCTCCTGCCCCAGCTAGGCTCAGTGAAGGACACTAAATGGACCTTGCTTCTGGGCCCAGCATTCACCTTTTCAAAGCACGCTGTCTAGTGTATCCCTGGGCAGGCAGGAGGAGTTATTTTTGACCACTGGGCTCAGAGACGCTGATGCACTTGCCCAAGGCCACACAGGAAATTTGTAATTGTTGTGAAGGGGCAAGAGTCAGCTCTACAGTTGTCATCCTCTGATCTCTCCCTCCTCCAACGTCCTCCTCAAGCTGCATCCTTTTGCAGAATGAGCTCCTGAGGCCCAAGCCCTTTCCTTTCTTTCCTGTGATAGACAATAAAATCTAGGAGGGAGAGAAGAGGCAGGAGGAAGCTTAGGCTGCTGTCGCTGGTCCTCATCTTCCATCACATCAGGCCCTGCCTCAGAGACCTTGATTGGCTCCCCCTTGCCCATGAAAAAAAGCTTAATCCCTCAGTTTTGCAAGGAAGGCCCTTTGCAAATCTGGGCCCAACCCCCCTTCTCCCCTCCACCCCTCCCCGGTAGAAACCCGGGGGCTTTAGCTTCCCAGGACCCCCTTTCCAGTGCAGACTGCCTCCCCTCGACTGGAACTGCCCTGTCCCCGTTGGTCTCTGGAAATCTTTTTCCTCCTAATCTAGACCAGTGATTCTCCAATCAACCAACCGACCACGGATTCTGCACAGAGAACCTCCTGATGGCTGGGTCCTGTCCCCAGAGAGGCTGCTTAAGTTGGTCTGGTTGGAGCCTGGGCATCAGCATCTTAACCACGTGACACTCAGTAAACTATAAGCTCGGTATACACAATAAAACGCATCGCCCGCCACATGCCTCAGAACAAGCCTTGCCAGGGTAGGGAGGACAAGTTTTAAAAGCTTGGTGTTGCATCTAGTTTAAGTATCACCCCTTCCCCCTGAAAGCTGGTGTGCTTGTTTTCCAGAGCTGGGGAGACGGCTCGCCTCAAAATGACTGGGCCGGCCTTCCCCTCTGGCTGTATCTCCTTCTCCTCAGGTCCCAGGGTGGAAGGGTCCACGAAGGCAACAGAAGGGGCTCCCCACTGCTCCCTGCATTCACCCCATTTCCTATCACTCCCCCACCAGGCTGCAAACTCCTCCCAGCAAAGGGCTGTGGCTCTTACCGCCACCTCCCAGCACCCAGCGCGGTGCCCGCACATGATAGGCACTCAATAAGTGTTGGCTGAAGTGATGACAGATGTGGTCCCACCCCTGCAAGTGTGGCTGTCCCGAGGGAGCTGCTGGCAGAGCTGGGCCTGGGACCATCTGCTCTAATTTCCAGGATGTGCCCCCACACTCCTCACCTGCTCTTCTTCTGCCTGTCTTTCCCCATCCACCAGGACTGTGCCCCAGGCAGCTCAGGAGTAGGAAAGACACAGGTACCGGCACTGCCTTCCCAACTCCAAGAGACACAGTACCCCTGGGGTTTGCTGAGGTTAAGGGCCCCAAAGTCCTTCAAAACCAAGGCAGGCCACGCTCCTCATCCAGTCCCGGGTAATCAACCCTGAAGTGCTGCAACTATCACTGTAAACTCAGCTCCACCTGAGCCTTCATTAAAGGGGGAGGCACAGGCTCTTTACATCTCTGGAAACTCGAGAACAGCGATTCTCGAAGTGTGGGCCTCACACTAGCAATATTGGTACCCCCTGGAAACATGTTTGAAATGCAAATTCTCCAGCCTTACCCCAGACCTACTAAATCAGAAAGTCTGGGGATGGGGCCCAGCAATCTGGTTTAACAAGACTTCCAGGTGATTCTAATGTATGTTAAAGTTTGAGAACCGCTGTTCTACAAGCAACAGCAGGTCAGGGCCCTATAAAAACCTTAACACGGAGCCCTGGTTGGATCGACATGGGGGCCTGCGGCTGTATTCTCTCAAGGCCAAGCAGAACCTTTGGGGGACACATCACCCACCCTGTCCCAGGCCCAAGTAGGGCTCCAGTGAGGGGCTGAAGTGATCCGTGTCCGTGTGCAGCCAGCAAACCCCTTGGGCCGTGGCCAACAGGCAAGGAGTACTGCCTGGACCAGGAGGTGGCCATACCTGGCTGGGTCTGGAGGAGACTCCTGATTCTAGGAGAGCCCTGACCTAGGGAACAATGCACGCTGGTGACTGATGAAGACGAAGGTCTGATTGAAGGCTCGGACCAGCAGACTTGGGATCCCGATGGTAGGAGCTGAAGGCTGCCTCTCCGGGTGATGTGCTTGCTCTGGGCTGGCAGAAGACAACTGGCTTGGTGACTGGCTGTGCCTCTCTGACTTGGGCTTGGAATGAGGACTGTGTGGGAAATTGGAGGCCCAGCCTGCTCTCAGCGTGGTGTTATCTAGTGGCTAGTGCTCAGGGTGGGAGGCCGCTGGCCTGGGCGTGGGTCCTAGGGAGATGTGGGTCCTGCCTCTGTTGGTACTCTGCACCTCCCCCCACACCACCCATGCTGCTCTGGTCGGCTGGGCCCTGGCAGCTTCCCGCGGGGGAGGAGGTTCTGAGATGGGTGGATATGGTGCTCAGCCCAGAAGCCTAGCTGGGGGCCTGGGGAGAAAGGAGTGGGAGGAGGAGAGACCTTGGGGCATAGCTGTGTAGGGAACCCACCTGATGAAGGATGGAATAGCAAGGAGAAAGGATGCCAGAGCTTGGGCCAACATGTGTGGCCTGGCTGGAGGGGAATCTGACGTCTACAGAGTGTGTGGCTGGAACAGAACCCTATAGATGGAGGGGAGGGCTGCTGGATGCACACTTTGGTCAGCTCTGGACGCTGGGTACCTGGGGCAGACTGACACCCTAGGAGGCTTGGGCCTGTCTGAGTTCCTGAGCTGGCCGCATCTTGGGTGGTTGGCTGGGGAAAGAGGCGGAGTCTCGGCCTTGGTCTCTGAAATGAGACTGGCATTGCCCCAGGCCCTGCATTCCCACATCGGAAGTTCTGCTATTAGCTGCTGCCTCTGATGCCCGGCTATGTCACAGGTAGGATCCCAGAAGAGGCCACTGTTTCACCTGGGATCTCACGCTTCGGGCCTGGCTGTTGGAACTAAGGGCCTTCTTTGAGCAGGGCTGGGGTTGGGAAAGTAGACCACCTCTCTAAACAGCTGCTTGGCTTGTTAGGGAGCCAATGGTCTGGCGGCCATGAGACTCCCCAGCAGCCTGTTTCGCCTGAAGCCCTGGGGTTTGTTGGAAGATCCAGATCTGGCACCAGTCTGGCTTAGTCTGTGGCTCCGGAAGCTGCTGACGGGCAAAAGCTCAGTGCCTGTGTGGGCACTACGAGCCCGGTGCATGATACAAGGGGCTATGCGGAGAACCAGGTCCTGTGGGCAGGTGTCCTGTGTGGGAGCCCCAGTCTTGGACAACCTGCTGCCCCAACATCCGGGCTTAGCTGGGTGGTTCCTGGTGCCTTGGGGCAGGCAGAATTTTTTAATCGGTGCTCGAGTGCCACCTGGGGAAGATGAGCTTGGGGCCAGGGAGGCCTTGAAGCTTGAGTCCAGACTGGGGGCTGGAGGATTTCCTACTGTCTGCGGCTGAGGCTGGGAAATGTCACCTCAGTTGGATAACTTGGGACTTGCTCAGCTGTATTCTTGAGCTGTGGCTCTTGGTGAAGGAAGAGGCTTGGAGGTCTAGAACCAGCGGCTTGGCAGAGAAGAGGGCAGGCCACAGGATCCCCAGCACTGATCCTTACTGTTGTCTTAGCAACACCCTGTCACGGCCCCAGGTCATGTGCTCATAGCTCTGCCTCCTTGGCAGGAGAGCCCTCAAATGCTGAGTGGGGTTCTCTTTGTCTGCCCCCTACCCCCCCAGATTATCACCAGCCCCTGGCGGGCCCTCTAACTGTAGGGAATTAGAAAATGGCTCTGTGTTCCCTCGGAGTGCCACGTGATACAGTTGTAGTGGGGTGGGCAGTGGTTTAGCAAAGCTCACAAGCTGGGCTCCTGATCCTGGGCAGGGCTCCTTAGGCTGCCTGGCGCTGGCCCCCTCCCCCTCCCCGCAGTGAAGGCCATGTGGGAGGGACAACTCCTTCCTGTCGTCCTACGGGGCCTCTGAGGCTCCCTCCTCTGTGTGGTGTGATTCTGCCTCTGTGACGTGTGCCGGTGCCAAGGATGAACAGGATGGGCCCGCTCTGCCTCGAGGCCTTTAGTCCAACAGGGGTGGGACCACATACCAGCTGATCGCTGTGGGGTGGAAAGGCCTAAGTGGCTCCCCTCACGGAGTGGGTGAGGTAGATAGCAGGAAAATAGGCTGCAGGTGGGAAAAGCATGCTCCTCCCTTGCAGCAATGAAGGCTGTTAACGCCTCCCCCTCTCCGTGAACAGAGGCCAGGCTATGGTGGAGACTGACCCAGGGCTGAAGTCAAGCTGAGGGGCCTGGGGTCTGTCTAGAACAAGAACTGAGGGCTAAGAGTCAGTGGACCACGCGTGGAAGGACAAACTACCACGAGGGTCTGGAGTGAGGCTGGCACCAAACTAAGTGGAAGCAGCTGGTTAAATAGCATCAAATGTTTTTGAAGGCACCCCTCCCTGACTGGCTACAGAGCCGCCTCAGCTGAGCTGCCATGGCCTTCCTGGGCCTCGTGCCTGCAGCCCGGCCTCCACGGTTAGGCTGCTGTGTGTGTACCACTGCCCCCTGCTGTCCCTGGAGCTGCTACAGGGAGTCAGGTGCTCCTGCCTCGGCCCAGGACAGGCCCCTCCGTGACCATTGTGTCACTGCGATGGGCCTGCACTTGGGTATCTAGATGCTATCTCAGCTGTCCGCTGGGCTTCCCTCTGGAGATGGTGCCCCCGGGTGGAGCAGCTTTCCGTGTGTACCCTGAGAGCAGCCCTCTGGCTCTGTTCTCTGGAAGGTCCCCTCATCCAGAGGGCCTGGTCTCGCCCCCTACCCAGAGCAGCCGTGGTGTGAATCTGACTTTCTCTGTCATTTGCCTTCCACCAGCTTCTGACTTGCTTTTCCTAGTGAAGTGTAAGGCTAGGGGGGCCAGCTCATCTGGGGCTTGGAGTTTTCCTTCTCTCTCTCCTCTTTGTGGACCTCTTCATTCTGTCTTCACTATCTTTACCCTTGGGATATTTCCCTTCAGAATCTGTTTTCTCTAAGCTGCCTTCTCCCCGGATGTTGGCATGTCCATCCTCCATGTCTTAGCTTTTCTTATCTACTTCTGCCCTTCTGGGAGAGCCTTCAATCTGGATGTCAAGTAAGTTCATTTGTTCTTTAGCTGAGTCAAATTTCTCAGATCTATTGTATCCTTTATCTGAACTGTTTTATGCCTAATTTAATATTGCTAACACCATTAAAACCCTTGGTCTGTCCTAACACTTCTACCTCTGGAATCTGTGATTCAGTTAGCCATCTTGAAATGTTGTGGTCCTAGTGTGTCACTGTGCTTGAGCTCACTTTCCCTGGGGGTGTTAGCTACCTCCAGCAATGCGTATGTGGGGAGGCAAGACCCTAGCTCTCACGGGGCTCACAGGGGGAAGATGAGCCCTAGGGTGGACCACCCAAGGAAAACGGCTAGGAAACCAGCTAATCATCACCCTTCACCCCACACAAGGCCGTCTCAGGGCAGGACCTGCCCTTGCCTGCCAGGCAGAAGGGACAACAGGACAGCATCACACTCCACAGCCACAGGGAGAGGGTGCTGGAGTAGAAAGCTTCCTTCCCAAGAAGGTCCCCACCTGTTCTTCCTTAGCCCAGGGCTTCTGCCAGGTCCTGATTTTTATTCCTGTGGACACCTGGTCCAGGAGTGAGTTGCTGCAGGTAGGAGGCGGGCCCTGTCCCAAGGTAGTAGGGGAGAAGCAGGAGCCAAATTCAAGGTGCCTTGGTTCCTAGCTCCTCCTCCACAGCCAGCCAGGCTGCCTCCTGTCCCAGAAGAGAGCCTCCCCCTCAGCAGGCCAAAGCAGCCCCTACCGTGAGGCTGCTTGTCTCTTCTCCAGTTTGTCATCTTAGTCTTTCTGGGCCTAATCCTGGTGGAGGAAGCTTGCAGTTGTGATCAGCATTTTTGGAGCAGGAACTGGACTCAACCTTCTTGTTTCCTGAAGGAGTTCAACAACAAAGTATTGGTAGATTACGAATTTGACTGCACTCGTTCTGGCAGTCATAGCAAATAGACACGAACCAAATACTTAGTGGACTTCTCAGCACGATTCGTTGTGAAATTCTTAGGTCCTTGCTGCTTTTCTGTACTATCTCTTTAACCATATTTTTGGAAGGTCCTCCTCCATTTCCCTGCCTCACTGGTAAGGCTGTCTGCCCTTGATCCTAACAGTAGTCTCTTCCTTGATTCACTTTTTCCAGTATCTTCCTAAGTCACCAGAGTGCTTGTGGAGGAGCTGTGAGGACATCCAGACCCACTCCTGGAATCATCACTACCAAGTGATAAAGACTGCCCAACGGCAGATATTGGGCCACTGGGCAGACCCAAAGAGCGTGACGTGAGGCTTGCCTGTACAACCAGGTCCAACTGTTCTCTGGAAGATCCAAAAGACTTAAAAATTGCCATTACTGTTGACAGCATGCCACAGTCTCTTGTGTCAAAAGACTTGTTGATGTTTGTCACAGTGTCTTGCAATCCCGGAGTGGGAAGTAACTGGCCACCTGAATAGGCATCTTAGCCTTACCCAGGGATTTCTGCGTTTGAACTAGGTTTTCTTGTAGCTTCAGTTACACGGTGCTGCTGCCTCTGAATCTCGACTCATTTCTTCTGACTTGATACCTTTCCTGTATGCTTCGTTTCTTCCAGATGTTCAGGGTTCCGTCTGGAATCACTTGCCTTTTGGCTGAATTTCCTTTAGTGTCTAGTGAGTCCACTGGTGACATTCTCAGCTTTTGTCTGTCTTTAATTCACCTGGAGTTTTGAAGGATATCTTTGCCAGATGTAGAGTTCTTCCTTGACTCGTGCCCTCTGCACCAGAAAGATGTCACTCTGCTGTCTTCTGGCCTTGCTTGTTTTGAGAAATCAGCTGCGATCCTTAATCTTCTTGGCTGCTTCTGGGTTTTTCTTATATCAATTATCAAAATTGTGTCTACATTTGAAATCTATTTGGCTTGAAGTTTGTTGTGCTTCTTGGACTTCTGGGTTTGTGTCTTATCTGGAAAATTCTTGGTTGCTTTCAAACTTTTGTCCCATCTTTCTTTTGAGTCTCTGACTACGCTTATTGATATGATCCTACAAGTCCCTGTTCTGTTGGGTGAGAGGAAGTGACTTGAGATGTGAAGAAGGTAGTTTCTGACCAGGGTCTTGAACCTGCCACCCCGAGGATGCAAGGTGGTCGGCCTCCTCCTGAGTTGGAAGCAGTGAAGGTTACAGCACGAGGGAGGACAGCTGGGAAGCTTTATTTTGAGCTGATAGAGCTGCTTTGGATCCTGGAAGGGACTGTCACCTGGCAGGTATCTCCCACTATGAAAGGGCATGGAGGAAACCCGACACGGGGTCCAAGCCAGATGCCAGTGCCTCTGGAGACCATGGAAGGATTGGCTCCTTCTCTGCCTGTTTCTCTGCTTTTCGAACAACTCCTAGGGAACAGGTAGGACAAACACTGTGTATGTGGTGGGACTCAGGGTCTTGACATAGAGAAGAAAGGTCAAGGCTAGTTCAGCTAGACCTTGTAGCCTCTTTCCTGGGTGTTGCTGGGGAAGAGGCCAGAGACGATGGTATCAATGACTAAGATCAGAAATACGTCCTAGGTCAAGGCGGGGTAGACAGCTATTCAGAAAAACTGAAAGCGTTGTAAGCAACATGAACATCGGGGTCCCCGCCTGTGGGTATCTGTACCAGTCACAGAGGATGCTCCTACCTGCATGTCCCTTCTAGGCTCAGGTTGTGTTAGGGACTAGCTAGCATTCCTCATGCTTACATACACACCAGGCACTGCCTGCACCTCCTAGTCCTGTCGCCTAACCCCAAATCACAGCGGCTTGATGCCTCCTCAGGAGAGCCTCGTCCCTTAGCCTCTCTCTGCTCTATTGTTTGCTTTCAATACTTAGAGGCAGAAAGTCATTTTTGTGTTTTATAAAAAGTCTGGGCTTATTTAACCTCCAATGGTGCCGAAACATTTAATTTTAATTCTCACCTGGCTTCTCTTGAATCTTGCATCTTAAGAATTCTTAGCCTTTAAAGTCAGATCATAGGTGAGTGTATGATGCCGCCCTACTGACAAGAAGGGCAAATTCCTGTTGCGAAATACATGTGTTTATTTGGGAAGGGAACCCAGGTTAAGCTCTGCCGGCTAAGCCTTGGGCATCGTTCTTGGTGATTCTTGATTGTCTGGCTCTCTCTCTGACAAGAGGCCAAGGGAAGAAGTAGTTGTAGTGTCTGCCTGGGGCCATCTCAGATGTGGCGGTGGGGGGCTTGAGGTGTGATAGGACCAGGTTTACTTGGGGACAATTTTAATGACCTTGTGGAAAGCAGCTGGCCTTCCGTACCTCCTCTTGCAGGGGAGGATGCATCAGAAAGGGACTAACAAGGCTGGGGTGGCTGGCCATTTAGAATATGCCTCAGAGTGTAAGAGTCCTTACAAGGGAGAGCAGCAGATCTGTGGTTCTAACACCTTGCCTTTAAGAATTGAGGGCATTGGGACATGCCATGCTAGAGATTGGGCAGCAGCACCTAGGGTTCTGGGAGATCAAGAATATGCTGCAACTGTGGGGAAAGTGACAAGTATAGGGATCCAGGACCTGCAGACTCCATATTCCTCCTAAAGAAGAAGGCTGGCAGAAAAGAGACCAGAGCTGACCCCAGCCAGAAGCCAAGGCTGGCAGGGAAACCCCGCTGGTTCCCAGGCGCAGCCAGAGAGGCAGTGATGTGTAAAGAATACGGGAAGGCTCTAGAGTTCTACCTGTTAGCCACGGACAGGACTTGGGGATGGACAACCTAATATACAGCTGGTCCAGGAACCACTTCTCCACTCCGGGAACCCTTGTGCTTCTGAGTCTCTGGGGGAGAAGACTAACTCTGAATACCTGCTGGTCAGGAATCCGGGTCAATTTTTCTCTATTTGTCCTCTTTGCATTTTTGTTTGAGAGGCTTCCATTGACATATCTTCAAGTTCTCCATTTTTTTCCTCGGCAGTGTCTGGTCTACTGACGAGCCCATCAGGGGCATTCTTCACTTCTGTTAGTGTTTTTGATCTCGAGCATTTCCTTCTAATCCTTAGTTTCCATCTCTCTGCTTACATTACCCTTCTGTTCTTGTGTGTTGACTTTTTCCATTTGTGCCCTTAACACGTTAATCAGTCATTTTAAATTTCTTATCTGATCATTCCAAAATCTATATCATATCTGAATTCTGATTCTGATGCTTACTTTGTCTCTTCAGGTAGTGTTTTGTGCTTTTTTTTAGCATGCCTTGTAAATGAAAGCTAGACCTAATACTGGGTGATAGGAACCGATGCAATTAGCTGGGCTAAGTATAGTGGGAGCTGTAGCTATAGGGGCTGGAGGCTATGGTTTGCTCTGATATCCTCCTCTTTTCTCTATTGTCTTTGTTTCCCTAAGAACTCCTTCTTAAATAGGGTCCGTGTCTTGTGGCTCTCTGTAATCCATGCTCTGCTGGAGCCCTGTTGTGGTAAGGTGTGGGGAGGGAAAGCATTGTGTAGTCTTGTGATTAAGTCTCAGAGTTTTAGTGGGCCTGAGGCCCTGGGCTGTGACCTTCAGAAGTGCACCTTGGCCTCTTGTCTCTCCTTCTGTGAGACAAGAAGGCTAGAAGGGCTGGAGCTGGCTAACTAGCCTTCTCCCAGGGGAGGTAAGACTGATAACATACTTGTCCTTGGAAGACAGGCCTCTTATGGAGGATGCCCTGGGCATATTTCAAATGGGTAACTTTTCCCCCTACCTGCCTGAAATATGAGGGGATTTTTCTCTGCCCTTCACGATGAGAAGCTGGTGGGATTTCTGGAGGTAAAAATCTGCAGAAGTGTGGGGCCCCATAATATTGCAGCTGTTAATTTCTCATTCTCAAGCCAGTCCAGCAACGTGGCCCCCAGCAGCCTGTCCAAGTGTTTCTACCAGTTACTGGTTCCAGTGGCTTTTGCTGCAGGGAAGTAGATCTTGGTTATGGTTCCGTATATTTGTCCCCAAACTTTGGGCTGGCGGTTTGCCCTATGACCCCAATTCTCTAATGGATCTAAGAAATCATTGACTTGCAGTTTGTTCAGCCTCTTTCTTGTGAGGACACGGGTGACTTCTAAGCTCTTCATCAGAATAGCTTTCTCTGCTCAGCTGGTCACAGAACATCCCCATGTGCGGCAGTTTCCACCCAGGGTTTTGTGGGCCTCAAGTAGCAAAAGGACCCTCGGTGCTCCAGGCTGTCTTCAGCCCTCTTAGGGTGGAGACTTCAAGTCTGAGGCAAAGCTGTAACTATATGTGACAGGATCTGTTGCAGAGGCTAAGTGCAGCCAAGAGGTGGGGCTCCCTCCTTCTCTAGCCCCCAGTATAGATTGGGGGCCCTACCTTGGGTGTGATGTGTTGAATACTGGAGCCCTGATACCACTTGGCCTGGCTCATTCCTAAAGTGGAGGTTCCATACTGGGGGAGGCAAGCTGCCCCCCAACCCCCTCCCCGACCCCAGCTTTGCTGGGTACCCATCCTTGGTCCCTTTATTTTTAAAAGAGGACTCTGGATATGTTCTCTCACCCATGACCTTGTGTTTGGGGTTGGTATCTCTTAGGTCAGTGTGGGGAAGGATGGTCTCTGGCTTGGGTAGAATTAGCCTCCTCACCTTGGTTTCTTCAGAGGACTTGGTGTTCCCTGCTGACCCCGTGTCTTCCTGAGTTTTGCATGAGTCACTAAGCAAGATGGCAAACTAGTAACTTCAGGGATTCAGTGACTCTTTGAACTTGAAGACAGGGGAGTTCACGAATAACTGTAAGGGCAGCTCTTGCCTATGGTGCACATGATCTTGGCTTACAGTCTTGTTCCTAGGAACCCAAGTGGTCTGGTCTGAATTGGTTTATCAAAACTTAAGATGTCTAGCTCTTTCTAGACTCCTATAGAAGCTTCAGAAATATGTGGCCATCAAGAGAACCTCAAATACCAAACACCTGATCTCAGACAACACGTGGCCCTGGAAAGCTGGGTCTGGGTCTGCAGAGTCTAAGCTCTGAACCTGGAGGAAAACTTGATCAAGAGTCAACGAGGGGCTGGTGTGGGCCCCGGGCATGGCCATCTGTTGGCATATGTTTTGGTCATGGGCTTACCCCAGCAGCGGCACCTCTGAGACCTTGACACCTTGGAGCTGCAGGGATCCCCACCCCGTTCTGGTGCTGTGGCGGTGGGGTGGGGAATAATTAGAAGCTCATGTCTGGGGAAAATCCCTGCATTAGGGGACTGAGTTTATCCTAGAGAGTGGTGGTTAGTGTACTTATCTATCCACATAAGTGGTGTTATGCTCATGTCTCTTCTGGTCCAACGCTGCTTAGACTTGCCCACACTGTGGCTGTGTAAGTCTAGGCAGTTACTTCTAACGGTACAGCACGCCATTGAGTGTGGATCACGTTTATGCTTGTCTGAGTGTGGTGTAAAGAACTGAGAGCCTCTAAATGTCTCCTCTGTGTTCATGAGGTCTGTGTTTCTGACGTTACCTGACCGTGGGATTGCTTATCCAATGTCACTATGTCCTACTAATTCTCAGAGCTGAAGGTCTTCCTCCTTCCTCCGTATCTCCACCAGAATGTAGACGTTTTGATAGGTAAAAGATGGTCACTATAAACTTGTATTTCTGACTAGTAAAGTAGTATATCATTTATTTTTTCTCCCTTTTCTGAACTACCTATTGGCGCATTTAATCTCTCCTGTCGGCATTTTTGTTTCATTTGGTAGGAGTTCCCTGTATCTTACGGATGTTCTTGGTCACTTTTTTTAGTGCTGCTGATAGCAAAATTAGACTGGTGACTAGAAAAGATACGGCCAATAAAGAACAAGCCTAAAGAGTCATGTTCCATCCTTTTCTATTCTCATCTTGTTATGACTCATGATTTTGGTGTTAATGAAGGATTTCTTACCCTCAAGGTCAAACATTATCTCTTTTTCTCTACCAGCTTTAACACTTTTATTATAGAAATTTCCAACACATACAAAAGTAGGCTATTCTAACTTCTGAAGTTCTTGTAGAACTGTTGCTGGTACAACCCCTATCCTCAGACCATAATCAATGCTGCAGTCAAATGCTGGGCTTCCCATTTCCTGGCCCAGAGACAGGTGGTATACATCAACAATCTCGCAGACTTTCCAGAGTTCTCTACTGTCTCAAGCGTATTAAATCCATGCTTCCACGACCTATCTGAAGTGTCATATTTGGGCTGCACATTTGCTTCTGTTTCTGAACGTTAAGAACTCGTTAGGTATCCTAGGGCTGTGACTTATGGGTTTTTACAAGAAGTAGTAATCAATGTGGTGGATAGGACTTAAATTAGACCTGTATTCCATCTGTAGTGAGGGAAGCATAAATCTGACTTCTCAAAACCTTACTTGAAGATTATACTCGGCTGTGTCCAAAGACCTAAAAATGAGTGCTTGTTCTGTCAACTTTTATGCCCTGTCTTATCCAATCTCAATGAATGTGGTGGGATATAAATATCTCTAATTTGCAGTGATTGGGAAGAAAGGTGACATGGAATTGAATTTTTTCAAGCCATCAACACCCTTGTATCAAGACAAAAACATCTAGTCTCGTGGAGAAAGTCTGATCCATTGGTTTCTTCGAGATGTACTTAGTGACTGAAAGTGAGCGTAGCAAGTCTTTTTATGCAGCTTTTAACTCCTACCACTTGACCTGACAGTTCTCAAGTGAGCTAATCTTGTAAGTAACCAGCAGGAGCTAACTTAGCAATAGCTAACCAGCAGTAGCTAAGTTAGCAGTAGCTAACTTCTGGAATTAACACCTAAGTTTAAAATCCACATCCAATCCTAGTGACTAAGGCTGCAGGGACTGTGATGTGGCAGTACCTCCATGTCTGCCTGTACATTCACACATCGCTTCACAACTGGAATGCCTGAATCTTCACTTGGAAAATGCTGAGTGATGAGAGGCTTAGGGAAACCACGCGACGACTTAATAGCAAATGAAGGCAGCCGACTTAGCTAAGCATGTTGAGGTTTGGGCTCGCAACTCCTTCCAGCCTGCATTAGCTATTGTTTGGTTTCTGTCCCTTGTCAGTTAAATCCAAAGTAAGACCATTTGGACTTGCATATGGTCACACTTTCAAATGCAATATCCTGCCTGCCTGGGGTTGGGCGAGATCTTATTCTACCTTCTAGAGGTAAAAATTAGATAATATAAATTAATATTAATAAAATGCATTGCTAATATCATTGAGCAAGTTGGAAGTTTCATGGTTCTTTTTCCTCTTAGAATGGAGGTCAGAAAATCTTTTCTATACAGGTCTGGATTGTAAATATCAGTTTTTTTGTGGGCTAAGAGGCAAAATCAAGGATATTATGGAGGTACTAATGATGAGGACTTTAAGACTTAGTTATAAAATTAAAAGTAACTGAGTTAAATTAAGTATAAATGAGTACAATCTGTCATAGGTCTAATGAAAAAAGTAGAACTTGTTTTTTGAGAACTATTTGAGATTCAAAGTTAATGTTCCCCATCAAAATTCATTTATAAAAGTTGACTTGTCAATGCTGATCTATAGTGAAATTTTTATGTATCACATATTGGAAAATCTTCAGGTAGAAACGTGCTACCAAATCATATCTTGTTAGTAGACCTATATTACAAGAGTCTTCAAGGTGAGAGAGACCTCATCTTGATAAAGAATGATGAGAGTGACCCAGTAGAACTATCCTTAAGACTACTTGAAGCATGAGATTCTAGAGAAAAGCAAAGGGTCCCTGGCCCAGGTGGACAACTAGTCTTTCTATGAGAACACTGGCTCAAGAAGGTGTTGATGACAAGTCAGCTTGTAGGCTTGTGACGAAGTTCCTACTGCTACCCAAATGAGAGAATGAACAGTTGTCTGAGAATGAAGGGAAGTAGATGTGCAATGTTCTCCCACCTTCCTTCCCCTGTATCTGTCGGCCACAAATGTGAGATGGGTGCTAGGGATGAGAGAAAATGATCAAGATCATTAGCCTCTAATGCTGCTCGATCCAGCAGGCTCTTTGCTCTAGACTTCCTGGAGGCTTGGGCATACATGTTTCATCAGGTGATCCTCTACTTGTTTATGGTGAAGAGGAGGAAGCAGAATCTTATTGCTGGAGATGGACAGAGCACAGGATGCTTAGTTGAGATACCCTGACCTGGGCCCAGCCACTTTGACCTTACCTTGGCCTAAGGGGTGTTATGAATTTTCTGCTGAAGATCAGGGAGAGGCTGTGACACTCTAGGCACTGTTCTGGGAAGCCCCTTGCAACCAATATGGGTCCTCAGAAAAGGACTTGGGAGGATGTCTAATTGGCTATTATGTCCTCGAGTCCTATAAACAGAAGGCTGAAGAGTCCTATTTCCAAAAATATTCCTTAAACTTTCTATAAATATTCTAGTATCTATTTCTCAGACGGGGACTTGGTGGTGAGAACTTGAACAATACCACTCACACCTAAAGAAAACTAAGTTGTTATCACTGATTATATTAGGTTGACATCTTACTGGCTATATTATAGTTCTCTTAGTTTTTATGAGAACTAGGATCTGAATAAGGTCTACATACTACAATGGTTGGAGTCTTATGTCTCAATGTACAGATTTCTCCATCTTTCCCTATAATTCTCTGAAGCAGGGTCGCTTGTCCTGCAGAATTATCCACATTTGGGACTTTGCTAACTGCATCTCTGTGGTATATTAATACATTCCCCTCTCTCCTGTGTTTCCTGTAAGTCTGTGGCTCTAAAAGATAAGATTCAAGGCTACTTTTTGGCAAGAGCATCTCTTAGGTAGCTGTGTACTCCCATCAAGAGGGATGTATCCTCTGTTGCTTGAGGTTAACAGCCACTGACTGTCACTGAGCTCTACTTATTAGGGATTGCAGTGTAGCAGCATTCTATCATTCTTCATCTCTAAAGAGCCATCCCTCCCCTTTCTAAAAAGGCAGAAGTGCATGATTCTTTCCCTTTACCAGTTCTCATATCTTAACCAAAAATGACTTGGTAGAGGAAGATGGAAACATCCTCATGGTAGTCAGATAAGGATAAACAGTCTCTTGGAGCCAACTGTTCTGCAGCAATTACAATGCACGGCATTGCTGGTGAAGTGGGTTCAAAGGACACAGTGCTGACACAGAAATCTGCAGAATAGGTAAAGGGGTGTTAGTTTGTGTAGGTCAAAGCTGCCTGGGAGTGTAATTGTCAGCCTTTGGTGAAAGAACAGGCAGGAGATGGAAACCTGCCCAAAAAGAATGCTGTCAGGTTAAGAAATAAGCAACTTCTTTTAATAGAAACTTGTGAAATGCTGGTGTTCAAACTGTGATGCCAAGGAAAAGCAGAGAAACAGTTTTGAGGCACCAGAGACTTGTCGGTCCTAACTCCTGATGTCACTTAATTCCATGCTTGTACTGATCAAATCAGATAGGAAGTTTGTCTAAAAGGATCCTATGGATCCTACCAGTAAAACTCAAGTTTCTTCTAAATATCCCAGATTCAATGCCTCTTAATCCTATTTAACATAGAACAGGTTGTTTTTAGTGAGATATGTTAAAGACACTTGGCTTTGGGAACATATCAAATTTGATTATCTTAAACACAGACAGGCTATATGCTTGTGGCAGAGACTGCCAGTGCTTCCAGCATGCAGGTTCCCTCCTGGTCACCAAGCTTGACTAGCTTCTAGCCTCCTTTACATTTAGATATGGTCATGTGCTGAGGTCTAGCCAGTAGACGTGAACAGAAATGTGTACTGCTTGTAAGTCTAGCCCATAATTTTCCTGCAATCTATCTTCCCCTATCCATCGGCTTAACAGAGAAGACTGAGCAGGGTCAATCCACAATACGGAAGGTGCCCCAGTCCCTGAACAGGTACAAGGAAGGCCCAACCAGGAGCATCCACGTTAAATAAGGCGAACGGGAGACTTCTCAGCCGCTGAGGCTGAGGTCTGTTAAAATTGCTAGTGTTACAGCACAACCTACCATACTGTCAAACATGAAATGCTGTTTGTTTCCCTCTGAGTTTTTCTTCTAAGCTGACTACCTCAATCTTAAACATTAGCCATTAAAAATAAGTTAGTTAGGGGCCAGCCCGGTGGCGCAAGTAGTTAAGTGTGTGTGCTCCGCTGCTGCGGCCCGGGGTTCCCTGGTTCGGATCCCGGGGGCGTACCTACACACTGCTTGGCAAGCCATGCTGTGGCAGCGTCCCATATAAAGTAGAGGAAGGTGGGCATGGATGTTAGCCCAGGGTCAGTCTTCCTCAGCAAAAAGAGGAGGATTGGCAGATGTTAGCTCAGGGCCGATCTTCCAAAAAAAAAAAAAAAAAAGTTAGATATCTTAAAGCCTTAAACTAGCTGAGTGAAATTCCTCCCTTCTTAAAAGGGGAATTTGAGATCCAATCTGTGCAGAGTGTCTGAGTGGGTCTAGTTCACTTATGGGAAGGAGGCTAGGTAGGGAAGTGATGTGGAAGTTGTTAGCTGCTTGGCTCCACGTAAAGCAGGAAGGAAAGTTGGACCATGATGGTCCATCTCACACCCATCTGCCGTTTTAAAGTCCCAGTGCCCCTGGATGCAAAGTGGTCGTGGAACCATGGGTAAGACACAAAGAGGCCTATGGCGTCCCAAAACTAGTTCTCTTAAGTAGAAGAGTGTTTATAACTTAAACTGTTTGTAAATACTGTTTGATAGTAAACACTCAGTCTAACAAAGCTGACACCTATGACTGCCATCGGAGTACAAACTCAGAACTGTCAGTACCCTGATCTTCCTTCTAGATCCTGACTGTCTGTTAGTGGTAACACAACCCGACTCTTAAGGAAGTGATTTCCTTTTCTTTAAAACATCCGAATATGCACTGAGCTGGAGTTTAGTTTTACTTTAGATGTGGCTTCTCTGAACGTCCTTGTACATATGGGTAACACACAGGATTGTGCACAAATCAAGTATATGGTTGGATGAACTTCCAAAGTAAGCATCTATATAACTGTCATTCAGAGCAAAAAAATCACTGCTAGCATCCCCAGAAGGCCCCCCTAAGGTCCCCTCCTGAGGGGTAGTCACTACCCCACGGTAATAGCATCTTGACCCCTATGGGTGTAGACTAGTCTTGCCCAGTATTTTTTTTTTTTTTTCATGGCATCTTATGCCTTGGTATTTTAGGGGAATATTCTCATTTCATAGAACTTTTATGGAGCTCTCATGTGCTAGGTGTTAACTAACTAGCATCTGAATGCATATTATATGCTAGAGAATACTAAGCAATTCACACTAACTGCTTATTCTCAACTCCTCTAAGGTAGACACTATAACTATTTTGCACAAAACTAAGGCAGAAGTGTCTCAAACATCTTTTATAAGATTAACGAAATTAACACATCCCAGGGATACTGAACATATGCGTATTTATCATTTTTACAGTTGAAGCAACTGAAGCACAAAGCTCACTCACCCAAGGTCACTCCCTTCTCCCCCCATCAAGGGCCAAACCCTGTGGTTCCAATGCCTGCCCCCCCTTGTGACAATGGTCATGCTGCTACCTCTAACATGGATCTGATACTCGAGCTATCTTCCATGGAGCTGCACTATTTTTACATATTCTGCAGAAGGAATTTCCTAGTCACGAAACGGCTGAGAAGCTGCAGTGGAAAATACAAGTAAACCAGGTGTTTTCCTGGTGGCTCAGGGCTAGACTTAGGAAGTATGAAACCAAAGAATCTTGCTCACTGGCTTAGCCTTGCTCTGGATTGAGAATTTGCATGTAACCAAAATGATACCCTAACTATACTAGTTTGGATAAATAGTATCTTCATGTGTTACTTATACAGTTCTTATTTGAGGTGACTTGACTGTTCTAAGCACTAAAAACCTTACTGCTCTGTTCTGGTTCACTTTGGAGAGAGGTCTCCTGTCTTGACCCTGGAGCAAATTTTGTGGAACTCTTGAGTTGTCTGGGAAACGAAGATGCTGGTTTGGATATTAAGGATAGTGACTTGTGTGTGTACATATTTGTCCCCCTCCTAATTTTTTCTTAAAATCCAGCAGTTTAGTGATTTAAACTACATGCCAGTTGAGAAGGAACAGCTCCTGAAGCGGAACGTTCTCTGAGCAGGAAAACTAAACCAAGAAGGAAACTCCTAAGGTTCTTTCAAGTCCTTGATGATGCTCAGCTGGAGATCTTCCCATTTAACAGCTACTGAACTCGCATGTTTCAGAGGAGCAGTCAAAATGTAGGCTGTGCTACCAGCTTGAGCTGGAATGAATGGTTAAGTCTAGTTTGAAAAAATGTTTTTCTGTTTGGTGTCTGCTGTACATCAGCTCAAAGTGGTGGTCACCACTGGGGAACTCAAAGTCAAGAGCCCAGAGCAAGTACCATCTGCCCATGACAGGCAGGCAGGAGGGCAGGGGCGAAGGTGTGAGCTCAGAGGCCGTGGGCCCTGGAGTTCCCTAGGGTTTGTTCTTGTGTGTGAACCAAGCAAGTGTCCTGTTCTCTTTTGTGTTCTGTGTTTATTGGAAACTTTTCATCAAGTTTGTATATCTTGAATGTTTTCAAGGAACATTTTGTCTTCCTTGTCAAGTATGGCAGACTATAAGCAGGTAATGGATGTTTCTTTTCCTGTGACTTCTTGGGTTTGTCAAGCAAGAAACCACAGGTCACCATTAACTTTGTGTCTTCAGGATATAGGGTTACCAGATAAAATGCAGGCTGTCCATATGGGACATGCTCACACTAGAACGTTATCTGCTGACTATCTAAAACCCGAACTGCAGCCTCTTCTACCCCTAAGTCTGGCAACCCTAGCAGGGAGATTTTCCCTGTGTTACTGCTTGCCACCTGACACTTGGCTTCTGCATAGCACTTGGGAGATAGAAAAAGGTGGCTACCTTGGCCTCCTGTGTTCCCTACAGTTCTGCTCCTGAGGGTAGAGTGACATTTTTAGGCTGAAATAGGTACCACAACTGCATTAGCCCTCTTAATGGGAATAGCTCCTTCAGCTTGCTTCTTGAATCCTCTAGAAATGTACAAAACTTTTTCTTCTGTATCTACATCTTGGTAGGAACACTTTAACTAGGGGAATCCTGTTGGTAGAGTTGCTTAGACTACTAACTTCATGCCAAGGATGTTTAGTTTGAGCTGCTAGCGCGAGCCTGAGGACCTGATATATGAGACTGGAGGCAAAGGATGGGTTAGTATCTTCAGGTTTTGGGAGTCTTTGAATTGCCTCCTCTTCTGAGGACAGAGCTTTGCAGTCTTCAGCGGATTGTCTGACCTGCCCCTGAGCTGGGCTACTTGATGAAGCTGACATAACTGGCTAGCTCTAAGCCTGTGACATCTGGATCCAATAGTGGCAAATCTGTTCTGATTCCTCGAGAGTTCTGCTCCTTCTGTCTGAACCCCTCATGTTCAGAAGAAAAGATCAACTGATGTAAAGAAAATATAGCTCATTTCAATCTCGCCTCTGTCCTTGAATTTTATAAAAACCTCATAATCAACATTTTCCAATGCTTGAGGCTTTACCTATGGTACAAATAGCAGTAATAGTTCATGTCTACTGCCACAGACTAGTTACTCTACGAATAGTCAACAATTTCTATAGCCAATTATTGATGGACTCGTGGGTTTCCTATTTTGGACTGATTAAAAAGTACTGGGAACTGGCTGAGGCTGGTTACACAGACAGTGGCACATTACTGCCTGGGAGGGGCCTGGAAGGGGGCCAGGGGTGCTTTCCTGGCAGCGTAGGGAAGAGCAGGTATGAGGCAGGTCCCCAAGATCATCACGGATTGCTCAGTGCTCAGGAGTGCTCAGAGGTGATCCGCGTGGACTCTGCTGGTCTCTGCTTGTAACGTAGACACAGGAACCATTTTCTAATGGCCAGACAGGTGGCTTCCTATCCCATGGGTGTCTCAGCTCCTTCAGAGCTGTCCCCCTCCCATGATTGGGTGCAGGCTGTCTCGGGGTGGGGGGGGGCCATCGCTGCTCACCCCCAGCTCCTTCTTGCTGTGGATCCATGCCTGCTGGACTCTTTTGTTCCTTTGTTTCTGTCCCCCCCCTTTTCCAGTGAAACTGCTTGTCACCCTTGGCTCCAGAGTTGCTGGGGTGGCAGCCATCCCCTGTGGCACCAGGTTGGTCTGTGGGCTGGTAAGTGGCCTGAGCACGAGTAGGTCTTCAGTGAAGATGCATACTGAGTTGGGAGAGATCAAGCTTTGCTCCTGGCCACCTGTCTCCACTGATATTGTCTTCACACTGCAGACGAATTGGACCCTTGGTATCCAGGGTCTGGCGACAAAACGGGTTTGGTGCCTATTTCTTCCACATGGGCTGGTATTCTTGCCGGTGGATCCCAACTTGGAGAGCTTTCCTGGCTGTATGAGCCAATACCAGTCCTCCTCTCTTGGCATCTCTCTTGGCATCTCTCTTGTGTGGACCTTGGTCTGTCCTAATAATTCTCAGTTGCATCTGGCTGAGACGGCAACGTCTTTCAGGCTTCCCTCTGCACAGAGACTCCAGGGGGAGCTTGTCCGCCTACTGGCCTCTAGTCACTCTGGGGTAGCCATGGTTCTCCCTGTGGTCTGTCCTGTTCCATTTCTCTCTGCTGGGGTCCATGTAGCAAGGGCCCTGAGCAGGTCAATAGAATATTCTGGTTCCCTGGCTGGGCCCATGCTCAGACTCCTCTGGGTACAAGACATGTGGCCTTGCCATATCTTTCACTGCGTGTGGCAATGTCTGCTCTATGGGGGTCACGTGGCCTATAGTATCCCCCTTGCCTGGGGGTCATGTGTTTCATTCCTTTCTCCTCACAAGGACAGTCTCTTGGCTTTCCTTCTGGCCACAGCATCCCTGTGCAGGTATGGGCCTCCGGTACCCAGGCTGCCTGCCTCCCTTTAGCTGGAAGTGCTGGCCCCTGTGAGGAGGGTGTCTTCCAGCCTGTGTTCCACTGTTCTTAATCCTGAGTCTGCCCCTTGGGTCACCTTGATTGGTCTTTTCTCATTCTCCTGGGTGAACTTCTGGGGCCATCAGCTTGGTTTTGGATCATTCTGTCTTGAGCCCAACTTCTGTCCTGCCCTTCTCAGGATCCCATCAGCTGCCTTCAGAGTCTCCATCTCTATCTGCTTCCCTAAGTTCACCTGCTGCCTTCCTAGGTCAGCTCTGAGTGTCCCCAAGCTGTTTTCCCTTCCTCTAGCCACAGGGTCTCTATTGTTAGGGTATAGCGTCAGAATCTTGCTCCCTAGCATCTTTCCTGTTCTAGGGCTCTATCCTTCTGTATAGCTGGTTGCTGGCTACTATTCCTTGTTGTAGTCCTGACTTGATCCAGAATAAAATATAGCTTTCATCTGTGTCCCTGATCTCCAGCCTTCTCCTTGTGCCATCAGTCCTATACCACATTCTTGATCTTGAAGTCTAAACCTGGCCTTAATGATATGACTAGAATGTCAAGGACTCACTTTCCCCCACCAAGGTAGTACAGTCCTAGGCCCATGGGAATGACACCAGTTAGAAATCCTGGCTGGTGATTTGGGGCTGTCGCTATGACTGTTGAGCAAGCATTAACTCGTGTGAGAGGCGTGGTATGGGTAGACTGTGGTTCTTTGCTACCGGAGTGACTATGTTTGGTTGGAGTTGGCACCTGGGAGTGATGGAGGTGGGTGGGATAAGACTAGATCTTTCTCTCTGGAGATCTACATGTATTCTGAATTGAGGGGATACAGGCACCCATCATCTCCTAAAGAATGCCCTGCCTCAGCCAGGCAAGATACAAACCACATTCGGATGTGGCCCAAGGTTGTGCTGGCAGTGTCTCCTAGGGGCAGGAAGTCTGAGGACTGCCACAGGTCCGAGACGCCTGTTCCTGGGGATATGCTTCTACCTCTTGGGTGACCTTTAGCTCTAGCATTTTCAGAGGAGCAGGAAGAAAGAAATGCCTGGTTTGGGGGCTATATAGGAAATATGATTGACTTATAAGGAGGTATCATTTTCCATCCAGAGGAGCTTGAATTTGAGGCTAGACTCTCCTGGGCCTGGGTGGAGGTGAAGGACCTTGTATCCTTGGGCATGGAATTCTCGTCGTGATTCCATGCTGCCTTGTGTCCCAACACTTGTGGAGAAGGAATCAGCTCTTCCATAAGAGAACACAGTAGGTCTTCCCATAGTGTAGAGCTTTCTTGTGGCATTTTGAGACTGAAGACTTAATACCTTTCACAAGTTTGTACGTTATCCTAAATCAAATTTCCTCCTACCTATTAAACGTCACCCTTCACAGGAAAGCATGAAAGATACTTGGTTCTATTAAGTGCAGAAATTTTAGAAAAGCCTATACAGTAGAAAAAAACAATACCCTATTGCTGTATATGCTTTCAGACTTAGTCCTAGGCCTGCCCAAGTACATGCCTCATCTTAAATTGGATCTGATCACTGTTAGATGGTTGTCTATTGGCCACGTGAATCTCAGGGTTCCAGTTGCTACTTCTCCCAGTTACGTTGGTCTGGGGGGTGTTGGTGGAATTAGTAGCATTACCCGTGGTGTCATCTTTGACCACAATTCATGACTAGATGGATGGCCTGGGAACTAGCAGGCTGTGGGCCTCCCACTTGCTGAGTGATCCTGGAATTTGGTTCTTCAAGAGTGTCTGGCTGAGGCTGGCTGTTTGGGAGGCCCAGTGCAGGAAGCTTTCAGATGAGCCTGTAGCTTGAGCCTGTGATCTATGCTGGGGGCCTCCATCCTGGGCACCTACCGCCCTTAGGATGCACGCATATGCCGTGCTGGGCTCTTGTTCTAGCTCATGGCTGGATTTGATGCCATGCAGCACTTGTTCTCAGCTAAGTTTTCTAGAGCCTGGTGAGACCACTTCTCTCACTTGTTTGTCTCCTCAGGAAGTGCCATTCTACCTAGTGGCTGCAGAATACAGACTCTGATAGTCTTACTGATGACGTTCTGGTTCCTTGTCCTAATTCTGTTTGAAGCTTATCTTCAGAGGCCTTTCTTGGTCCAAAACCTATTATCCCTCCCTTCTACCTGGGATGAATATTTCTGTCACCTACAGAGCAGCATTATGGTGTGGCAACTGCCCATAGTCAAAGGCAGCTTGTAGCCTCCTTGCTATGCCCAGGGTCTACTCCTCCAGTGTGGTCTTATTTCTGGTCCAACACTGCTTGACCTTTTGGATGTGAGATTCTGATACGGTCAGCTGTATTCCACCATGCACGCAGAATGAGCAAGGACACCTGAGTTTGGCCATCATTGGCCATGAGGCACAATACCCAGCTCTCTTGACACATCCAGGCATATGACGAGGGTTTTGGCTAAGAATGGGGTCTTGGCTACTTTGGAGGCTGAAGCCTAGTATGAAGGTCCTTGATGGCCTCTAGTCCCATACTATAGCCTGGTGGCTCCCCTGTAATAGGGTGGATTCCCTTTTAGACTTGTACTCTTTCTCCTATGGTTTCTCTTCTGATGGTTGTCCATGGCTAGATGAGCAGCCTTGGAAGCTGCCGAGGGCCTCCCTCACCCTGGAAGATTGGAGGATTACTGGGACCCAGCAGCTGGAGAGTCTCCCTGAAGCCAGCTGCCATCTTGGAGGCTCCAGGAAGAGAAGTTCTGAGATAAGTACAGAGCTCAGGTCTGAGGTCCACGCTGGGCTTCGTGCTTTCTGGCACCAGTGCTCCTTGGTGTGAAGGCGTGGGTCATGCTAGGATCTTCCTCTGGCCTGTCCCTGAAGCTAAGGCTATACATGGAGCTTGGTGAGTCTGAGACCTGACTGAACTTTCTCAACCTTTTTTTTTCTGGGGCTTCACCGCTGAGTTGCTTGCTACAAGATGGGCTGTCCTGGGTGTCTCTGTGGCTTGTGCTCTGGCTTTGCCCTGGTCTATGCTGTCTGAAGTTATATGTAGAGGCTTCTTCTCTGGTCTCGGACCTGTTCTCTTTTCTCCCTGGACCTTAGATCTTGAGAGAAAAGGCCAATGGCATCGGGAGAGTTGGAACTGAGGCTCTGTTCCTGACTTGGCTGAGCACAGGGCTTGTCTGCTCCTTCAGGGAAGTCTCTTCTGGGTCCTGATAAGACTGTTTCTTTGATCTTTGAGTGTAGAGTTTTTCTTAGGATCTAGGCCCCATTTAAATATGTCATAATACTTCCAGAGTGGGCTCTGGGCAGCTGTGGTCTGTCAGAGAAAACTCAGGTTCAGGGCCTGGCTTCTCCACTACTCTATACCAGGAGCCTGGCCAGCACCCTGGCTGAGAGGAACAGGTATAACAGAGCTTTGACTTGCTGTCATAGTCTTCCTCCTGGCTAAGCATGACAGGACTGTCTCTTCCTTTTGGGTCATTTCCTTTCTGCATGTATTTGTTTGCTAGGGCTGCCCTAATAAAGTACCACAAACTGGGTGGCTCAAATAACAGAAGTTTATTGTCTCAGCTCCAGAGGCTAGAAGTTTGAGATCAAGGTTTCAGGAGGGCTGGTACCTTCTAAGGGCTGAGAGAATCTGTTCCATGCCTCACCTAGCTTCAGGTGGTGTGTGGCAATCGGGTGTTTTTAGCTTGCCTCATCCCGATCTCAGCCTTCATCTTTATATGGCATTTTCCCTGTCTGTATTCAAATTTCTCCTTTTTCATAAGGACATCAGTCCTATAGGATTAGGGCCTACCCTAATGACCTCATCTTAACTTGATTACCTCTGTAAAGACCCTCATCTCCAAATGTTGTGACATTCTGGCATATAGGGAGGTAGGACTCTACAATGAGTTTTGGAGGAACACAATCCAACCCCTAACACTGCAATAGCAGACCCTGGGGCCTTGGATTGAGGGCTCAGTCTAACTAGAACCTAGAGTTGAGCTCCCAGGAACAGCAGGAAGTCCTCCACTTCCCCTCTTGTAGGGAATGTTGCACTAAGGCAGTGGCCCAGGTCAGTTGACGAGTCTCAGTTTAACTCTGGTCTGTGAGAGTTGGTTATTCTGTAAATTGTTTGGCTTGCACTCCTGGATGAGGTGGCACATAACCCTAGAAGACGGCACAGAGTACATCCAAGGTCATCCCTGGCAGAGCCTGGTGGCCTGGGCAGGGCTCAGGTATCCTCAAGGAAGGTGGCTCAAACCTCTCAGGCTGTGGGTCAGGAGTCTGAGCTTACATTTGGAAGATACTAAGAGGACTGCTAAGCTCTGGTGGCTGGTCTCTGCCAGGATTCCCAGAGGGATTTAAGAATTTCCCAAAGGGCTGCCTGAAACTAAACTAGTTTCCTGCAGTTCTCTTTTCTCAAAACTGAGGCAGGGCTGCAGGATACACTGAAAGACAGAGGCAGAATTGGAATTCGGGGAGTGGGGGGGTAGGAGTTGAGTCACTTTAACTTGGAAAGAGAAATTCAAGGATCCTGCTCCAAGAATGTCTTTCCCAGCCAGAGGGCTGGCAGGAGGGAGCTGGGCCTGGTCCTTGGAGGGAACTCAGACTGAGGAAACCAAGAGCTGTGTTTATTTCAAATGAGCCAGTTAGGGGCTGGGGGTGAGATGTAGGGCTCCTACCCAGCCCACTTCATAGCCAGGAACAGAACTCTAGGCTGTCTCACTGAGACAGGACCCCTCCCCTACCTGGGGCACCTTAGCAACCAGATAAGTAAAACTGAGTTCCATTCTAGACCCCTTCCCTACACTTGGGGACTGGATCTGTTGATCAGCCTAGTCACAGGCAGCTCTTAGATGAGGTGGCAGGATGTCTGTCTGGTTTTGGTATTAGGGTAATACTGGCCTCACGAATGAGTTAAGAAGTACTCCCTTTGCTTCTATCCTCTTTCAGAGGATAGCGAATTGATATCATTTCCTTAAATGTTTGGTATCGGTAGTGATGACTCCTTTTTTTTTTTTTTTTTTTGGTGAGGAAGATCAGCCCTGAGCTAACATTCATGCCAATCCTCCTCTTTTTGCTGAGGAAGACTGGCCCTGAGCTAACATCCATGCCAGTCTTGCTCCACTTTATGTGAGACGCCACCACAGCATAGCCTGACAAGCGGTGTGTGGGTGCGCACCTGGGATCCGTACCCGGGCTGCCAGCAGCAGAGCACGAGCACTTAACTGCTACACCACGGGGCTGGGCCCGTGATGACTCCTCTTTTGTGTGATATTAGTAATTTGTCTTCTCTCTTAGCCTGGCTAGAAGCTTATTGATTTTATTGATCTTCTAAAGAACCAGCTTTTGGTTTCATTGGATTCTCCCCCACCCCCAATTTCCTGTTTTCAATTTCATTGATTTCTGCTCTAATTCTTATTTCTTTTCTTTTTGCTTACTTTGGATTTAATTTGCTCTTTGCTGTTTCCTAAGGTGGGAACTTAGATGATTTTAGATGTATCTTCTCTAATATGTGTTCAATGCTATAAACTTCCCTCTAAGTACTGCTTTCTATCTCACACATCTTAAGTTTTCACTTTCATCTAGTTCAAAATATTTCTCTTTGACCCTTGTCATTTAGAAGTATTTAATCTCCAAGTATTTCGGGATCTTCCAGCTATGTGTCATTGAATTCCGTTGTGGTCTAAGAGCAGACAGTAGATGATTTCTATTCTCCCAAATTTAAGATGTGTCTTATGGCCAAGAATGTAGTCTATCTTGATGAATGTTCCATGCAAGCTTGAGAAAAATATATTCTGCTGTTGGAGGAAGTATTCTGTAGATATCCTTTATATCCGGTTGGTTGGTGTCGAGTTCGACTATGCTCTTACTGACTTGCTGCCTGCTGGGTTTGTCCGTTTCAGAGAGGTGTTGAAGTCTCTGATAATGGTGGATTCATCTGTTTCTCCTTGCGGTTCTATCAGATTTTTGCCTCATGTAGTTTGACACTCTGGTGTATACATGTTAAGAATTGTTATGTCTTGGAGAATTTGACCCCTTCAGCATTATGTAATGCCCTTCTTTATCCCTCTTAACTGTCGTTACTTTGAAGTCAGCTCTCTCTGAAATGAGTACAGCTATTCCTGCTGTCTTCTGACTGTTAGCATGGTATATGTTTTTCCTTCCACTTTTAATCAATGTGTCTTCAACTGGGTTTCTTGTAGACAATACAGTTAGGTCATGGTTTTGATCCCCTGTGACAATCTGTCTTTTAATTGGTATATTTAGACCACTGACATCCAATGTAATTGATATGATTGGGTTAATATCTACCACATTTGTTACTGTTTTGTATTTGTTGTCCTGTTCTTCATTCAGATTTGTCATCCAATTATCTTCTGCCGTCTGTGGCTTTAACTGAGCATTTTGATTCTATTTTCTCTCCTTTCTTAGCATATCAGTTATACTTCTACTTTTTAGTGGTTGCCCTAGAATTTCCATTATACATTTACAACTAATCTAAGTCCACTTTCAAATAACTTCCTGGATAGTGTGAGTACCTTTATAGCAAAATAACCCTAATTCCTTCCTCCCCTTTATATTATTGCTGTCATTTTATGTATAAGCATACATAAGGGTACATAATTGAATATATTGTTGCTATTTTGAACAAACTGTCATCTGTTAGAGCAACTAAGAATTTTTACCTTCTCTTATTCCTTTCTTTACGTAGATCCGAGTTTCTGACCTATCTTTTTTCCCTTGAAAGAACTTCTAACATTTCTTGTAAGGTAGGTTGATTGGTAACAAATTCAATTTGTTTGAGAGTCTTCCCCCACCCTTGAGGGATATCTTTACAGGGTACAGAGTTCTAGGCTGGCTTTTTTTCTCTCAACACTTCAAGTATTTCATTCTACTCTTGTTGCTTGCATGGTTTCTGAGAAGTAGGATGTAATCCTTATCCTTGTGCCTCTAGGATGTCTTTTCCTCTGGCTTCTTCCAGGAATTTTTTTTTTGTTTTGCTGTAACTTAAATGATACAGTGTATTTTGCATTTCTCCTGCTTGGTGTCCTCTGAGCTTCCTAGATCTCAGGTTTGGTGTCTGACATTAATTTGGGGACACTTCCAGTCATTATTGTTTCAAATATCTCTTTTCCTTCTGGTAGTCCCACTACATGTATGTTATCCCTTGCTCCCAGTCCTCACATAGTTTTCAGTCTCTGTTCTCTTGGCCTTTGGTTCCTGAAGATTCAATTGATATATCCTCTCAGATTCTTTCCTCTGCTGTGTCCAGTTTACCAATAAGCACATCAAAGGCATTCATCTGTTAGTGTGTTTTTATCTCAAGCATTTTTTTTTTTTTTTTTGGTTCTTAGGATTTCCATCTTTGATTACATTGCCCATCTGTTTTTATGTGCTGTCTACTTTATCCATTAGAACCCTTAGCATATTAATCATAAATTCCCAGTCTGATAATTCCAATATTTCTGCCATGTATAGTTGTGATATCTGCTTTGTCTTTTCAAAATATGTGGTTTATTTTGCCTTCTACCATGCCTTGTAACTTGGTCTTGATAGACAGATGTGATGCACTAGGTAAAAAGAACTGCTGTAACAGGCCTTTAGTAATGTGGTGAGGTGTGTGTGTGTGTAGGGGTGCATTCCATAGTCTGATTAAATCTCAATCCAGAGGCATAGGCTCACGAGGTGACTCAACTTCACAAGTATTTCTCAGTTTTCTTTTCTCTATGCTCTTCTGTAGGACAGGATGGCTAGCGTGGGCTGGAGTTGGGTACTTCCCTTGCCCAGGTCAGTTAGGCTCTGATAATATCCCAGCAGCTTAGGGCCTAGTTAACCAGATTCCCCTGAGGCAGGCCTTGTTCAGAACAGAGTGCTCTGGCTTCCATATTAAATGGTTCCCTTTCCCCTCCTGCTGAAGCCAGAGGAGTTTTTCTGATGTTTACTGTGGAACAACAGTAAACTCCTGGAGGAAAATCTTGCAATATTGTGGGGGGGCCTCCCGTGATTGGGGCCCTGGAGTTTTTAACTCTCAGACTTGTCTGTACTGAGCCTCCAGCAGCTTACCAACGACAGTTCAGGTTTGCCTGCCCCGCACCAGTTCCCGCATTTCAGCTCCTGCGTCGCTGCTTTGGTGAGCTGTGACTGCCTGCACCCGCTGGGCTCCCCAGTCTTGGGGCAGCACTTTGTCCTGTGTCCTCGCCCCTCTCATGCGTCCAAGAAAAGCCTTCTCTTTTTTGGTCTGTTCAACTTTTAACTTGTTAGGACAGAATGACAACTTCTAAGCTCCTTTATATGTAGAAGCAGAAACTGGAAGTCAAATACCGTTTTTAAACCCAGCTTGGGGGGATCACGGTCTGGGGGTCTCTTTCTCCTCCATCACCTGCATAAGGAAAGCCTGTTTCAGAAGACACATGTTACAGTCTAAAGTTTTCAGAGCTTCTATTCAGGCACCGTCCCTGTTAAGAGCAGACATGGAATTATCGTTCTGCGGTGGGAGGCCACGCGTGTGGTGCGTGGTGGCCAGTTGTGTTTACAACTGTAGAAAGCATCACATGGCCTAAAATGTTTCATTTTCCTTTGAGTCACTACTTTCCCTCTCCCTCTGTCATGAGGGCTTCCTGTAGCCTTGCCTTACACGATGTGACATCTATGTCTCTAAGAAGCTTTTTTTGAGGTATAATGGAGTCAAATGGATATCTAAAGTATACAACGTGACTTGATGTACACTGTGAAATAACCATAGTCAGCTCACGGCATCCATCACCTCACGTGATTGCCTTTTTGATGAGAACATAATACTGCTTTATATCCTGGAAATCTGCTGAGGTATCAGATCTCCAGCTCTGATCCTCGAATAGCATTCCTCCCTGCCGCTCCCCTCCTGAATCTGAGGCCCAGCCCCGGAGACTCGTCCCCTGGGCCCACAGCACCTTTGGGCAGCACACACTTGTTTCTTCATTTTCTGCGTTTAAGTGGCCCTGGAGATGCTGCAAGTTCTTGGTATTTCCTTCGCTGGGGGTGGCCTCTGGGCTGGCCCATCCCGGGTCCCATGATCTGTTACCTTCAAAGCATCTGAGAGCTCTCCGTGGAGCTCTACCTAGGTCAGTGCAGCTGTAGCCCTTCTGGGTTAGGCTGGCGTGTTCTCCAAGCTCGTTCTTTGTCCTGGCCACGGGCTCTGCGCTCTCGGAATCTAGTATTTTGGAAGTCCTCAATCTATTTGTTCTGGAGCCATGTTATCACAGTTACTTTTTCTCTTGCTGGCAGTAGTCACCCCTTATCTGTGGTTTCACTTTCTATGGTCTGTTACTGTGGTCAACCACAGTCTGAAAATATTAAATGGAAAATTCCAGAAATAAGTTGTACATGCCGGTTTGAGTAGTATATCTTGCGCCACCGTACCGTGTCCCCCTTGAGACATGAATCATCCCTTTTGTCCAACATATCCATGCTGCATAGGATACCCGCCTGTTAGTCACCTAGTAGCCCTCTGAGTTATCAGATCGATTGCTATGGTACCACAGTGCTTGTTTTCAGGTAACCCTTATCTTACTTAATAATCGCCCCAAAGTATAAGACTAATGATGCTGGCAATTCGGATTTACTAGAGAAGCCATAACGTGCCTCCTTTCAACGAAAAAGTGAAAGATCTCAACTTAAGAAATCATATGCTGAGATTGACAAGATATAGTAACTTTTACTGGAGTATATTATATGGGTTAATCTCTTATTGTATTTAATTTAAAAATTAAACTTGAGGTTTGAATGTATAGGGGGAAAAAGTGTATGTATAGGGTTCGGTACTATCCACGGTTTCAGGCATCCACTGGGCATCTCAGAAGGTATCCCCATGATAAGGGGGGACTCCTGCAATTGTGTTCTTCTCCCAGAACTAGACGTATCAGTATCTCAACCAGATTCACAACCACTGAGGACTATCGACATTCCTCCGTGTGACCTCAAAAGGACTAAAGTGATGGGGACTGAATAGAAGGGTGGGCCCAGGACTAGAGCTTCTTGCCCTCTTTCCATCTTACCCCTGGCATCTGTCTGAGGTCTGTGGAACGAGAACAGCTCTATAGTAGAGCTAGGGAGTTGAAGCTGCTGCTCTAACAGATCAGGGACGGCTCAGAAGCAGGGATGCTATAGGGGGAGTGAGGAATGTTTCTGCTCTTGAGGCCCTGAATGTACTGGCTGAGTGGACGGGGCACCAGGAGTCCTGCCAGCCCTCCAGGGCATCTCAATGAGAGGTAAACACGTGAGTCGTTGGCTGTGCTGGTATGGACTCTGACAGGGTGTCCTTGGGACTCGCATAGGCCTGAGATCCTAGTATCTCTGGGACACCTAACTTTCAGGTGCAAGTCTCCTAGCAGATGCAGAAAGGCAGAAATAGGGAAACTCCTGGTTGTGGGGCTCTCGAAGTAAGATATATGTATCTAGTTACAGGCATCTTCTGCCTCAAGGAGAAAGCTGACTTTCAGGCTAGAGACTTGTGGCTGGAAGATGGGTTAGTTTTCTGGGTCAAGATAGACTGGACAGTCCTGGGGACATAGGATGTCACTTGGATCCCTATGTCCCCTACAGCTTGGACCTGCCCGTGTCTGACTGCTTTTTGTGCCCTGGTGTCTTCCTCTTCCATCTCTGCTCCCTGGGGTGTATGCCCAGAGGTAAATATACGACTAGGTGTTAGAAGCTAGAGTCTCCACTGACTCCTTTCCTGTGGCCCAGCTTATCTGCATGGCCTAAAACCTGCTGTGTCTCCCTCCTACCTGGGACCCCTCCCTGGGACTTGTGGCATCAGGATTGTGTGTAGCTTGCATTGCTTATCTCTGGTCTGCTGAGCACAGGTCTGAATGTTCTTCTGTGAGATCTTGAGTCCTACAGACTATTCTGTGATTCAGAATGTGGGATTTTGCTTCCTTTTTTATAGAATCTCCCTTTCCATAGAGAGAGTCTCACACTATGTGTGGAATGGGCCCTCGGCATAGAGTCTGTCAGGATAGACTGTTGGCACAGGTGCTCAGTTTCTCTCTTGCTCCACCCCTGGGTGTGTGGCTAGTATGTAGGCCGGCAGGTATGGGTGTGAGTACAGCTTTAACAACTTCCATTGGCTTCCTCCAGGCTCTGCATGACTGAGATGCTTCTTATTCCTGAAATCTTCTAGCTTTCTCCTTCCATTTTCTATCCTGAGAATGCGAGATTCAAATTCAGGCCCAACAGGCATAGTAGGTTATAACTTGTTCAGAGACTGCTAGTCCTACCAGCCCAGGGGCCAGAGATCTGAATATGCCAACATTTGCTTTTCTAGGCATCTCTGGTCTTTGGACTATTGACTTGGCCTCATAGTCCTAGGGGTGAGTGGCAAGGGATCCTAGGAACCAGTGTGAGGATTCTTCCCGATGTATCTCCTTCTCCGGCCAAGCCTGGGTGGGCCACACAGCTCTTGAGGACCCTGAGCGTATGACTCAAATGGTCTCATGGGAAGGGGCCGGGGCCCAATGCTGGCAAGTCAGGGGTCTAGACTTGAGGATGCTGAAGGACAGATGCAGCTGAGGTGGCTGGTTTCCTTGGGCCCACCTTGGAAGTTTTATACTTACCATCCATCAGGTCCAGGCTTCCTCTTCATGGGTGTTGGCTGAAAGCTAAGGCAGGGAAGGAGGACCTACTAAGAGACAGGGAGCAGCACTGGGCTTCTGGTGGCAGTGGGGATCTGGGTCAATCTGTAACTAGGAAAACTCCCGACTCTTGCTCTAGCCCTTCAGTGTGCCATTGTAGGAGGATTAATGAGAGAAAGGCTGGTAATAGTCGTGAGAGGACCTTGTGCTAAGGGTCCCATGGTATCAAGGGAGCCAGCCACGTAGGGAGACCATGGAGAAGGTGCTCATGTGACAAGGCCTGGGTCATGGCCAGGAATGGGACCTGGGACTGTCCCATTGATAGGGACACAATATGCAGGTATATACAAGACCCTTCCTGGGTCTAGGGGGGAGAAACCTTTATTTCTAGAGTCCTTTCAAGCTTGGCTGTTGAGTCTATTGGTCAACCTGGCCAAGACAGGATATCATGGGATTTTGCTCTGTAACACCTGAAAGACTATTTCTAGAATCAGTGTCTGGGTATGATGCAGACATATCCTTTGAGATCCTTAAAGTCCAATCCTAAATTTTGTCCCTGAAAGACTCTTCTTGTCCTTAAGGTGACACATAGAGTATACTTGGATATGTGGCTCTGTGGGGCTAAGCAACTGGCTTATGGTGGCCCATTGTATGCCATCTCTAGAGGGGTCATGAGGTCTACAGTGTTACTACTTCATTAAGATCCCACAGTTGTATCTTTCTGGTCACTTCTCCCTCCTTGGTCACAGATGCCTTCATTGAGGTAGTGAGTCTCCCGGCAGGTGTCTGCCGTGATCTTCTTGCTGGAAGTTCCTGCAGGGAGCTCTGTTCCTTGCCTGTGTCTTCATTCTGGGGCCCCTCCTCCTCACACTCTCTGCTGCCCTGTGGAATGGGCCCTTTTAGACTACTCTTGTCTTGGTCTTCTCACCTTCGGTCGCTAGGCTTTCTGGGGCCATCAGGCTGGTTTGTGATGGTTCTGTGTGGTAGTGCCCTGGTACTGCTTACATGTTGCTTCAATTAGGCAGCCTTGTCACTGCTTCCCTTAAGCTATCCGTAGCCTCTTGGTCAGGTTAGGTTAGTGTGACTGTCCTTGTTTCTGCCTGACTCCCTCACAGCACCCTGGCAGGGGCTCCCCGGCAATGTCAAACTGGAGTCTCTTTTATTCTCCCTGGCTCAGGCCTTTAGGCTGGTGGGTTCTTACTGAGTATGTTCTCGTAAGAGCCTGTTGTCTTTAGCTTACACTATTGCTCCCTGAGACCATTTTCCTGCTGCCTCTATCCAGGTAGTGAGAGGAGCTCTCCATCTTCCAAAGGAGAAACCTCTTGTCCTCTTCCAGTTGTGTAGAGCTTTCTTCCTATCGTTGATTATGGTGTCACCCGAGGGTCTAACTTTTCCAGGGATCTTGACCACTATCTCAAGAATATAGTAACTGTTTTTTTCCCATACTAAAAACACCATCTTTACCATATGATGTACATGTATAAATGGTTTTTCAATTTTAAGAACGTGTTGGTTACTCTAGGCTTTCAATAATCATGTACTATTACAATGAAAGAAAATAAGATGCAACGATTTCCACGTGGAACATATCACTCCAGATCTACTCCTAAGTTCTTAGTTCATACTCTCAGTATCTTAAATTAGGATCATGTTTTGTGGAACACTGTGGTAGAATACTTAT